>NC_092815.1:195874531-196213031 GCF_023375885.2 Dermacentor andersoni
TATGCCCACAACGTAGTATAAGATAATGTGTACAGCGCAATTTAGACACCCCGTATAAACTCAATTACAGCAGGAAGGTTTACCTTGAAGTTAGTGTAATAAATCCTCTTGGGCAGAAAGTGCCAAAGTTCACCTGTCTGCGGAAGGTGAACATGAGGCCCACCGATGTTTCGACGTTATTTCCGATAACCACAACGCATGACCCTCTCTAACAAAGCTTCAAAACTGTATATTTTATGCTGTTTATTTGCATAATGATAACATTCACAAGGACAACTGCACAGCAACATAACACACACGGTCTTAACAAAGCAAATGGCACCGCAAGAGCCGCGAGATCCAAACACCAGATTTGCAAGCAAGTCAACGCAGAGCTTTCCTCTGGAATACAGAGAGCAGATTTATCTAAAAAAATACAAACAAACAAAAGGCTAATGCAGCGTCTGCAGTGGAGCATACTGAACTAGAAAGGATTTGAACTTGACAAATGCACTTGGACAAAGCAGCTTAGACATAAGCGAAGAGCAAGCGCGCCGCATAAGCATGTGACTTGCAACTAAAATGCCTTCAACCCGACAATTCATTCTCATAAACACTTGAGCCGTTCGCCCTAACACATTCACCGGCGGGACTACGCTAGCCAAAGGTAATCGCTCTCTTTTGGCAAGAAATTTGTTGCTATACGATATTTCTCTAAGCAAAGTTCACAGCGTTCTCAGATCGACCACGGTAACTGGATTCCGCCGGCTCCGACTGGCTTTGGCGCAAATGCTGGCACAGGTGCGGACGCCGACTTCGCGAAGGGGACGACAATCGGGTTGGCGTTGAAGACGGCGTCGCCCGTTTGGCCGGGTGCAGTTCCCGGTTCGTTGGTGTCCACGGTGGCGCGGTAGCCGTTCAGGTCAGCCACGTATTCGACGCGTCTGAACAGGCCTCCGGCGTCCTTGTAGCCGTACGAGCCTTTCTTGGCGTTGCTGGCATCACCCGACTCTTTGTGGTAGAGCTGCGTGCCGTACTCGTCCACATTCTCGAAGCCAAAAGTGTACGGCTGTGGAGGCTGCAATTTGGCCGCACACACGTGTAACAGTAAATGAAAAAGCTGTTTATTGCAATACAAGAGAAATGAACGCGACATAGCTGACCCGCGTCAAACTGGAAGCAAATAATCAGTGAAATATTACATATGCAATAACTAAAAGGAAGAAAGCTGAATTAATCGGCAACAAGCATCCGCTGAGAAATTGGTTAAGCATGACGCAAAGAAATCTCACTAGAATCCGTTCAGCTCTAATACAATTGGCTTGAGACGTGTATGACATTGTGATTTGTATGTGTTTTTATACAGTGGAAAAAGCAATATGCATGTTTTTTTTTTTAAATGCTACCTTATTGAAGGTAGAAGCCGATCGTAAAATGCGCCCTCACATATTTCCGGGGCGCTCACTGAATCTGCAAAATACCTCTTAGAATATTTCATTTATCAAAGTATCACAGTATGTTACTAACAAATCGCTGATGAAGAATGTAAGTATCATATGGAGAAGCTTGTTAGGTTGTTGCTTCCTGCTAAACTAAAGCGTGAAGAGGCAGCATGGGTCCGGAGCAATGGCTATACAACGTGTGACCCAGCCTGGAGTGGTACTTACGTCAACCGGATCTTGAGCGCAGGCACAGACGATGAGACAGAACAGTAGCAGCTGCAAGAAAGGAAAAACCAGTTACGCGCATGTCAAATTCCAAACATGTGGTACCTGGGCTCAAAAAACGGCGGTCATATAGAATTTAATAAAGGGTATATAATGAGAGGCCTGATAATCCCACTGCGATTTTCTTCATTACTTAAGGTGTATCATTGACGCCGTATCAGGATGCATTAGGATATAAAGGATTCATCATATTGTTACTTGAACAACAGATTTCATTGTCAATTCATTTTTCAGTGTTTCAGAATTATGCGAACTTCTCTAGGGAATGTATTGGTAGACATAAGAGAAAAAAAAAGCGGAAAGAGTGTGTGTGTCTTGTTTTGGGACCTTTGAACATGTAAGCTTCTCAACAGTATTAGTAAATAAAAAAAGGAAGTTTGCTATAATCTAACATCCGTCGATATCATAATATTGGAAGCTGGTAGTCCAAGCATTCAGCTGATCGAATAGATTTAGTAGGCTGCATTACGCGGCCCTGAAATCACAAGCCCAGTTATTTAATCCTGCTGCATAAAACCATTGCTTCAACTTTTCTGCCTTTAACTGAAAGTGAGCGTAAATTCGAGCAAAACATTGGTCTTTTTTGCTTATTTATTGGAAATCTTGATGTAGCTCTGCTCACAAGAAGAATAAACTATTTCTGCTCCTGTAGTTTCCATATGGGAAGTGTTCCCTGGTTAAAAAAAACATATGCTAGAACACAAATCATATGATGTGGGATTGAGTTATGAACTAGATGGGTATTTTTTACTAACTCTTGAGGAATAACACTCAATCGGCGTATTCTCATCAGAGAACTCTGCAAAGTGCGTGCTAATATATTTTAGCCGATGCAGGTAAGTTGTTCTCTTCATGGGAAGCGCGTACTCCACAGAAGTAACCAGTATTTAGGTGCTTATTTTTACTTTATATTTACAGATACTGTTATCTCGGAAAAGAGACGTAGCACGAGTAAACACAAATATAAAAACAAGAAAATAAAAAGCAACTTCACACAGCACGTACATGTGACTTTTTGAAGGCATATAATGTAGAATACAAATAATAATAGCTAAAAGAGCAATTCAGGGTCGTGTACGAGCACGAGCAGTAACTTATGAAGTAGAAAACTAGCCTGTTTGTTGTACAGCCTCTTGTATGGGAGCTTTGGATGGCTTATATCTAACCGAACGAACTAGTTTCTTCCACGCTTCTACGGTTTCGGAAAAAATGATTACTTGAAACAATCACCATATGACACTAATGCCAAAATTTTTAGTGGGTCTGTTTAACGTGTTATGCAAGCTGAAGTATCAATGAATGAACTTGCCGCCTATACGAAAGAGGACACGTGAACAACCGTTTTCGGCAGGACAACTTCTTTTGATCAGCGCCGAACATCCAATGGATATAAAAAATACAAGCGTGCAGTGGCGGTGAGTGGCGATTATATTGCTGAAGATGAATGCAATTGCTTTCTTCTAGATTTTTCTCGGGTTTTTTTACGTCGCAGGAATGGTGAGCTGAACTAACCAGTAAAGATGCTTTAGAGTTTTCCTTACTAATGTTTTCTAGGTAGTTTATTTCCTTTCCTAAGTCGTGTGGTTTGGAGTGCGTTTTAGGTAGGTAACCTTACGAAGCGCTTGAAAGTATACCGAGTAAACATGCCTTTGCCCCTTTAAGCTGGAAGTGAAAGCCACTCCTAGTTATTTGAAATCCGTAACACGTATTATTGAGGCTATGTTTATCATAGGCATACTTAAATATAAAGGGACTCGTTTCGTTATGCGAATTCATAACGATTGTCGTTTGGAAATTCATTGGCATTTGCCTAGCTTTACTCCAATTTGTAGAGCCTAGAAATACAATTCAGATAACCATCGATGTTCGAATAAGGACGCAATCGTTAGCGTATAGTTGTAGTTTTAGCCCAGTGTCATTATTTACATTTACAGCATCACTAATGTAGATAACAAATAAGGGCAGGTATGAAAGAGATTCTTGAGGTCTGCTTGCCCGAAGTCACCGGAACTAAGCTTGGTTTAAATGATTTCAGTGCAACATACGGAGGCCGTAGATGTGGGTAGTCTGTCCGGGATCCAAGAGACCAGAGAATTGTTCCTAATTGTTACCTTGAGTTGAAAAACGAGCCAGCTGTGGCAGACCGTATCAAATGCTTTTGTATAATTGGCAAATATTGCCATGAAAATTCAGAGTAGAAGTGACGTCATGCGATAATCCAATTAATTGAATATTCGTTCGATAACCTGCCCTAAGCCATGCTGCTGCCGCGATAATATTTTGTTGTCACTTAGGTACTGGATGACGTGCCTAGATATAGCGTGTTTCAAGAGGCTGCAACAATCCATAATGAGGTAATCAGTTTAAATTTCGTGTTCAGAAGCCCGTTGCCACTCTTGTACATTGGAACAACATTTGCTACCTTCCACATGAGAGGAATTTTTGATAACTCAAGTATTTTCGATAGATTAAGCAGGCAGCGAGATCATCATAATACGTGTCGCTTTAGAAACATGCGGGAACACCGTATGGTTTTGGCGTTCTTAGTCGCGTCAATGTTGAGGAGAATGTTTTGAACAGCAGCAAGCGCCACCTGTACACAAGGAAGAACGCGAAGGGAGATAAAACTGCAGCGATCGGGATCAGTGCCATCATCAGCATGAAATACGGCCCCGAAGCAGTTCTTAAGATCTTGGGAGACGACTGAGTGCTCCCAGCATAGCTGGCCGTTTGCGATCAAAGACGATGCCCCGGATGAGTGGTGCGATTTGTGTGCCAAAACTTGGACTGGTTTTCATTCATGTATGTTTTTAAAGGGCTGTTGTACAAGAAGTAGTTAGGGTCATGTGCTTTTTTTAGTCCTGCCTTGGGAGAGCTAAGTAGCGAGTCTCGGATCTGATTACCTCGTGTTTTACATAGACTCTTGGCACGCCGTTGGAGTTGATTTATTTGCCTGTAATACCACGCATGCATGAAATTTGATTGCAGACTTTACTAAATTAGCTAAATTATCGTACGTAACTTAAGATAACATTAACAATAAACTGTCATGCCATCCCAGCAATGGCATAATAAGTTAACTGCGTGATCAATCAGCGTAAATTTTCCAGGTCCGTCGGCAAGATACCCAGCGAGCAGCCAGCGCATGCTCAAAGATGGAATGTTCACTGCCACTACTTTAACCTGCCTAAAGAGGTGAGAAACACCTACAGCGGTTGATCCGTAAGCACCATGTACTTCATAAGGAGTAGCTATTCCGGAACATTTTTTTCAGACTGCATGCTCATTCAGAGCACGCATACAAACGTGGCCCTGCCGGCTTAATCATCCTCCTACTAGTCAGGCATTATCGTTTGTAGTGCTCGCGGTGCCATATTATCGCCGACTGTCATCGTTCAACACGCCCTGTAGGCGCACGTAATGAGACCGCTGCCGCATGCAGCTTGACAAGTCTCGTTACATCGCTTTTAGAGGTTTCGTCTCATTAACAGTGTCGCTCACTCGTCGTCGCACCGAAGGAGAACTACGCGCCACATGTTCGTTTCACGGGATCGTAAGGCACCCGCTTTCGCATGCACGCAGGAACTCGGCTCACCTTGGCAAAAAACGCGGCGGCGGCGGCGGCGTGGCTGGACTGTGTTGCGGCGGACATTTCTGCAGCGTGGTCGTTGGCGGTTACTCTCTTCCGGCGTGCCTCAACGTCGCGCAATGCGGTACGATGTGTGTGTGCGTGTGTGCGCCTCTGGCCGACGCTTTTATACGCTGCAGGCTTCTTCAGGCGCGCCGCGTCCGTTTGTCGACGTCGTCCCACTTCCAGAAGAGAGCGGTGCGCTTTACTTTCTTTTCGCCCCGTTGCCATTCTTTTCCCCGCTTTCCGACGGGGTGAGAGCTTTGATTTTTCATTCTTGCTTCCGTCGCCTCGCAGGCCTCCCTACCGTTACCTTCGCCCTCCGGAACTTCTTGTCATTTCGTTACTCCGTTTTCTTTTTGTGTTTCTTCAATTTACATTCTTCCGCGTGGAAAGCGAGAACGCCCAAGGCCCACAATGCCGAGATGCGCTCCAGAATGAAGAGTAACACTTCGACTGAGAAAAGGGAGATGTGGGTTTACGTACTCGTCATCTATTCTTCTCCTCATCGTCATCGACGCGACAGTCAGAGGTCGTGTGACGGCAACACTGCGCTATGCGCCGCCTATTGTGCCAGAATGGCGTGCTCCAGAAATGCGCCCATTGCTCTCAGCGGCCACAAGAACGGATAGCAAGCGCTCACCATTGCGTAAAAATAAGTGGCGAACGTTGTCACTCTGCACTCGTATTAACATAGGAAGACATCAATTTATCATAGGCGTAAATTAAATGGGGCTGCCGTTGTAGTACAGTCCATAGATATGTGAAATATTGCAACAGGTTTAGTCAGTGGGCGCCTCGTCTATTTCGCCACGGAGATTAAAAAATAAGTTATAGAGGTTCCTTAAACTTCTTCCGACAGCTGGCTATATGTTACGAAGGCTGCTTGAGCACTAACGGGACTAAAATTCCGTTTGCGCTTAGATATGGTAAATGCTGTTTCCGCAATTCCTGGGAGCGGCTGTTTACGCCAATTGAAGGGACCATTTGCCAAAAACAATGTGCCAAGAATTTATTTATTTATTTATTTATTTATTTCAGATACTCTCCAATCCATAATGGATTTACACAGAGAAGTGGAAGCAAAACATGCCCAAAATGGCACTTTCGAATAAAGTATTGTGCAGGTTGCTAGTTAACGAGGCGGGAAGCTGATTCCATTCATATGGCGTGTTCGGCACGAGCAAATAGAAGCACATGTTGGTTTCGCAGACTGGCACTTCAACTTTTAGGTGATGGCCGACATGAGATGAAACGTAGCAAGGTGGAGAGTACGAGGTGCAATTCAGCTTTGGGTTGGGGAAGATCTTCTCAAAAGATATGAGCAGGCTAGTTCTCGTCTGCCGGAAAGAATAGGGAGGAGAAGATAATTTTTTTTTTCAGTATTACTGGCGGCACGCAAATATTTGGCAACAATGTACCGAGCTGAATGGTTCTGGATGCCTTCCAGTGCGGATACAAGTGCAGGCGAGTCAGGGTCCCCGAATTAGGAAGAGTATTGGAGTTCTTACCTTTATATTGCTTTATAAACAAGAAGTTTTAAGCAAACAGACGCTAAATAAGGTCGACGGAAAATCCCAGAATGCGGTTAGTATTGTTATTCCATGTCAAATTGTTATCGATGTCAACACCAATTTACTTAATAAATTATTTGACAGAGGATCATAGGCATTTTTTATAGAATAAAAATAGATAGTACTGTCAGTTCAGTTCCGTTCTCGCAGATCGTCATTATTTTGAATTTGTTAACATTCAGTTTCATCGATCAGAGACACCAAAAGTTATACTGTCACGATCAGACTGAGTATGAGTACAATCAGGCGACTTAGTTATTCCGCAGTAAGTCAGGCATTCAAGAAACTTTATTAAGTCCCAAGGAACTACTAAGTCGTAGGTGCGAGCCGCTCCTACGTTGGGGCCGCAAAACCATGGTCCTCCGCCCGTTCGCGGGCCCTTTGGACATCCCTTAATTGGTCCTAGGGATCACTGCTTTTAAGGGCATCTTCCCAGTCCTCTTGTTTATAAAAAGAGGCGTTTTGTAACGCAGAATATTGCCATAGCATGTGTGCTAACGAGCAATACTCTTCATTGCACTCAGAGCAGTCTGGGTCAATATCCGGCGCAAAGCGGCTGAACTTTCCTCTCGAAGGGAAAGATCCCGTTTGTAACGTTCTCAATGTAGAACATTGAGGTCTGCTTAGCTTTGGTTGTGGGAGCGGGAAAATTGCCTGCGCCCAAGCTGATAGTGTTTGATTATTTCATGAAAAGAGAGTAATTGGTCAGAGTTATGCTCACAATCCTGGCTGTTGAGCGTACCGGGACCATTGCAGCATGTTAGGCCTCGCGCTTGGTCCCTAACTAGCTCATTCGGGTTGCGTTTGCTGGGATGTACATTTGCTCCCATGTGCGCCGGGAACCATGAGATAGTGTGAGATGCATCAGTCGGTCTTTGCTTGATTATAGCCGCCGCCTCTTTCGAAATTAGGCCAGACAGAAAGGCTCGCGTGGCTGATCTCGAAGCAGAGTAGATGTAAGGCCATGAGGGGTCATTCATAGCTAATGCGATGGAAGCCTGTTCAGCCACCGCTTCCGTGGTGTATCTTACTGAAGCTACAGTAAGGATTTTCACGTGAGGATCAATTACAACAGCTGTAAATGACTCTTTGCGCCCATACTGGGCAACATCTACATAGGCAGTTAATTGCAGGCTTTTGTACGTAATGTCAATGATTGAGCGGGCTCGTGCCTTGCGCCTAGCCGCATTATATTGGGGCTGTACATTCCGTGGGAAAGGGCCAAACTGAATGGTCGCCCTCAGGGTTTGAGAGAGCATGATGTGATTCGCGTCGATGGTCAAGGAGGCCAGGCCTGCGGACATTAATGTGCTTCCGCCTGCCTTTGAAGACGAGAGGCAGACAGTTTGGGCCGTTATTTGTGCTTCGATTACCTAATTCAGGGTATTGTGAACCCCTAAGTGTAGGAGCTGCTCGGTGCTAGTGCTAGTGGGAATTTCCAGTGTGCGTTTCATCCTGCCCCTCGTCAGCGCATCAATTTTGGCCTCATCCGAGCTGGACCAGTAGAGCGCTGATACTACGTAGTTTATGTGGCTCATAAGGAACGCATGATACAGCCTAAGGAGATCGCTCTCACTGAGGTCGCCTCTGCGGTTCGAGACTATTGTGATTAATGCGAGCATGTTCTACGACTTTGCCTTGACGCGGACCCCAGTTTGATTGCTGCTTCCCTTTACATTTATAATAACACATAGAATTGTGGCTGATAAAACTCTGGGAATCATCTGACCAGATTCCGCATATAGGTTAACGGGAATCTGATCGAGAGGGGTACAGGGTCTCTTGCCCCTGCGATCTGCTCTATAAAGCAGTAGTTGTGACTTTCACGGTGACAGGCAGGGTCCTCTCCCATTTAAGTATCTCTTGGCAGAATCCAAGGCCTCCTGAAGGGCACTCTCTATGGCCCCGTCGCACCCCCCACAGCACAGGGGAGTGTCTCCCATAACCCCACGCCTGATGCGCCACGTTAAAGTCTCCAGCTACAACAAGGGGAACATTTTTTGCTTTGGCCGCCGCCTTGGCTATAATCGACAAGTATGCTTGGTGACGGTCTCCCGGCGAACCGCAAACATCTACAATGAAAACGCTCTTTTGAAGCGAGCTGCTGCTAGTGATTACGATAGGCATTACCTCCGCCTTCGTGTTGGCCAATTGCAATTTGTGCTCCTGAAAGGAGCATTTCTTCGCAAGCAGCAACGCCAGGCTGAGTTTGCCCTCTTCGGTGGCCGAGATAGCTCGGAAACCCCGGAAATGACGAAATTTTAGTTCTGGGGTGCTATGCAGGATGCGCCGAGTTTCTCGTTCACCCGAGTTTTACCCGAGTTTGCTCGAAGGCAGTCAGTGAACGGAGAAAGCGCGGAACGCGCAAAAGCTGCGGGCAAAAAAATATGTAGACAAAAAGCAGCGTATGACAACATGAGCGCACCCTGCGTGGCACGCTGCTTCCACGTTTCAAGCGCAGAAGACTGCACAACGAAACGCGCCAGGCCACGTATTGTTATCAATGGATTATCGCGTCTTAGCAATACCGTGACTGTCCCCCTGTCTGTCTGCGCACTTGCCGTGAGCCGCTTGCCACGCCTGTCCTGGGCGCGTCAAGGGCGTGCCTCCTCTTTCGGGTATTATCTTTCTATGCTCCATCGAATTGTGTAGGCGCATTCTTGCAACTACACTTTCACTCAAACGAATACTTTAAAATAAAACAAATAAAATAACGAACATTTCTAGCTATTTAAATATCTCTTTTTCGTTTTGAATGCTAGAAAGTTCTGATGACAAACGGAGATCAAGCAAATTATTAAATTTTGCACTTCTTGCCGCGAGTGGCGACAGTGAGGCAAAAGCTTAGAAGCAGATACATTGAAGATGGTCGCACGCACAAGGGAGTTCACACGGGGAGAAGTCGCCTAGGGGCGCTGCAGCGCTATTCTCAAAAAAGTCACTCATGACCCATGGAGGGTCATGATCACTCATTCCCTATTAGGCGAATAAAAACACAGCGCCGCGGTACGGCTGTTCATCGCAGGCGCTTCACTAGGCTATTAAGGCCCTTGCTTTATCAACTAAAAATGACACATTAGTAATAGGTACGGGAGCAACGGCTGTCGCTGCAATATGGCGGTAAGTTATCTTAAGGTCCGTAGTGACGCAGTTCAGTGAAAATGCACCAGTTTATCTTTGTGCGCGAAGCCTCTGCGATACATTGCGAAGAATTGCGTGCTTCCCAGCTACACAATTCATCGCTTGCCATCGTTTGCGCAGTGCAGGTGCATCTGAGCGCATGTACGCAGTATTTGAGTGTGTTGTGCAGTCCAAGGTGCTTGCGGATTACCTCTGCTGGAGCCAGCAGCGATCGCAGATGGATATCGTAACGACACTGCAGCAATCGCATTTTGGCAGGTGAGGACTCTTGTGTGTAGTTATGAAATGAGACTTTGAATGGAGAAAGGTGTTGGAACTCT
This sequence comes from Dermacentor andersoni, assembly GCF_023375885.2. Lineage (NCBI taxonomy): Eukaryota > Metazoa > Arthropoda > Arachnida > Ixodida > Ixodidae > Dermacentor > Dermacentor andersoni. Next base: position 195,884,901 of record NC_092815.1, read on the forward strand.
TGAGTGCGCAGTGCTTGTGATGGCGAAATGCCATTGCACTGGGTCTAGAAGAGCGAGCGTTTCTCGGACGCTGATAGTGTTTACGACGCTGTGGCTCTGATACATCACCGATGACAGAGCAGCCATCTCAAACGACAGCTGCGATACGCACTCCTCAGCATCGTCGTCACCCTCGGCGCATCGACGCCTTGCAAGCAGCTACAGGGACGTGCCGATAATTATTTACTGTGCGGTATGTCGCCACAATACAGGCAATGAAACCATGTTGTGGGGTCATCTCAGCACGAGAAGATGTGTGCATAAGCCAGCGACAGTCAACACTTTGTTTTTGATAGTGGTGCTCAGTACATTACCGATGACATTGCGTTGTGCGTGTTTTATGTCGGCGGTCAAGATTGTTGATGCCTCTCAGCTCGACACCGCGTCGCTGTTGCCGAAAGATAAGTTGGGCGTGGCCCAACTGTGGTGGGTGCGCGCACAAGAGTTACATGCCTCGCGCGGGGCGTGACCTCTGGTTTTGATTGACAGGTGAACTCGTACTAAACTCGTACATCGCAAACACCCTCCTACTTGAACTCGTACACCCCTCCGAGTTCAACTCGGGAACATGGCGGCGGCAGCAGCAGCCTGTGTCATTGCATCCTGCGGCAGCAAGCGTCAGTATGACCGTCTGGACCCGTTCACCTACATGACCGACGTGGAGTTTCAGCGTCATTTTCGCCTGTCGAAGACATCAGTGCGCTGACTGTGTGACGAGCTAAGTGAAGACTCTAGTCTGCGGAGACAGCGTGGCGGACTTCATTCGCTCACCGTCGTAGAGCAAGACGTCTGCGCCCTCCGTTTCTACGGGACTGGGAGTTTTCAGGGAAGCGTCGGCGCCGCCGAGCGTTACATTGGATGTCATCAAACTACTGTTAGCCGCTGTGTCAGAGATGTGTCTGACGCGCTTATCAATGCGGCATTGCGTAAGCGGTGGCTAGCTTTCCCGAAGAGTGCGGCTGAGCGGGCATATATAAAAGAATGCTTCCTACTTAGTAGGAACACTCCGAACGTAGTCGGGTGTGTCGACGGAAAGTACGTAGGAATTTAGGGGCCTTCAATGTCAGCGTAACTGTGATTAGCATTGAAGCAATGTCTAGACACGCCATAGTGCCAAATTTGTCCCTTTTGTGTAGCCGACTTAAATTTTGTGTTACCGACATCTCACATACAGCAGCCTATGATCCTGCCTTTTTCGCTGGTTGCTGTCTTTTTGCCGATTGTTCTACTTATCGGTCAGGGTGCCTTCCAAATGACTCACTTTCTTTGGAAAGAGGTTAATTAAGTATAAATAGATGAATGGAAATCACAAATTGTGTGAAGTAACCTATGAATGCTAATCTCATAAAGAACTTGGGGTTCTTCACTGGTGAAGTTACTTAGTATGCATGATGCTGAATTTTGGTCATGCGTCATCTGTCGGCCGCACTATGAAACAGCGAGGCATTGCACAATTCGTTGCAGAACGAGGTGTGGATGTTGCGCTAAGCCGGTTGTGCATATGCATTTGTGGCGAAATGAAAATGCATTGAGAATCTTAGTGTGCTGGTTTGCATGAAGAAAATACTTCAGATTGTTTGCTCTGTTCACTGTTGATGCATGCGCCAGAGGTTCAGTGTATCTTCTTTGGGGAGGGGGCAGCGTTATTCTGGATGGATAAATCATATATTTTTGTCTCATAATGAGGCTGTAATTCTTAAGCAGTACAACAATGGAGATCCAATGCTCTGCAGAACTCGGTGTGCGTGAAGTTGTCATGAACCACCAAGGCAAAACTACATATAGGGAGAAATGTGGTGCAGAACCCAATGAAAAGTGGGTCTTTAACCCGCCATCATAAAAATAAAAATTGCAGAGCAAATAGACCTTCTGTACAGCTTTAGAGCAATGATTACGCAAAACGCGATATGCCCAAACGAGTAAAAGCTTGCCGCAATGCCAAAGTAGGATGAGCGACATGCAGCATATTTGGCAACAAACATGTCTTGTAACCGCTATTTTTATTGTAAGCCTCGCTGTCACACTTTTCCCTCCGCCACTCCCTTTACTGAAACGTGGCACTCTCTTTCCATTGGTGTCATCATGGTGATGGTAAAGGCAGCAGTAAGATTGGTTAATGCTTGTCCCTCTGATTCCTGTGAGTTTAGGTAAATAATATGGCACGTGCATACACCTGTGCTTCAAAATTTACCAATTGTGATTTTTTGGAGAGCAAATTTGTGTTGGGACATTTCAAAGATGTGCGCCGCTGTGGCCTAATAACTAGAGCATTGGTGAGGTTGAAGACTGGGTGTATTGGTATAGAAGCTTGAAGTTGAATTGCACAACAATTCGACGGCACACAAAGAAGCGAAATACACACAGCAGAACTCTCTGCTGTGTGTGTTACCCTTCTTTGTGTGCCGTCTAATTTTTGTGCAATCCAAATTCAACTAGAGCATTGTGCTTCTTTGGTGCAGGACCCAGGAAGTTTGAGCTATTCGACAACATGCCATTGCCTTGCCACACAATTATGGAAGTCTGAAGGTTTGAAAACAAAGCTTTGGTTTCAAATCCACCTGCTCATGTAATACAAGCATTGATTGAAAGAACCGTCATACAAAAATAATGGGGAAATCAATGGCCTGTGAAAAGTGTATTTTGTATATTGATACTGTTGACATAATAGGTGCCATACCGGCCTCAAAATTGTACTGGACAGAGCAGTTTCTTGCCTATGTGAAACACAAGCTTCCATTACATGCTATGCAGATAACCAAGCTCAGTTTGTTTTGACGTGGTACACAACATTCACTGTAATCTGTTTTTGATTCTAAAGTGCCAAACACCACCTCTTTTTCAAGGATGTCATGGGAATATTTGGCGAGAACTGTTTACAGCCCCTCATAATGGAAGTGTGGCCAGCCAGCGTTGCTTGGATGCCTTTATAGATTTCTGTTCCTGATCATTGTGTGCTATCAAGTTGCTAAAGTCTATGCAACTGGTGCAAGGTATTACGTGATTCTATAGCCAGATATATCTTTAGGAGGCTGCGGAATCTGCACTTTAAATGCAGGTGAACACATGCCTGCACCAATGGGCACGCACTCTAGACTGACGTTGTACCGCCGCACGCACTAATACCCGCTCTTTGGAGAGGGACTATTTCTTTAGATAAGGAGGCAATCGGCAGCTGCGCTTTGGTCATCTGGGCGGGGCCTCACCTGTCTTATGAAGTTGTATCCGACTAGAGGATGCCGCTTTTCATGCAATACAGAAGGACTAAGTGTACAATTATTTGGCCTATGAAATGGATACATCAGAAGGGAGCTATGCAAGCGCTTAAGCTGTGTGAAAATTAGTACATGCAAATATATGACATTGTTAAAGAATATGTGGTAGCGGACATGCATGTAATGGCACGCTTGAATCGTGGAGTGTTGCAGTCATATGCACAGTCTATAGGTGCTAGAATTATTAAGCTCCTGCTGTTTTCTGTCTTTTCATTGTGAATTAAACACACCGTTCCTCTTGTGGCTAATCAACACGCACTATATTCTTGCACATAGAAAGAACAAACAGCGCAATGACGTGTATGCTGCATTAGTGTATTTTTTCGTTTACATGGTCCAAGAGTGCCACAGGTTGTCTTACGTTTTTCCGTATATTGAAGAGACACCAAGTGGATGATACAAGTGTCCTAATATGCACAGCACAATCTTTACTGCAATAATTTTATTCATGTTCCTGAATAATAAACAAAATAATAAACTGAAAGCTCCTTTATAAGGTGTCTTCTGGCGGCTCGACTGGAGAGCAGTGAGGGCACCGATACTGCTGTTGCAGAGTAGCCCTCTGGTCGTCTGTCACACTCTCAATAGCACGTGCCTGCACTCGCTTGCTAACACAAGGCAGTTGAGTGCCTCCAGCAGCAGAATGTCTTGCTGCAAAAAAAGTGGATTATTGAAATGAATCAACTGCATATAAACCATTATTTACAAACAAAAATGCTCGTTGCACTATTGGTCCTAAGTGCCTTTAACTGCGGAAGCCTTTAGTGTAGTATGCATAATAAAACAATGTGTTGGGAAAACGTTGCTTTATTTTTCATAACTGGGGTTGTCTTTTTCAGAGCGAATTGTCATGTTGATTAGTGTGCCAGCAGCTGAGGTGTCCCCGCACCTTCACAAGTCTACTATCAGCACCACAAAGCTATTTTTGTTCACTGGCAAAGTTATGCCTCACCCTACAATCCCGCCTTATACGAGCTGATTGCATCCTATGCCTACAAACATCTATTTTTGTCCCATTACGCAATTTTCTATCCTCGGCTGCAGTTCTCTCTCCTTGACATCCCCTCTGTCACGCTTATGTAATCACCTGTTATCAATTGCCAGCAAGGGATTGAAGACGCGCATGGCCTGCCTGCTGATTACATTTCTTTTTCTTAATCTCAACTAGCATATCAGTTGCCACGGTTTACTAGCCACTGTCTTCCTGCCTTAATGCTATTTCCAACAATTTTTGTTACTTCGCTTTCTGCACAGTCCTCGACTTCTCAAGTTTCTTTGTTAACCTCCAGGTTTATGTCCCACATTGCATAAGCGGTACGATACAATGATTCTAAACTTTTTTCAATGATATCGGTAACGTGGCGATCACGATTCGGTAATGCCTTCCATGTGCTGTTCACCCCTTGATATTTTTGTATAGATTCCCTGCTTTATATCAGTACCTGCTATTGATATTTCACAGGGATAAAGATACGCTTCCATAGATTCTTCGGGCTTAATGTCACTCGTGAATTTATGTTATATCTCCAAGTTAGTTAAGGTTACCTGCATCTTTTCCATATTTTCGCGGGCCCGCGCGCACGTAAAAGCATGAACACTCATTGGTTCTCAATGCCTTTTTTATACTGCTGGACATTCAGTTCGTTACTACGAAAGTGACTTAATACGTGCACTATTTTTATGCTAAATATGAAGCAGTACAAATATACTTATCTATAGTTTGTCGATGTCTCCTTCACTGTGTTGGTAGCGAGATCCATCGTCGGCACCACCTCCTAGTCGCATCATAGCTATATAGGCTGTCTTCCTTTTGCACACGCTGTGTAATATTCGTGACGCTCGCAGTCACGCAGATTGGAGGAACTCGGTGCACTCGCAGAAGCAGCACCGGACAAGTTGTTTTTTCAGCATTGCGCCGTGAACAGTAGGTGCGAGTTGCGGTCTGTAATATCGCCGAAGCTATTGGCGGTCTTACGGGGTGCACGGAAAGATTGCTCACGGAGGAACAGAACTATCCGAAAAATAGTGGTCATCGTCGAGCCTGATCACTACGTCGCGCATTGCAAGCTCGTTGTGCGTGTTTGTTTACACTGGGCCTCTTCGATGTTTAGCCGCCATGCTCGCCCGGTGAATGGATGTGATGACGCCACCACAGCGTTGCCTCGTGGTATAATGCGAAGCGTACTAAATTACAAATTTGTCTAATACACATTCAGTGTACATCTTGTAATCTTTAAAATGCTTCTAAACCACGCTAAACGAACTAATGATATTGCACTAAATGCATTTGTTTTATAACTTGCTTGTGCATGTAATGCACTCGGCGGAACGACAAGCAAGTGAAAGAAGGCACGACCATGCACCGACGGTATGATCACGTGAGCCCCAGTTTGTCGACCACCCAGAAGGCAACGCCCAAGGAGTGATAGCTACCCAGAGTGAATCTAGATACACCAATGAAAGTGGGGGCTTGTCGAAAGATAAACTGTGTCTCCGTACCATTTGTGCTTTCATCTTGGTGTGTCGCCAGAGCTCGTGAAGATCCCGAGTTTCACCCCTGGTGTCGTGCATTAAGGTAAGGTGTCGTCTGTTCACCTCGATCGCAATAAACCGCTACAGTAGGGCCTTTCGCCTCTGAAAACTGGTGCAGTTCCACTACCATATGATAGATTATTTAGGGTGGCCCACCATTGTTCATATTTTGGGTTGAGAGGGCCTCTAGGACACTACCTGTAGCCTCTCTAGCTGCCGCTGGAGCGACTTCCATACTGACTGGCTCAGAGCGCTTAGTAGGCACGTTTTCTTGAACTTGGACTCTAGAGAGCAGGGTTCGATTGCCTTTGATGCATTCATCAACGAGTTTTTGTAAACTGTCCAGCGAGCATTTCCTTGGTGCCTCTATCGGGGTAGTCTGTTCATCAGCCTCCTGCGAGGACGTGGTTCTACGTTTAGCCGTACGGGCCTGCGCTTCTCCGTCTCCCGAAGAGGACTCTTGCCTTTGCTGAAGGTTTGCTTTCCGAAAGGCTTCGAAATGGGCCTTCATCTTTGGATTTCTGTCCTGAGGCTAGTGTTTTCTTGCAAGAGCTGCGTTACTCTTGGGTCTCCTCTGCGCTCTTCCAATGTTACCTGCGTTACCTTTTTTGGCGCGTTGTCCGTCTTCGGCTTGACTCGGTCCACCCATGAGGGTCCTTCCTGGGTGCGCGCCCGCGATGTGGAGTGCCCCTTGGAGGGGGCAGGTCCTCTTGAGTGGGAGCGGCCCCTTAAGCGAGGCCGGAGACGCCCTCTAGAGAGGCTGCGTTGACGAGCCGCTGGACTCATGCAACGCGCATATCCAGGCGCACTTGCCACGCTGAAGTCACGGGAACGAACTTGCTGGGCCGCCTGTGTCTCCTTGGCGTGGCTTCGCCGGTGTAGTCTTTGTCGTACTGTGTAGGGCAGCTGGAATCGCTGCTTGCACTTGCGGTGAGGTGAGGACCCCTGCAGATGGCACACTTTGGCGTGCATTGGTGATCTTCGCAGTGGAAGCTAGACCGCATCCCCTGCATTTCTTCCTTCTCGGGTTCAGGCACACATGGGCTCGATGTCTCAAATCTCCACAGTTGTAACACACTTCCACTTTTCTTCTGTATAGCGTGCAGGGCAGCATACCCGCGCCACAGATGACGTCATTGGGCACTGTCATACTTTCGAAGAGCACCACCACCGTCGTAGCAGTCTTGATGCGTCTCATCTCGAGCGCTTTCGGGTTCCGTTCGTTAATCTGATGAACGGTGGCGTAAGTACTGGCGTCGCCGTAGAAACGACGAGAATTTTCTGAGCAACGTTGAGGCAGATAATGTCTTCACCCACTTCATCCGGAGCTAACGCCATTGGCATGGCCAAAGCTTGGGCTAGTCAAATCGTACTGACTTTCTTAACGTCGAGGTCTCCTCTTGGTCTGACGGTTCTTACGATGATGCGTATATGCTCCAGAGGTATTTTCGGTAGCCTTGGGAGGTTTACGAGCTGCTTCATCGCTCTCTGTGGGGCGGACGGCTGGCGGCCACCTTCCGCGCCATTGTGAGTCTCCGTGCTAGCCTTCTTGTTTCTATTCGCTGCCCTGGTCCAGCCGGTGCGATTCGCTTCGTCGGGGTGGATCTCGACTCCTTCCATCAGCTCAACTTCGGGCATTTCCCCCAACTAGGCCGAGTAGGCCGTGGCCTACTCGGCCTAGAGATGTTTCCAGGCAGATTTCCAGACATGTGGCTAAAATATTCACCAAAATCATTCGAAGAAGCAGAAGGCGATATTTGTGCGCCCGCACAATCACCGGCGAGTGATCAGAATTTTGAGCAAGCGCGGGCGGTAAGGTCATTATCGCACATCAGGAATAACAAGCGTTCGAGGACGGAGCCTCGTGGTACGCTAGAAGTCATGCCTGTTGGTAGCTACATATGGGGCGGTGTTAGATAAAAATCATTTATTCCATTGCCAGAAATTAGCGTCAACGTCTCACAAGCTTAGATTTAAAAGAAGAAAGCGTGAAATGGTATCAAAGCTTTCTGGAAGTAAACGAAAGTGAAGTCAATAGCAGAGACATGGTCAGGTGCCGAAAACTTGTCATTAGTAAAGAGGAGGAGTTCAGTTTCGCACGAGAAATGTTTTCTATAACCATGCTGACAATTGGGATAAATGTTATTCAGTTCCAGACAAGCAATTAGGTTGGAGTAGATATTGTGTTCAATATTCTTGCACAGGATATTAGTCAAAGTGAACAAGAACTAACGTATTCGAAACTGAATATTAAACAAATCATTGCATTGTCATGTGGCACGTATCTTTAATCGACTGAAAGCTCCTATCTTGCCGTGCATTGGCGTGTCCAACCTATCTTTCAGGAAGATGCGTTTATCCGCTTCCCATACGTAAAGCTACTCGCAGCAACAGTGAAAATATTTTTAGACATACATGGCCGACCTTAAACCTCCCGTCAAGGCACCTAAACTGTGTTTAATGCGAGCAAAGTGCAACCTGAGGCATTATGTAAACAAAGTTTGCCCAAATAGGACGGTCTTATAACGTTAATATGCACGCTTTATAACAGCTGCAGATTTCTGACTTATTCAGTGATAATGGCAGGAACCCAAAAAGCAATCCCAAGTCGTACCGTAACACGACTGATGCATCCGTGAGCCATCGTGTTGCGATGACCTTGATGGCATCCCAGGCAATGAGGTGGCACACCTCCTCGCTAGAGCACTCCGAAACCGAGCAGAGAACCACAGTCCTTGCCAAGATACTTTACTTATGGCCCGAGACATCTTCGCACACTAACGCCGCACAAACTGGCACCTTGCTCCCCCCCCCCCCCCCCGGCATCGGCAACTTGGGGTACAAGCCCGCGCGTACAAAGGAATGCAAACACACACTTATTCCCACTTATGAAGAGCACATCACATAAATCCCACACTACATGCAGACGCTTATCCATGGTGAGTTGCATGGCCGCTATTACTGCATGTGACGTGGGACTGTCCGAAAAGGCCACAGGAAGCAAGCTCGCCTGTGCTACTTACCAACTGTGGGGAGTCGTGGGAAATTGTCCTCGCCCGGCAGGCGCTGGGGGCCCAAAGGGGCCTCTTGGACTAAGCGGAGCAGGTAGCCAGAATCACTGGTGTGCTGGAATAATAACCCACCAAACCGCCTTGCTTTATCCCATTTACCACTCCCTTAACCAATGAAATTTTTTCCATGCATCCCGAAGAAGAATGATTTTATTTATTCACTCACGAAAATAAAATGACAGTAACAAGATATACAGAAGTTCCCAAAGCTCATGGCTCAAAGCTCAGGGGACCTCCTGTTCAAATTAGAAAGAACCAAAAAAGTTAGGTTAGAGCGAATGCAGCAAAGTTTTAAAGTGCTCTACAAATAATTACACACGACAGCAAAAGAACTGAAACATTATAATATAGTGTGCAAAATTGAGGTTTGAGCAAATAAAAAGTAACAAAACAATTCAGGTTAATGCAAATACAGCAAAGAGGTAGAATTGTTAACATGTATTAATGTAAGAAAACGAGTAAACTGATAACTTGGCATAACGCTGTACAGAACTACATCTTGTACTGAATTAAAAACAAAACAAACCAGGGGAAGTGAAATGTAGCCAAGAGGCAGAGTTTTAACAAGAACTGACACAAGGAAACAAGTGGACTGAGATATGGTGAAATGTTAGAGATGTAATGATTTACACATAATGAAGGAAAGAGAACATGGTAAATTACATCACAGCATTCACAAGCTAAGTAAATTGAGAATAAATGCTTTTTAAAGCTGCCGTTACTAGCAGACAGCTTTATCTCCATTGGAATACAGTTCCAGAAAGAGATCGCTGTGAACGCAGAAGTGAATGTACCAAAATTAGTTCTGATTTTAGGTAATAAGAACTTTTAGCTGATGCAAATCGAGTTTTATTATGATTAGCAAGTTGTTCAGTGTTAAACATTATTTGGGGAATGTTTGAGTGAAGGGAGTTATAGACAAGGATTGCCATGGTTATTCGAAATAGTTTATGAATTGTGAGAATACGATACTTCTGCTAAAGAGCAGAGATATTACATTGGGGTGACTGGAAAGTAATATTGCGGATGGCCTGATTCTGGACGTATTGTAAATGAACAGGATGAGAGCTATATGTGTTTCCCCAAGTCGCAATGCCGCAGGTGAAGTGACTGAATGAATGCATGATAAAGCGAAAGCAAGGTTGGTAGACTAAAGTATGGACGTGATTTTATAAGAATCCGGATACCATATCCAACTTCTTGCTTTAGATGTGAAATATGGGTAATGTACTTTAAGTTAGAATCGAGGAGAACCCCCAAAAAACGACAATGACTAGAAGGTTTGATGGGATAACTATCGATAGCTATGGTCGAAATATTTATTACTTTCTTTTGAGTGAAGTGAAATAGCATGAAGGCTGTCTTACTAGGGTTAATTTCTGAAGAGGTACGACGACATCAGCGAATAATATTTCCCAAATCGGTATAAAGCTTAGAAGTTAGGCTATTAATATAGGTGTCAGCAGTTAGAATCGTAGTGTCGTCCGCATAGAGATAAGGTTCACAATGCGAAAGATGGGCAGTTAGGTCATTTGTGTAGATAGTGAAGAGTAATGGGCCTATTATAGACCCCTGAGCAACTACCCTATGAAATAATTTGAATTAGGAAAAGTGATTAGAAATGCTAACAGCCTGTTGTCTGTTCAATAATCGTGAACAAAAGCCAGCGCTGGTCTGACTACACCGATTGCGTTTAATTTAGTAATTAAAACATTGTGAAGAATTGAATCGAACGCTTTGGTGAGTGAGGTCAATAAATACTGCTCCGGCATATTTACCTTCGTCAATGTGGTGCTTAATTCGATCAGTGAACGAAAGAAGCGCAAGATTAGTAGAGTAACCTGCACGAAAGCCAAACCACCTGGTGCAAGGAATGTCAAATTTTGTTAGGTATTTAGACGATTTTCAAAACGTTTCTCTATAATTTTGCTGAACAAGGATAATATAGCAATATGACGATACTTAGAAATCAACCCCCTTTCACCTTTTCTTTAAATACAGGGACTATTTTGGCTTTCTTAAGTTTAGATGAAAATACACCGCATAAAAATAGAAGGCTATTTACATAAGAAAACAGGTCACCAACGATGTCAGCAACATATTTTAGGTGCACTGCTTGTATTTCATCCAAACCTGCACTTGTTAGCTTTAGTTGTTGCATGACAATGTATATTTCAACCTGAATGGTGGAACATAAAAAAAAAGAAGATTGTGGTTGTCTCAGGGGTGTTGTTATAGGACTGGTAGGAAGGGGCTTATTATTATTGGTAGAGAAATTATTAAATTGATTTGCGATGCCTGATGGATTTTGATACGTAAACTAGAGCTTGAAATCTCACTTATTGGTGAGTCTTTTACGTTTCTGTTCAAAAAAGAATTTATGAGCTTTCACTGTTTACTGATACCTTCAGCTTCGTTAATTTTAATTTCATAATACTTCTTTTTGGCATCTTTCAACAATTTGTTTAGGACATTTTTGTAGCAAGCGTATCGCTTCTGCAAGTTGAAGTTAAATGGGCAACATTTAGTTTTTTTTGTGCCTATTCTCTTTCTTGCGCATGCAAACTAGCAAATTATCGGTGAGCCACGGGTTATGGGGTGCTGGATACTTCTTGTTACATCTAATAAAAGTGGTTGCCTCATAGACACATTGCTGTATTACAGATGAAAAGCGTACAAAAGCTAGCTCAGCGTTTGATTCAGATTTTCTCGTCGACCAGTCAAAAGAAGAGATGTAATCTATGAACTGAACTTTGTTAAACAAGGACTTTTGGAAAGAACGTCCAGCGCGTGGTGAGGCATGAGACAAGCGGCAGAAGATAGAATAGTGGTCTGTACTGTCGAGTCGTATTACGCCACACTCATCACATGATATGTAGTTAGATAAAACATTGTCAATAAGCGGGCTTGAGCCATCTGTGATACATCTTGTCCGCAATCTAAGCAACTCTTCATAACCAAAGCCTGCAAAGCAATTCGAGTATTCAACCGTGTTATGATTGGATGCATCCAGAATCTCAATGTTTACATCTCCCATAATAACAAAGTTTTTTTTTTCGCAAGATATCTTGTCTCGCCTTTCGTATAGTGCAGAGAAGAACTCTGAGACTAACGAGGATGGCGAGCGACATATGCGAGCTAAGATGGTTTTTTCAGCATCAGATTGTGTATGTTGGTCATCAATTTCAATCCAAACAGTTTCAGTGTTGTCAGCTAGGACGGAGAGGTCATTTCGACGTTTGCATGGTATAGGAGATAATACAAAAATTCCAGCACCACCTTGACTGTTTGATTGTCGGTGACAGTATTCTGGTGAGTAATGTGGTAAGCAGCATACATTTTTATCGTCAGGTGATAGCCACGTCTCAGAGACACAGATGAGGGAAAATTGGTGGCGAAGGTATGCTAAGTAAGCATGAATGTCATCACAATGTTTTCTGAGACAGCATGCATTAAAGTGGATAGCCCACAAACCTGGGCCTTCAAAAAAAAAAACGTTGAAGACGTTTTCTCGACTAGTCCATGTTAAAGTCTTATGAAGTTTAGCTTGCAATGGTTGATTGCCAGAGATCAACTAGGTTGCCTGAATAAACAGGAAAAGGTCTGTGTCCTTTGAGATGCGGAATGCTCGGCTGTCAGCCCACATTCTTGTCTTGATATGGCAATTATCCGTCCACGGATACGTCCATCCATGTTCCCTCTTTAAGTTCAACGCTTTAGCGAACAGCCTTTTTACATAAACAGTCGTTTACATAAACTGCGCGACTTTGCGATCCACCAAAGCCGAGGTCATTAATGTTCAGTCTAGCTTTTCGTCGCTTAGCGACGAAATCTTGCTTCTTAGCTCGTGAGCAGAAGCGGGCAATGACATTTTCATCAGCCTTCTCAACCTTCCCTGGAACTCGATGAACGACGTCAGTGTCACTATCCGTGATGGTACAATCAATTTTTGCCCCTACAGCTTTTATAATTGCCGTGCAGTCCTCTCCATGTGTACACGGGATGTTCTTCAATTCAAGGTTGTTTAGGCGAGAGTACTTCTCAAGTTCCGACACTTTTGCTTTTAAGGTTTCATTCTGTGATTGCAGAGTTTCATTAACAGTTCTTAGGCGCTCATTCTCTCACTTCACTTTCTCGACAAGACAATTCAGCATTTCGACACCTGAAATCAGGCTGCTGATTTCGGCCTTCATTGCACGAATTTCAGGCTTAGTTGATGAAATTCTCTGTTTCGTTTTCTCAACCAGTTTTCAGCTTCTTCTTCGAGTTTGCTTCAGACCAGGCCTCAAGCAGCGGAATTTTCTTACCTAGTTCAGCAACAGTTGGCATCGTAAGAGATACAAGGTGTAACTGAGATAGGTCAAAACACTGGCAGCAGCAGTTGCGGCAATCTAGTAATGAATATGTGGCAAAAAACACAAAAACGTTACGTTGGTCACGCACGCGCAGTAGCCACGGATCGACCACATTCGTTGAACAGGTCAGAAACGCGCGCATTCCTGAGAGCACAAACACACGCATTCCTGAGAGCATGTTCAATTCTATCCATCGTCATTCACATCGTACCAATCAGGAGAAACGCTATACCCGCCATCTGCTTGAACCGCTTTGCCCCTTGCTTCAGTTTTTTGTCCAGACATCACAAGAATGGGAAGGACTTCCCACTGACACTGTGCTCCACTTGAATACCACCGACTTCCAGTGAACGATGGAGGATTTGTACAATATTTAGCAAATTTGTAATACGCCACCCGTCATATAAAACGTATTTACTGAGGCCTTTGAAGCATTGAAAAAAGAATATTAACTAAATAAATGTCATTTCATAAGAGGTTGTCCAAGAACCACTGTGCAGGTTTTTGGTGCAGCACTAACTACAGTGTGGGGAAATTTCTCTTGGCTGCGCAAGCATGTGACGGGCATAATCAGCCGCGGTGCGTGCATGGGTTGTGACAATTTTGGTTGTATCGGTTTTCACTCGACGAAGAAAACCAGCATGAGTGGATTACCAGCCGCAATTGGAAAACATTCTCACTATCTGATTGCTTGGCGGAGAAACTAGAGCATAGAATTGCTTGTTTACGGCCAGCCCGATTCCATCGCGAAACATCTAAGCACCAATCGTTATAAAACACTTGCGTCAGCCGCCGGCATAGTTCTCACGCATTTCAATTCCACCTCACCTACAATCACTTGCCTGTGTATACGTTAGCCTCCTGTATGAGGTCGATGGCGTTGCTCAACGCGAAGATCACTGCGGTTCCTAAGCCAGCATGAGACCTTTTGTGCTTCGGCATTGCCTTTGTTCCTGTCAAGCAGTAATATCCAAAGGGGACTGTATAAACAGAATTCGACGGCGATTTGCGAGGACCGCGGTTTTGTAAAACGAGTGAGTGTGTCACAGAGCACAGGACAAACGCTACCGAAAAAAATTGTTTTTCAATTTTTGTTTTCGCGAAAAAAACTACATACGAGATAGAGAACTGGCTAACGCCGCAATACCCCCTCGCATAGTCATGCCGTATGCTTGTATAGTCTACGCCATATAGTTTCATACAATAATTACTAGAGAAAACTCTGGCCCTGGTCTCTACGGGAGCGGCTGTCGGGGCTCTTCAGTCAGCATGAGACTTATGGGAAGTACATGTATTTATCCCTTAACAAAAAACTGCGCTAAGAAGGCATCGACGAGCAAAGAAGCGATAAACACGGACGCTGACTCGCAACTAAGTGTTTCTTTTCAAAGAAACATATACATTTTCTGTTTCATTGGCAATAAACTTTGAATTGCGAGCGAGCGCGTCTTTCCAGGCCTTTTTTCGTGCAGTTCCTTCTTGCGATGGAACCACATCAACTTGCCCAGCTCTCAGTTTTGATGAAGGGCATGGATTTGCCTAAGCTTCGTCCTTCTGGCTTCAAACGGCTCCGCGTCATTGTAAATTCGTCACTTTCATTAACCTAAAGTGCTATAAATAATTACACTGGATCTCCAGCACAGAAGTTCGATATTGAAACCATTATGCTACGGACGCATGCATCGACCTGGGCCATAGAACGCCCTTATGAATTGAAGCCGCTGCCCTTAGTAGCGATTCTACGTGTTCGGAATAGTATTCTGCAGATGTAAAAGTACATGCCGCTTAATTCGCTTTGAAATTAAGGACAATTGAGACAGATAAAGCGTAATAAACAAGGCCACAAGAAGGTCTGCATACACAAGTACGAAGATCAGGCAATTCCATGTACTTTCCATCATTCCAATGGTATCTGAACGATCGCATCCCCGGAGTTCTCTTTAGTAATTGTTGCATGAAACTATGTGGGCTTCGCGATATCGACCAGACCAAATTTTAAGCTAGCTTCTTACACCGCTTCGGACGCTTGCGCAGTTCGCAGCCACTCGCACAAACACTCTACAAGTGCGATTCACAGGGTACGGTGTCTTGTCATTACTAAGCAAAACCATTTTCTTACACATAAACCTCGTACAAAAGTGAGGTTGTCGAGCAATGTATCTAGAGATAACTGTTTGAACTCTTGTCAAAGTAAAAAAAGCAGAGCTCATACCACCGCAGAACTGTATGCACGCTGTTAGGATGCTCTTATATTTCGTAAGTACTCATTGTCACTAAATCGCAGCAAACTGTTGGTGAGAACGCTGCAGTAAGGTCACATTCGTTAAAAAAAATTTGCGAGACACACAACCAATCTCCGAGGTTCATTGTAAACTCAATTTAACATACACACAGGCAACACGCTGGCTGCTCCCCCTGCCTCAACGCCAGCAAAAACGTACAGCCCTGCCAACTTAAGCCACTTCAGTAAGTTCGAGTTTATTCAAAAATGTAGGATTACAGAGGTAATATTGTAGAAAATATCGGGATCATTAGCTCGAGGCAAGTTGACATCCATGCTAGGTGGCGTTCACTATCACAAAGGCAGTACGGCAAAGTGTAAATAAATCATATGCGCATAAATATGCATTTATAAAGAAAGAGCTGGTTGCTTCTACTAAAAGCTACGTGAAAGTTGCATAAACTAATTTGTTCTCTCTACACTACAAACGACAAAAACAGACAAATTCCCCAAGGAAATGAATGTCCTAAATATGTAATTATGTAAATGACAGGGGTATTTCAATAAATGTTTACAAAACTTGACTTATTTTACTCGTGATAGTAAGTTGTTCTGTAGCAGGGCTCCAATGTTATTTAACCTCTTCCGCCCATATAAATTATAAATTGTTCGCAAGGGAAATTTTTCCTTAAATAGGCTGCATGTATTGCCTCAGGAGTATGAAAAACTCGATGAACTCGAAGCGCAGCTAGTGGTTACGCTATTATGAGTACATATTGTTGCCTGAAAATTTCACAGTAAATAGAAAGGCAAAATACTTGAGCTTTCGAACAGTGGCATTAATTTAGCATTGAAGTCACCAAACGTTATAACACGCAATGCGCTTTTCTGAAGAAGTGTAATAGGGTCTACAAATGAAACATATGTGTGGCCACAAGATGCGATACAGCAGGATAGATGGCTGTGTGAGATGGTTGAGTAAATTGCCCTCAGAGAGGCAGTGTCGAAGTAATAACGGCATTTGTACAGAATGAGACAAGCTCTGCTAAGCTTTTTACACAGCGCTGTTATGTTAGGCTTCCAATGAAGATGTTCATCTAGTGTGACACCCAAGCATTAAATAAAACTTACCTGTTCAAGTACAGTATGGTTCATAGAAAGCCAGTGACATTCCACGGTGCTTTTCACGAAGAAGAGGATATATTTACGTTTCGTTATTCAGAGTTAGCTTATTTGACGAAAAGCACTGGTTAAGCCTTAGAAGTTCATTATTGGTAATTTATAATGTTTTGTCAAAGCATTCCAGAGCACAAACTACGACAGTGTCGTCTGCATACGTTATAGCAGAGAAGTCGTTTAAGACATTAGAAGGTTGTTTAGATATAAACAAATAATATGGTACGCGACCCTAATATTTGACTTACATGTCTCTTAGTGGTCTTCGCATTACTGGTTTGGTGTTATTTAGGTTAACTTTAGGCGAACGCAGCCACAAACCGAAGTCGGAGGCACCATCATGCCACCTTCTTTTCTGTAACGTCATTATTGACGTAAATAATTTTGCTTTCTACTTCTGTATTTTCAGTTTTTTCACAAAATACATGCGGACGGGGCGGGTCTCTAGAGTGTATGATTCTGTGCTTTAGTGTGCGGTAACTACTGATTACTAAATAAGTATATTTGGTGCAGCTCCTTCAATAACTCAATTTGTAACTAAACCTATGGTGTGGTATCATATCTGTAACGAAAACCATGAATTTCGCACTGTACTATTTCTTTTCAGTTCTTTTCTTCTGATATATTTTTAATTTCCTGCCAGGTCGCCTCAGTTATTGCAGACACTTCAGTAACGCAACTTGAAGTAAACTTACTCTCTGATATCATATTTATAATGACATCCCTGAATTTTGTAGTGTACCCTTTCTTTTATTCTTTTCTGGTTTATTTTGAATTTCGTCCTCTGCCGTCTCACTGATTTTTAGTAGATTTAATTGTTATATAAATAATCAAAATTATTCCAGACACTTCAGCAGCTCAACTTCTTACTACACGTGTGCTCTCATACCATACCTATAATGAAAGCCATAAATTTTGTACTGCAATTTTCTTTGAAATTTTTTCTCCTGTATCTTGAATTTCCTCCCCGGTCGACTCAGGAGGTGAACCGGAAGTGCTGCGCAAAATATAGCAGTGTTGCTCGATGCTCGTGCCTCTAAAAAATATTGGCCTCGGTACTGAACTTTTTGGGACACCTGTAACAATGTCCGAAACGTCGTATTTGGTATTTCCAATGGCAACTAGTCGTTTTCTGTTATCACGATAGGTGCGGAAAGATTCATGTGTTAGACCTCAAGAGCCAGAGCATTCTAACCTATTTAGTTGTGTGTCATAATCCACACTGTTAAACGCTTTTCCCACATCTCGAAAGCTGCTTAGGACAGCTTCGTTGTAGAGAAAGTATGTAGTCACACAGACCTAATATTGCATTTGTCTATCTTTAAGGTGGAAAACTATGCTGGCAATATAGCAAAATGTATTCACGTTTTAGAAATTAACTGATTCGTTTGGCGATGAGTTTTTCTAAGGCGGTGTATAGGCAACTTAAGACAGCTACGGGATGGTACTTTTCTAAATAATAATAGTCCTTCCTTAATTAGTGACCTTTAATATGTCTGGGTAAGTAGCCGTGTAGAAAGAGAGATTAAATATTTTTTTTTCTAATTGCTTGCAGAGTATACCAATACCGTGCTCTTAGGCCGCTGTGGATATTCTATCGTGTCCAGGGGAATGTTTGGACGGCATGCCGTTTGCTAAGGACACCATCTGTTCCGCTGTAATGTCAAGAAAAAAATAATTTTCTCTTCATTTCCGGGTAAGTAATAGAATAACGAAGAGGTACATTATTAGATATTGCTTGACGAATGGTAAAGGAGTACGAAATAAATGACGTTACTAAGGATTCCATAGAGATTCCTAAGATATTCAAGTCTGGCATTCTATAAGCTCTAATCGATGGCGAGGCTACTGAGCTGATAATGCGCCATGTAACCTTTCAATTACAAGAATTGCAGACTATTATATTGGTCTAATACTCTCTTTTAGGAATATATATATAGCGCTAGTTAACATATTTCGAGAAGCACGAGATTTTTCTTTCCTAATATTTGTTACCTCTAAGTGACTTCACCCTAGTGTGCCAATAGTGTTAATCTTTAATAATTTTAGCATTTATTTCGTCATGCAAGAAGGCAGGAGTGTTATAACACTTTTTTCTGAGGTGTTTCACGATTTGCGCTAATGGTTTACCCAATGCTTTGCTCAAACTGTCACATAGATTATTGATTTTTTTTCTGTAGATATATAAGGAAAAAGCAGAGACGCTCACGTAATACTGAATAGTTCACATTATGAAAAATATGAAGATAAGTGTAGCGTAGGAAAAAGATTGCAGGAGCAGAATGATTCAAGACCATGCCGCTCACCAAGAAATTCGTTCCCGTTATGCAGGTTTTCCTGCTGACGATTGCCGGTACAATTTCACGCGACGTGGGCCGAGGACACTTCGAAATCACCACAAGTCCCGACACATGGCCGCAATCATCGTCATCACTCAAGTAAGGCACGTTGCACACACCCCTCCAAGGTATACGCATGTCCGTGGCGTCATGCGAAACGGACCGCAGGATTTTTTTCTCTAGTGGGCACAGCGAAACGGCTGCGACCATACCACTGGCCAAGAAATTTATTCTCGTTATGCATGTCAGTTGTTCCTTCTCTAAAGTTAGGTGCGGAGAGGCGCTTTTCTTACTTATTTTGACGTGCCCAGGCGTTTTTTTTTATTATTGCCATAGACCGTTATGCAGTTACAATTTTGCTATGTGGTGACGTTGAATACAACCCGGAAGTCACTCCAGCTGAAATGCTTCAAAATGTTCTGAAGGGAGAAGCCAATATCCGCGCTGATGTTGCTGAGATAAAAACGAAGTTTAACGAGTGTGAGCAACTTATTAGTTATCTGGACTCACGTCGACGATCACTAGAACAACTCATGAAAGTATCAAGAGAAAGCTCTCTGATAATTTCCGCGCTGCAATCATCGTCTGTGTAGCTTAAGAATGCGGTAACCTTGCAAAGTAGAAAATTTTTCGACGTCGAAGACCACAGTTGAAGGTCGAACGTTATTGTTTGTGGTATTTTTGAAGACAGCGATGAAAGCGACGCATCTTTAAGAAAAAGTGTTCTTGGTGATGTTTTTGAGGGAAACTTGTATTTAAATGCAAATCTATAGCCTGTATTCACCATCTTGGCCACCATCGAGGCCGCCGCTCAGTAATTGCCTATTTCCATGATTACACTGAAAAACACACGGTCATTCAAAATACGAGCAAGGTTGAAAGAAAAAAAAATTATCCAAAACAACTACAGCGACGGAATACTGCGTGTGCGTAAACTTCTTTGGGAGAGCGCTAGACATGATCAATAGAATAAGAAGCCTGTATCTCTTATTCATGATAAGTTGAAAGTCGATGCTACACTGCTTGTATAGGACGACGCTAAAAACGAACGCGTAGCACTACCTAAACAACGGCGCGTCCCACATTGACGTAATGCGCGTGCGGAGACAAAACACTTTAGAATAATAAATTTGAATGCTTGAAGCCTTGTAAATAAATTAGCAAAGCTGGAACTGTTGCCTCTTGGGCATGACCCACATATGACAATAATTACCGAAACCTGGGTACACGGTACCATATAGTCTTTCGTCGAGAGCGCCCAACGAGGGGTGGTGGCATAGCCATAGTCTTAAAAAATCCGTTGTCGTGTGTTCTTATGAACCAAACAGATGGTCACGAAAGTTTGTTCCTACTGGTTAACTACTGGGGCAATTATTTTATTGCGTGTGGTGCGTATTGACCCCCTAGGGGTTCTCCTGGATACATGTTCAAACTATGCGATCACATGGCGTTGTTCAATAATAAGAAGATTATACTCGATGGGGATTTTAATATTCCTTGCATTGATAGGCGTAATTCCGCATCATTCCTTGGTGCTCATACTACCCCGTTAGTGGATATTATGATCACGTGCAATTGGAAACAAACTTTTACAGAGTATACCAGAGAAGTCGCTGACGCCTGTTCAAAAACTGATTTAATTTTTATTAGTAACGACATATCTACATACATGGTCGATTTGCTACACGGCGTCTCCGATCATAAGGCGTTGTGTCTATCCTTTCCCATAGGAGTTACCAAGTTCTACAAAAAAAATACACTAATTAAGGATTTTACTAAAGCTGACGACCCCGCCACATGGGATTGTTTGTGGTACTTTTGTGATAACATGATGGGCAATTTCACGACACTCTGGGATGCACTAAAAGAGACTGTTCATTATTGCATTAGCAAGTTTGTTCCGGACAAATACGTTAATACCAAGAAAAACAATACCTGGTTGACCAGAGAAATTATCCATTTACATGGTAGGCAAAAACGAGCTAAATAACAGAACAAAATCCCTCACCATACTAACTGATCTAAAGGAGAAGCTTGTTACTAAACTTTCCGATGCTAAAGTTAGGTATTACACTAAATCATGGCCTGACTTCTTGAGAACAAGCCCTGATAAAATCTGGCGATATCTAGAAGGGACAAATGCGGCAATTCGTTGACAGTTGTCTTGTGAATGACGCCCCAAAATTGCTGAGCAGTTTAACGATTACTTCTGTTCCGTATTTACTACTTGCGAGCACGACGCTACGCAGGATAACTCTCTTCCAGTAATGTCTCCTAATTTTATAACATATGAAGGTGTACTGTGTTTGCCACTTAACCTGAAAATGAAATCCTCAGCGGGGCCGGATAATACTCCCAACACACCTTCTCATAGGTATGCCGAATCGGTTGCACCTATTGTGACGCATGTTTTCCGTCTTTCCTTCGAAAATTCCTTAATTCCCGATGATTGGCATACGGGGCGTGTAGTGCCAGTTTAAAGAAGGCGATCATCTGAACGTGGGAAACTACAGGCCTACTTCTTGAACTTGCACGACATGTAAGCTATTAGAACACATAGTCACACATTGCATCACCTCCTTTCTTGAAGAAAATAATTGTTTGTCGCCTTTGTAGCATGGCTTTAGAAAAACAATTGTAAACCACAACACAACTGGTCACAACAATTCACGAGTTCGCCGCATCGCTTGATACAGGAAATTAAATTCATGCTAGCTTCTTGGATTTTAGTAAGGCGTTCGACCTCGTCACGCACAGTGAACTTATTTAGTAATTACAAGGCATAGGTCTACCAGTTAACCTGGTCAACTGGATTCGTTCCTACCTTTGTGATCGTAAACAATATGTGCGAGTGAGTGACTACGCGTCTGGCGTTCTGCCTGTAACATCAGGAGTCCCTCAAGATAGCGCTTTCTTGACCTGTCCTTTTTTTATTGTACATAGATGAGATTGTTACCTCCATAGATACGTCAGAAGTAAGTATAAACCTCTTTTTCCGATGACTGCGCACTTTTTAAAACCGTTATCATTCGTAGTGATCAAGAATGCCTACAATCTAACCGCTGCGCCGTTTCCAAGTGGTGTGAGAGTTGGTCTATGAAATTAAACAGTGATAAATCTGTCTTCATGCGCATTACACACAAAAATACCCTGTCATTTGCAGGTATTCTCTGATTAATTGATTGCCGTTTAACGGAGGTTGATGAATATAAATAGTTAGGCATTATGATTACAAACCGCTTAAGATGTTCAAGTCATAATACTAAAACATGCTCATCCGCCTCTAAAAAGCTCGGTTTCTCGAGGCACAAACTAAAGACAGCTCCATGATAAATAAAACAGCTGGCCTATGATGCATTTATAAGACGCTAGTATTAAATTGCACTAGGGTCGTTTGGGATCTATATCTCAAAAAGATCTTAGGAAACTTGAGAGGGTGCATCGAAAAGCGGTCCGTTTTATATTTAATGCTTACCAGAGAAATAACTCGCCGTCCACGCTCATGGCTAGTAATAACATGCCCGATTTACAACACCAAAGAGTAATTGCTAGGCTGAAAATCGTCCACTCACTAAATCTTGGTAATTTCCGCATTAAGCCTGAAAGTTACTTAACCCACCGAATTTCTAGGCAAACTAGACACACACATTTCAATACTCTGGAACCTTACTTTAAGCGCACAAATTTTTTTTCATGTAATCTTTTTTCTTTTTTCGGATCGCAAAATAATCGAATACGTTACCGCTGGGAGAATATTGTGGTAGGGATAATCCTGACTTTGAGAACTGTGTACCTTTCTGTTATGAACCACACCTACAAACAGTTCTTTTTTCTCATAGTGTGTATCTATCTGGCTGTGCTTTGCACTTTTGCTCTATCCTGCTGTCTTTTGATTATAATTTGGTATTATACTGCCGTCTACCGTTTCACTACGTTCTTCTTAAATTTATTTTGTCAACTGCTTTTGTTACACCCCCGTGCTTGGTCTTTCGACTGTAGTTTGTTGTAAATAAATAAAATACAATATAACGTTGAACCAGCTTGATTCGGTGTTAAACGTTGACAAGGTATGATCGATCAGTGTGGATGTCAATGCAATTTTACGTGTAGGGGTTCTAATGACATTATGGAATTCGTACGGTCTTATATCGTCAAATATTCACTGGCGTATTCCCTTAAAGCTACGATATTAAGTTGTCCACATATTATGATTTGTTTATATAGGTTGCTTAATAAACTAGCTAATGTTCGAAATGTTGCACAAACGTTCATCTGTTCTTGTTTGTTTCACCATAAATTACGGCTACAAAAAATCATCGACAGTTCAGAACGAGCATATCAAATTCATTCGTGTATGAGTGAGAGGACTCCGTAATGACTGAGCACAACGTAGGAAACCTCAGAAATAGTGCAATCCCACCGTACTTCGAGGAGTGGCAAGAATTAATATTCCGTTATAAGGTACAATTTGTCCTAAGTAAGTCGTGTTTCTAAGGTGGCAATGCCATCAAACGGGAAAGTAAGCAATGGCCGAAGAAAGCAAACGCTCAATATTTTACAGCATAATCTGTCGTGAGCTCATTCCAATAGCCGTTTCGCTTGGTGATGGCTTACGCCGCCGTCTCCGTCCGGTGTCTATAGCAGCTATCTCCGGCAACGGGGAAAAAAGCCAGGTCCCACCGGGATCGAACACGGGCCCGCGGCGCGCGAGTCAGCTGCCCCACCACTAAGCCACGCCAGCGCTTCCTTTATCGCTTCCGTTATGCGGGAAAATGCCGCATAACTGCGGCCTAGCGCGCCAGGGGACACGCGATGTGATACGTGAGCTGCGTAGCGTCGATGCGTGCGCTATATGCATAGCAGTTGTGTATTATTACACCAGGTGAAACGCCAATTTACCACATGTACAAATAGCGGTGCAAGGCAGTTAAAGAAAGTTTGAGGAAGGAAAGGGTAAGGGCATCTATACAAGGATGCTAGAAAAAGAAAAAAACGTATATTGTGTACCTGAATAGAGGAAGCTGGCTAGGTGACTATGTCACCGCTGCGTTTGATAGGGGCTGCCAATAAATCGTCGGCATCATTGTCATTAGCGTCGTATCGTGCCACTTGCCTTGCGATGTGAGATGCGCACCGCGTAGCGTCTACACGTGTGCCCTTTGCATTGCAGTTGCACATTATTACACCAATTAGCACGTCTATAGCAGTCGCATAGGCGGCGGTAGAAGGCAGATATAGAAGTCTTGAGGAAGAAAAAGTAGATAATGGAGATGTATAAATATTGATGTAATGGAAACGTGCACGGCTTACCTGATAAATTAAAGCAGGCTAGGTGACTGTCAAAGTCCCATTTAAGAGAAAAGGTAATTAAATCATCATCAGCAGCAGCAGCAGCATCGTATCGTGCCATTTGGCACGCGATGTGACTTGTGAGCTGCATATCGCCGACGCGTACAAAGTTTGCATTGCAGTTCTGTTATATTCCGCAAGATATCCCGACATGTAGCAGTTGGATATTGCAGTTGCATACAGCTGGACCTGGTGAACTCAAGCAGGCTAGGTGACTATTTGTCACTACTCCGTTTCTAAGGGGATGTGAATAAACCCATTAGCATCATCAACAGCACCGTATCATGCCACTGGTTAAAGGATGTGACATGTGCGCCAAGCAGTATTAGTACCTGTGTTTACTCTTCGGTACACGTTATCGCGCCTCCTCGCAAGGTACGAACCGCTGCTGAAGAAGCGCATCGTTGAGCTATGCGAGCGGCTGCAACCAAGGAACACTAGGCCCAACAGAGCGCTGTGCAGAGAGCAGGAGGAGCCGCAGCTCACCGTCGACACTGGGCGGTCAGTTCAAATACTTCTGGTACAAGCGACGCGAATACTGTTCTATGAAATTGATTTCTATGAAACCGTACCTCCGCCTTACGCTGTTACTGTGCTGCGTGTGTCGCGGAGGCCTGTGACGTTTTGCAGAAGCTGCGCACATTACAATGAATTATGGTGTAACAGGAGGAAGTGTTCAGAAAATAAATAGAAGGGTGAACTATGTTTGCCATCTTAGGGTATAAAAGCTAACAAAAAAGTGATAAGTCCTTGTGATTACGAATATTTAGATCACTTGCAATTTAGGCCTTTTGGGTCAAGATTCTCCCGTTTGCAAGCTAGACAAATTTACATTTGTTTGCCTTTTTTATGACAATAGCTTTCATTAATAGTGTTTTCATTTCTGTGAAGAGGTGTTTGTCAATGTACCCATTGACTGAGCCATCCTATCCAAACCGTCTCACAGAACCATTTCTCACGTAAAAGAAGCCGCGTCATACTAAATAGATCGCGCGAGCGCGAAATGAACCACCAGAAACTGCCGCCGAGCTTAAACCTGGCATAGAACACGAACCGCTGGACCAAACCAGCACGTCGACTGCACATAGCTGGAGCCACTGCTTAAGCAATGCAACGATGCCGATGAGAAAAAAAATTCTATAGGCATAAAAAAGTCTGCAGAGCGACTGTGATAATAATATGGTGCCTTGTTGACAACAAAAAAAGAAAGAAGTGGTAATTACAAGGTTGTCATAAACTCCTACTTGCACAACCAGCATAAACTCTCAGGTCCAGTCAGGGGGATGCTGTTGCGGTGTCAGTACAATGGCCGAGGTTTTACCAGCCTCCATGTAGCGGCCTGGCAGCCACTAAGCATTTCTCCCACACTAATTGGGCCCCATACACTCACACTGCTGTATGATTTACATATTACACTGTCACACACGCAGATGCGAGCGATTGAGCTGATTAATAAGACTTCCCGATGCAGTCCGACCGGGCAAAATAGGTTGCAGTTTTGCAAGCGAATGAACGCCGCCTATTTACACAAAAAGAAGCGACGAAGCTTCAATATGTTGCATTTGACTGAGGTGGCATTGAGTGGCAATTTCGCTAAACCCGATCGGGCAAATAAGTCGGCGTAAGTCATGATTACCTCTTAGCTTTGCGTTCCCAGAGTCATACATGTCTGTCCGTTATGCGACCTCTTTGAAATTGTTGCTTCCGAAGGAGATCTTGCAGTCACAACAGTATGTCGTGAAAGAACTGGCGAATCCACCATATTACCGTGAATTGAGATATCAACTATTTTCCTTATGCCTAATCTCGTACGGTGCACTGAACCTCCGTGCAAAAATCTAACACTAATCTGGCACTCCAAACAGGAGCTATTGATAGACTGAGAGAGCTTTATTCCTCCAACAACATGTACTACATGTTTCCTTTCTATAAGTACACCAATTTCGTAGACTTTCCAGATAAATTTTCGTCGACGCTGTTGCCTTGACGTTCCTTTAAATTCCCTAGTGCGATAAGATTCTATCACTTCTAGTGCTCCGTATAATGCGGGTGAAGGGAAAATCTCGTTGGGGTGAGCCGAGAAGGGTGGTGGTTTTGTGGTTTCGCAGCGTTAGGCGTCATGTGGCTATTGGCCCACTATCGCGGGCATTTGAGCGTCTGTCTCCTCCTCTAGCCGGACCGTGGCTGCGCATGGCTGTCTGCGCGGGTGAACAAACACGTGGCCCAAGCACTGTATCTTGGGGTTAATCTGCAGCGCGAACAAATGTTAAGGATGAGCTGAGATGGTCGGTCCACTTCACAATGACGGTCTTCCCACGTGCACAGCTGGTGTAATCTCAAAACTTTGAGACTTACAGAAGCGAAAGGCAACTCGAGCTGCTCACTTCCCGCTGCCGGCGCTCTTTATCATGCCAGCGATGTGACAGCGACTGCGCGTGGTGATCCAGTGAGAGGTGTTCGCGTTTGCCTACGCATGCGACATCGTGCTTGTTGATTTAATTTAGGGGCAAATGTTTGCTGCAATTAATAAAGCCAATAAAACTACGAACCTTACTATGTGTATCTGCCTAGCGCTTTTCTATAGTTGTGAATGCTTCGTTTTGCAAGCGGAACGGCGACTTCATTTTGTCAAAGTAAACACAACGCCATTATGTCTGCTGTTTTTTACCCTTGGTATTCAGCAGGTCCGGTTCGAAACAAATTGTAGAGCTCTGCGACTGTACGTATGCGTCCATTTCCATATGTAGGCGTTACTGAAAAAATGTTAAATCTTACCCTCTTCCGCTCAGGGAAGCAAAAACAGCACTAGGAATTCTACTCCGCTAATCAAGGTGCTGATCAGGGATCTTACAAACTAAATTTTGTCATTACATAAACTAAATTTGTGCTAATGGTCTACTGCGGACCCGAAGCATTACTTATGAAAAAATTCAGTCATTCCTCTATGTGAAGGTGGATGACCAGCGCATTTACAGACGGTGATAAATATGTTGATTGAAAATAAAAGATACATACGACAATTAATTTCATTTCTTCGCAATATTTTGTTATCCGGCCTCGGCGGCCGCATTCCTATGGGGGCGAAATGCGGAAACACCCTTGTACTTAAATTTAGGTGCACGTTAAAGAACCCCAGGTGGTCGAAATTTCCGGAGTCCTCCACTACGGCGTGCCTCATAATCAGAAAGTGGTTTTGGCACGTAAAACCCCATAATTTAATTTTTTAAATATTTTGTTTTGTTGCATACTCAATGTTTTGTTGATTTTTAACGTTCTTTTGCTTCCTTTCTTCAATTTATTATTTCGTCACCACGGTGACTATCGCTTTACGATCGCTATAATATACGCGCACTGGCTCTGTGGGGACGCTGGATAGGCTTTTGGCCCATGTGAGGTCTATACACGGCCGATAACGCGTCGTGGGCACACCGATGTTTGTATAGCATTGAATGCCAAACCTTTCCAAGAGAAACGCCACGAACCACTTTCCACTTGGCCGACACACGTCTATGTTGAAATCACCCACAATTACGATGGGAGTGGAGTCGGTACGGGTGATCCAACGCAAGGTGCTTACGCTTGGCGTTTGTGGCACGATCATCGACCGTATTATGTGCCGTCCGTGTTATGCTGCGCGAGCTCTGTTGCGAGAGAGCAACCGACCGGGAGGCGGCACGCCTAGCTATGCTTTGCGCTTTGCAAACTGTCACCCACTACCTCTAGTGAGGATGTACCAACAGGCGCTAATCGCCACCCTTGTCGATTTTTACACAGTGTCACATTCCACTTCCTTTTGCGTTGTTCAGTCTTATATTCAACAGACAGGTGAAGTAACCTTCCGAAATACTAAGGAATTCAAACTGCATACATTTATCGTTACATTCCAGCTTTATCTTATTAGAACCATCCTTTCTTTTTTTGATAAAGGGCTGTACGTCCAACAAAGTAGGCATTTGTATAGGGTCATGTGTTGCTTCTGTGGTTTGTAATATGTTTAGCTGCGCTTGACTGCAAGACCGAGACCTAAATATCATTTTTGCCAACTAGAAAGTTCCAGCTGTTTTCAGATACCTGGTGTTCTCGATATATTATTTACCAACCCCTCTCGATTGCACATTGCAGTGGACGAAATTTTATCTATCTTTAGACATGCAAAGTGCAAAGTAGTAATGTTCCTGATAATTAATCTTTCCACATTTTATATAGTAGCATGCATTTTAGTCATTAACAAATATACATGAAGTACCCTCACGTGCTGTAAAATACTTTTACTTTTCGATACAGCGCAATAGTACTATTGTTAAATGACGCACACATCTTTGGTACTTTGAATCGGCCCTATTGAAGGCTAGTGCCTACTTGGTGTAGGCTAGTTTTGGTAACTTGATTGGTAACTATTCAGACAGCTACTTTCGCGTGCTCAACTTTCTCAGCTTTTACCGAGGTCCTCTTTAATAAACTTAACCTTGAGCGCAAGCTGAGAACGAAGAAGCTTCTGGTACTCCTCTGCGTGGAAAAACTACCGCACAAATTGAAAAAAAAAAAACATTCCGAACAGGTACACAGTACCTACAGTTTTATCAGTGAAAAGCTGACTGGGCTATACCCGCCTACTTCTGGGCCACCAAAGAAGACCGCTTGTGGAAGAAGAAGAACCTTATGTTCAGTAATGTAGAATGTTGGGCTAGTTGGTGATTGATCATCATACCATCACAAGACAAGACCTCAAGACGGCACTCACTTGTGTGTCTTCTCTGTGTCCGTGTCAGTGCGCTGCTTCAACAGCAAGGTATGATGATCGATCACCAACTAGCCCAACTTTCCACATTACTGAACTTCATTTCCATTGCAACGAGCAGCGAGTGTCGTCTTGTCTGTCTTCTCTGTGTCCGTGTCAGCCCGCGGCTTCACCAGCAAGGTATGATGAAGAAGGCCTTATGTCATGTGTGCCATTGGCATAGTCTACGAAGTTTCGTTTATATGCGGAATCTGAACAAACGGTCATTGTATCAATATTTTAGAACATAAATACGAGCTGTCTCAAAGTAATAAAGGCATATCGCATGTACCGGCTGACTGTCGGTCCTGTGGTTGCGAGCCTTTTCTTCCTAGAGTCTGAATTCTGGGTAAGGGTGGAGACACGGATGCGCGTGAACTGTTGGAAGTGTGTTATATAAGCAAGAACGAGAAGGTTTAGATCATTGACACATCTCTGTATCGGCAGCGACAAATCTTTTTAGAAGATTGTTTTGATTTGTACTTTACACAAAACATCTTTGAAAGAAGTCACAGGGGGTCGGATTCTAAAACTGCATGTAACAAAAACACTTTATGTTAGTATCGTCTATAAATGTAACCACACTAACCCCGCGCTTTACATTGGTTTCATTGGGTAGAGGACGGAACCTGTTACTCAATGATACATGAGTCGTGTGACCAGACCTCACGTCGCTTTGCCACGCATTTCGCAATCACAGCTGAACTTAGCCTTTCGCTCGACGTTCAGAGAGCCGTGGCTCGTCAGTACGCTTGTCAGACCAAGCGGGAATGGTCGCATTTGAGAGATCTCACTCAGCGACAGTACGCATATTCCATATCTAACTCAAAGCTGATCAAGATTTATTAGGCCTACAAGTGTGTGATTTTCTACTGGAATTTAACGCTTGCTCGGCTATGACGCCCAGCACTCGAAACAGGCGGTTCAGAAATGGCGTGCAGAGACTCAAGCAGCAAGGCACAGGGAATTCCAACTCCTTTGACCACGGCGGAACGTGTCCGTTTCTATGGGGAGCGCGAGCGCAGGAGATCGAGGCAAGCCGAGGTACCGCAAGCAAGTATGAGTGCGGTGGGATTGAGTGGCGCAGGGTGGTATCGGGAGCCACAAGCAAGAGCGCATTGGTTCCTTACTCTAGTGCCCACGCGCGCTCTGCAAAACAAACGGCCCCACTACAAATTGTAAAATTAAACTGTAAGCCTTCATTACCTATAGCACGTAAGCTTCCTAATGCGAGAATAAATGTAACTTCTGTATTTGGTTATGTGTTTCTGTACCCAAGTGCCCACGCATCCTCTCCAGTGCGCAAAAGAGTTCCACGTACCCCGCTGCGGCTGCGTCTTTGGTACAGCCTCACCGATTTTTGCGTATGCATTGCAAGATGACTACAATGTTCATGGACGCTTTAAGCGGCGTGTCTGCGCACCTACCTTGCTTGTTTATATCGTAGCCATGGTGCATGCCATGGATAAACTTTAGTTGGGAGTTAGCGCCTGTCGTTTGTCTACTTCCCATTGTGTTCGGAGACATGCTCTAGTTAGACATCGAAGCAGCTGCGGAAGCTTGCATCAACACCTCAATGTTCCATGGCCTTGCTCTACACGTATTCACGAATGCGGCAGTAGCACCGCTGGATTCTTCAGAATTCATTGAGAATCCCAATTCAATATGGGAGATGCCCACTTTGTAAGACGCCTGTCTTCCGGCCCAGGCCTCAGTCACAGACATAAGACGCTAAGTTGTCTATGGAGTAGACTTTGCCAAGGAACCTGAAAAACCACGCCAGGAAATCTCTTGGCATGCGCACAAAGCGCCTGCTGGTCGTTACCCTGGGTTCTGTGTGCTTTTACCAAGTAACTTTGGAGCGCCCGCTCTTTACACTGAACGTTTCCTGCATTACGATTATGTGCCATCTGCTCGGTTATTCAGGCCCTCCTTCGTTACTCGAGCTACAGATAATGGCATATGAAATCCTGATGCCGCCTCTCAGCCAAGAATGACAACATGAAAGCTATGCGACCAATGCAACCTTTGTCAAACCGTCGACCTTGACATTACTTCCCCATTGTGCCCTGCGATGCGAATGTCTGAATGGAAATAACTTGTTGAAGTGATTACATTGTACTTTACACGTACGAACTAACCGACGCCGTGCCTGAATTGTTGATGGAATTGCAGGAACTCAGCTTCTCTTTCCCAACAGGGAAGCTTTAATACTAAGATATTTATTTGCGAAAGGCTCAGCCCAAGCACTTCAGGCGAAGTGCACAAAAGAAGGCATAGATTTGAGCAGATTATTTGATTCTATGCTCTCACAATTTCTTTTAATTTGAAAGCTTATTCGTTGGCAATGTTGCTGAATTTGAACAATGTTCTATCCTTTTTTCGCGCGCCTCATGCCTAGTGCGAGCTCGCAGCTGTAAGTGAAAAGGGTCAGTCTGATCGTCACTTTGGTAGTCTTACTGGGCCGCTTGCCATTATAAACACATGACTTGAAAAGTCACTGCAGCAAAGGGGACGAATAAGCGAAACCTAGCCCCTCTGTTTGTATTTACAGATATTTACTTCTGTCCAGGGAATTGAAATAGGAATCAAATATCGGTTTTCTAAAAGAAAAAGAAAAATGATGTAACGCAAATCATTGGTTACTACACTGCAACTTTCTAGCCCAGTCTGCTTACATTGGAACGGTGGTCAGCTGTAGGAGCTGTAGGTTATGGAAGTAAATAGAGCATTAAAGAATGGGATGAGAGAGAGGGAGACATACCATAGCGGATAGAGCAAAATGGGGACCTATATACATAAACGATTATTCAAGGGCCAATGGTGCCTGCCTTGTTCAGTACATTGGAAGTTGTCTTTAGGGCGATGAGAGCAATTAGTAAGATGCTTCTATGCTACGAAACATGTTTACGGGTATGTTTCATAACTGTTTGTACACTTGCCTCATGGCAAGCGAAGAAAACGTTGTAGACGCATGGAAGAGTTCGAGCCTCCAATAGTTCACCTAAAGGCTAATTATAGCGAATATAATTTATATAGATCCCGCATAATGGAGAATAAACTTCAAGTCAAGCATTTTGCACATACCTGGCAATCATTTAGTTTAGGAATGCACAATGTATTACTAAATAGCTGAATATGTCCGTGTAAGGCTAGTACTCTCAAGTGAACACGGCTGGCGAATGTGTGTGATGACAACGACACGATAAAGGAATAGCCACGAAGGTGTGAGGCCGATGACGAGGTTTACATGACGATGGCTTCTGAAACCACTGCTATGGGACGACTGTGACCAGACGGTTTGACAACGATGGCCAAAGCGATGTCACAATATTCTCTACGAGTGCCGCTGCATGGGTGCCTAGTTCTTAGCATCAGTGTGACCTAGCCTCACTATGACCTTCGTATAAATGAGGAAGACTGACACATGCGCATCTGCCCACGTGGTCAAGTTGAAACTGCGGGACGTGACGTACGCCCCAAATGTCTCGAATCGATAATTAGCACAATGCAGAAAAGCATATATTCTGAAGAAAAATGCTTACGTACTCATCTGGAAGCATTGGTACTGAAAGAAACATGTATAGATTGCGTGCATGGGAAGTAAGAGAAACACAAGTAAAATTAAAAACTCTTGATCTCGAAAGAAATCTCCCCATCCTGGCCCTGCGAAAGTACGTGTCCAGCAAAGCTGTTGAAAATCACCACAGCAACTACTGAGTGGAGGGGGGGAAGTGGTATGAAGTACTTCACGGCTTTAGAGTAATGGCGCTCATGCTATTGTTGAGCAATGGTAGGAATTGGAGTAATGTTAATTTTGACAGCACGCCGCCGCCCATCGTGGTGCTGCAATAACATTGAAATGAATCGCTAGGCTGGTAATTTTATTTAAGAAAGGCTACGGACGTCTCAGCCAAATTTGCAATCTGGCGTCACCGCGTCACGTGGTGACGCACTGTACTCTTCACCTTGCCGAGTGCTTGTAGCCTCTGCCTTACTGGATTATGAGTCATTGCAATTTTTGCTTCATTGCGGGGTTACAAGTGTTTAGTGTTTATGGGGGTATGAGCCTTGATGGTGATAATTTTTTGTCGACTGACGCGAACTAATTCCGGTTTCCTAGCCATATCGAGCTTCGCTGTAAGATCAAAAGAAGAATATCAAGGTACCAGCTGCGAGGTTGGAAAGTTTACCAGAACTGACAGTTGGGCACGTAAGTAAAACTTCGCCTTGAGGAACACAGATGATAGCCGAGGACTGCGAGGGACCAGCAGTCATCCCGTCATTTTATTCATTGTGCTCTTCGTTCGAGTTTCCTTCTTGTTCCCTAAGAAGAAGGTTGGAAAGCGTTATTACCTATATACTTGGCCCACATCACGCTTGCGGAATGAGAATTTAAAACGCCATTTTTCTTCCCGGTGTTACGTTTATTAACCAGTAAAGAGAACTCATTTTCAGAAACACAGAAGCATGACATAATTTTTTAACAGCCTGACGCTCAGGTATGAGCAGTAACCATGGTACAAGTAGTTTTTCTGAAAGTTTTCAACATGACATACGATAACGTTTCTTTAAGTAGGAGGTCATGTTGCCCCTGGTTCTTTATTACTAAACGAAGTTATGATGGCACAAAAAATTTGTACGTCGAATCTCATTAATGCTGTGTTTACGTATCCCATCTATGCTCGCTCTTCTGCGCGGGGCGGGGTCACTCGGTGTCACCATAAGTGCCAGTCTATTCTTAGTATCGACTTGTAGAAAAGTAAGTGACACTCTTAATTAGAATATACTACATTTCTGTTCTGCGCGTGCGGTTCTGGGCCTACTGAGATGTTAGAGCTCTCTAGCTTCTCTGACTGTCGGCTGCTGAATGCGCAGCCCTGCGTGCCACACTGGAGCTTGTAAGCAACAAACTACTGCAACAAATATCCTCTCCATTTTTGCTCAGTGGCTCTAGTGTTGCGCTACTGAGCTAAATGTAGCGGGTTCAATCCCTATCACGGAAGTTCCATTTTGAATGGGGTGAACTGCAATATCTCTTGTTTACTTACATTTAGCGGCGCGTTAAAGAATCACCGGTAGCCAAAATTATTCCAAGTCTCCCACTAGGGGTACTTCCTAAGCCAAAGGAAGTAATTTCAGCCACAAAAAAAATTGATTTTATATCTTGAGGTGAAGTCTGAATGAAACAAAATTTTTTAGATGTACTAAAGACCACGTGAAACCTGGCCTAAATAGGCACTACGTGGTACTTGAACGACGAGGAAGTCATTGTTGAATTCTGGGCAAAGAAGTGCTTAATGTGCTCATCAGAAAGAACAGCACATCTTAAGAACGCGCGACCCGAGAAAACATCGCCTGTCTGCGCGTAATTATAGTACATTCAACGGATCAGAGCGCACGTGAGGCTAGCTCTCCTACATTTCTTGAACGGTATTTCCAGTGCTCAGCTTCTTTATATATTTTCATATGAAAGAAGACAACCTTCGTGAAATATATATCCACGTGGCAGTCGCGTTTCACATAGCGGTCGTATATAGCGCATCCTGCGATAAGTGTCATTTGTGATGTGCTTCCAAAGCACTACTTTATTTATTCCAATAATACCAGTAGTTCTCAGTGATCATAGGATAGCCGTTTATGGAAAATATATATATGCGGTACACAGACGTTGCATGAAAATCCTATGAAAGGCAATACTTGCAGAAAGATACAGGAAATTTCATTTATGTGAAATGAAGCAAAAGAAAATTTTATTTAAGAAACACACACTCTTGTTGCGAAGCACGCTGCATTGAATTCGCATGAACACTTCCCTGCTTTTATCTTAGTTCTGGTGCCAAATAATTCGCCATTATAGTACATTAGAAGCAGTTCCGGCGATTCGTAACGTTTCGTAATGTTTCTAGGAGTGAAAGACTAATGACATGCGTCAATTCGCACCTATTGATTGCGTTAGGTATACTGACGTCTCCGTCCCAAACGTTTGCGTTCCACTCAGATAAGTAAAGGTTACCACTAATTCCAAAACTGTTTTTCGGGTACTAATCTTAAACCGAACATTATACCGTTGACCCACTAGCGGCTGCTGTTAAGAATTCGAAGCATTTGAACTTCACTTTCAATCGTGCTATATATGTAAAAAAAATGCTGATTCTGTTCCTGATCGGGAATCAACAAAATGTTGAGCGCGGCTCAATTGAGCTTCAGCATCCAATGTTGCTGCAGAAAGGTGGTTCGAAAAATTTATCTGCAGAAAACTAAAGTAATGTTTGACAGTCTTGAAAGAGAACAGCAGTTTACGATAGGTAGCGAGGCGCTGGAAGTGGTAAAGGAATACATCTACTTAGACAGGTAGTGACCGCTGATCCGGATCGTCAGATTGAAATAATCAGAAGAATAAGAATGGGCTTGGGTGCGTTTGGCAGGCATTCTCAGATCATGAACAGTTAGCGGTAAGAGGGAAAATAGAGGAATTCAGGATCAAGCTACAGAACCGGTATTCGGCTTTAACTCAGGAAGAGGACCTTATTGTTGAAGATATAAACGACAATATTATGGGCATCATTAAGGAGTGTGCAATAGATGTCGGTGGTAACTCCGTTAGACAGGATGCCAGTAAGCAATCGTAGAAGACGAAAGATCTGAACAAGAAACGCCGATGTATGAAAGCCTCTAACCCTACAGCTAGAATATAACTGGCAGAACTTTCGAGGTTAATCAACAAGCGTAAGGCAGCTGACATAAGGAAGTATATTACGGATAGAATTGAACATGCTCTCAGGAACGGAGGAAGCCTAAAAGCAGTGAAGAAAAAACTAAGAATTGGCAAGAATCAGATGCATGCGTTAAGAGACAAAGCCAGCAATATCATTACTAATATGGATAAGATAGTGAAGTGGCTGAGGAGTTCTATAGAGATTTATACAGTACCAGTGGTACTCACGACGATTGTGGAAGGGAGAATAGTCTAGAGGAATTTGAAATCCCACAAGTAACGCCGGAAGAAGTAAAGAAAGCCTTGGGAGCTATGCAAAGGAGGAAGGCAGCTGAGCAGGATCAGGTAACAGCAGATTTGTTGAAGGATGGTGGGAACATTGTTCTATAAAAACTGGCCACTCTGTATACGCAATGCCTCGTGACTTCAAGCGTACCGGAATCTTGGAAGAACGCTAGCATAATCCTAATTCATAAGAAAGGGGACGCCAAAGATGTGAAAAATTATAGACCAATCAGCTTACTGTCCGTTGCCTACAAAGTATTTTCCAAGGTAAATGCAAATAGGATCAGGAACACCTTAGAGTTCCGTCAACCAAAGGACCAGGCAGGATTCCGTAAAGGCTACTCAGCAATAGGTCATATTCACAGTATCAATCAGGTGATAGAGAAATGTGTAAAATATAACCGACCCTTATATATAGCTTTCATTGATTACGAGAAAGCGTTTGATTCAGTCGAAGCCTCAGCAGTCGTGGAGGCATTACGGAATCAGGGTGTAGACGAGCCGTATGTAAAAATACTGAAAGATATCTACAGCGGCTCCACAGCCACCGTAGTCCATCATAAAGAAAGCAACAAAACCCCAATAAAGAAAGGCGTCAGGCAGAGAGGTACGATCTCTCTAATGCTATTCACAGCGTGTTTACAGGAGGTATTCAGAGACCTGGATTGGGAAGAATTGGGCATAAAAGTTAATGGAGAATACCTTAGTAACTTGCGATTCGCTGATGATATTGCCTTGCTTAGTAACTCAGGGGACCAATTGCAATGCATACTCACTGACCTGGAGAGGTAAAGCGAAAGAGTGGGTCTAGAAATTAATCTGCAGAAAACTAAAGTATTGTTTAACAGTCTCGGAAGAGAACAGCAATTTACAACAGGTAGTGAGGCACTGGAAGTGGTAAGGGAATACATCTACTTAGGGCAGGTAGTCACGGCGGATCCGGATCATGAGACTGAAATAATCAGAAGAATAAGAATGGCCTGGGGTGCGTTTGGCAGGCATTCTCAGATCATGAACAGCAGGTTGCGACGATCCCTCAATGAAAAAGTGTATAACATTTGTGTCTTACCAGTACTCACGTACGGGGCAGAAACCTGGAGGCTTACGAAAAGGGTTCTATTTAATTTTTGGACGACGCAACGAAAGAAGAATGGCAGGTTCAACGTTAAGGGATAAGGAAAGAGCAGATTGGGTGAAGGAACAAACGCGAGTTCATGACATCTTAGTTGAAATCAAGAAGCAAAGATGGGCATGGCCAGGGCATGTAATGAGGAGGGAAGATAACCGATGGTCATTAAGTGTTATTGACTGGATACCAAGGAAAGGGAAGCGCAGCAGGGGGCGGCGGAAAGTTAGGTGGGCGGATGAGATTAAGAAGTTTGCAGGGACAACATGGCCACAATTGGTACACAACTGCGGTAGTTGGAGATGTATGGGAGAAGCCTTTGCCTTGCAGTGGGCGTAACCAGGGTGATGATGATATCAGTCATCTGAACTATAGCTGTTTGGCTGGGTTACCACATCTGTCACAAATATAGGTCGGTTATTCATCCTTCCGAAAAAAAAAATATCTCTGTGATGTACCATGGGACTCCCCAAGTGAACCTCTCTTCCAAGAACTGAAAATACACTAAGTACATGCTTAATACAATAACAGGCGTGTCCGTGCATACATTAGGGAGTGTACGTCAAATAACTCTTACATCAGTTCCATAGCTAATCTTACACAGTACATACACCATCAAACACGATCTCCGGAATACTGGTAAGCAACGCACCCGCGCCCTACTTCCGGAAAGCAAATGATTGCTTATACGCTGCCTGTCCAACTCAACACACTGATCACAGATGATATTGATGTTTTACAGTCTTCATTAACTAGTCAGAATAATTATTATTGCTGCTAGCACTGGCTTTATGCTTAATACTCTGTATTTGATGATCACAATATTAGTTTTGCTGTATCATCTGTTATCAGTACACACGACTGATCTGAGTGCCGTATTTTTTTTCCATAATGTTGATTTCGTGATACTATGTAAGCTAAGTAACTTGCTATGGTTTGTCATTCTTTGTGTGCGTTTGTTTCTCTTGGATTATTTTTATTATTTTTATTCAGCTTTATCGTTACCATTCGTCACGCACTGTTGTTTCCCCTGCTGCTGTCATAAAACAGGTTTTAGTACTTCGTGGAGCTGCTGCCGTAGCTTTTCTTCCTCAAGACTTGTCCATATCCAAATGCGTAGTCCTTATGGGAAATAAAGTACTCACTTATTTACTATATTTAGCTCCACATTTATATGCCTAACTGCCTTTGTGCATTGCTGACTGAGCATATATTAACTGAGAAGCAAGCCTGACGAACATGGTCTATGATGTTCGCAATAAAAAAAAGCTATGGGCGGAGATGCATTATTTCATGCTTACTGTAGTGCGTACAAACACGCAATGATATGCTTTCGTAATATTATTATATCATGCAATTGTATTACACTATGCAATACATTAATAAAATCACGTATTTTTGCAAGAGAAAACAAAAGTGTTAATGCTGGCTAAATTATTGGAGTATTTGGTTCCTTCAATGAATGATCGCAAATTTGTGAAAGGACACTCGAGGCAATGAGTAAGCAGCTACCAGTTAACAACATCGACAAATACAACATCGCTTTAACAGGACAGGGATGACTACTGCGCCCTTAAGAAAATTAGGAAGCTATTCTTGACGGGAATACATTTATTATGCATCACAATTTTCATAGAATACCGAGAAAGCATATAATTCCTATGAGCAGACGCGAAGGCGCTTCGCTGAAGAACATCTAGAGGTCGCTATAAAAACCCTATCGCTAATTTGCTATCTCGTGCGCTCAAGAAACTACGAGCTTCTGGGTGACGTTATTCGATTGCACGTGGGCACTGCATCGCATGCAAAACCAAACGCTGCGCCAACTTTAATGTTTTGTATAAAATCATCATGTGGTTGTACCTACAATTACCGATAGCACTGATAAATTTGGGCTTACCATGTTGTTTTCTTAGTGGCCCTCGCTGGCTGGCGTGAATTCCGACGCTGTTCCACCCTCGTCCCTGCGGAGCTGGTGTTATGAACTACCATAGTATTTAGATCAAGTTGAGACTCAATTAGAGCTTTGATGCTTTTCCCTCAGTTCTCTTGTGTCATACACCGCAGTCGCACAATTTTTTTTTCTCTTAAGAACATGCGCTGTAGGTGTCAAAGCACGCCCTGCTGGTGCTCCCATTCATAATATGACTCGGAAGTACGAAGAACAAAGAAAATCTCCCGCGTCCTTTCGCTTCCTGCTTGGCAGCGCCAGAGCTCCACGGGGTCGCCCCTCCATCAGCCACGGTCTGCTTTCGAGTGGCCCGCCGCGTAACCCCGAAGGCTGAGGTGTCACCGATTCCGCAAATCTTCTCTGGCGTGTTTCTCTCCCCCAAGCCCTCGTCAACATTTTGGCGAAGGATGCAGTGCTCGCGAGGCCCTCTATCTGAGGGGTAAAAAAGATGGGCAAGGGTTGTGCTGCCGACATGGGGCAAAATATATAAAACTGGCCATCAGCAACTCACTGCCAACACACACGAGACTGCACACTCCTCAAGCACACACGGAAGATCGGAGCTGCTGACAAGGACGGACTTCAAGCGAATGAAAATGTTTTGCCAGGTAAGTTGTGAGTCCTTCTTGTTTGACACATTTGCAGTCTAATCAACCGTGTTTGGAAGATGGCTCTGTCATCTCTGTTGCACTGTCCTAAACTACACTCTCCTACATTATACATTGCCTTCCTCGCCCCACTTAGCGTGCGAAAACCGCCTGTGTGCATGTTCTGGTCCTATACATACTGATTTCGTGGGTTGACCGTGTTCTGTGAATTCGACGACAGAATGGAAGCTAGCCCGATAAATCGCAATGATAAGTTTTCCCTGAATGAAGTTATTGTGCATTTCTGGAACCGTACGACGCCCGGACGGCACGCAGGCTTTTGTTTAGTGCTTAAAGCTTCATTTTTTTAGTATAATTTTAACAGAAAATGAAGTTCAAAGGAAGGAAACTTCAGTAGAATTTAATGGATGGTACGGTTTGTCGGAAGCCTAGCGGCACTAAGCATACACTGTGGGCTCCGGTAGAGCGGAATGGCAGGTTGACGCAAATTACCTTATTAAGAACGGAAATTCAGAAAAGGCAAGCATAACTTGAAGAGTTCGACTTGAAAAGACTTTTTATAGAAGGGGGGGGGGGGGGGTATATGAAGTTTGAATTCTGGTGTTTTACGTGCCAAAACCAAAATTTGAGCATGAGGCACAGAGTAATGGTGGACTCCGTAATAATTTTGACCACGAGCAGATCTTTAGCGTGTCCCCAATGCACGGCACACATGCGTTTTTGAATTTCGCCCCATCGAAAGGCGGCCGCCGTGACCGGTATTTCATCGCGCGACCTTGTGCTTCGCAGCGAAACACCGTAGCCACCAAGCAACCGCGGTGGCTTGTAAATAAAGATGAATACCACGGCGACTGAGACATTGACACAGTAAAGCGTTTCATTGAACCTATGCTTCGTCAGTAATCTAAAGCTATGGTCACCTTATCTTAAAGAGCCTTTCAAAGAACTACAAGGGGTGCATGGAATAGGGACCTGATTGTGGGTTTCTTTTGCTTTCTTGATGCAGCGGTAGTGAAGGAATTCGCATAAGTAAAACACGTGCAGAGAGCACGCTTAGGAAGATTACACGCCACTTTTAAGGTATTGCTGAAATGCAAAATACTTTTCAGCTATCAGAATTGCCTCAACTCGCCGAAAGTGCAACTAAATAATCATGGCAATGGAATTTAGGCGCAACCACAATTTCCTCCAGCTATCCATGTGCATTTCCAATGACTGAAATCAGACTAACGAAAAGATTACAAACGACTTAAGAAAG
This sequence comes from Dermacentor andersoni, assembly GCF_023375885.2. Lineage (NCBI taxonomy): Eukaryota > Metazoa > Arthropoda > Arachnida > Ixodida > Ixodidae > Dermacentor > Dermacentor andersoni. The sequence goes on from NC_092815.1 coordinate 195,925,978, forward strand.
AATTACAGGCCATTAAAGACGCCTGCTAGCACATGCGATCTTTTGGCCTTGGTTCCATCGGGTTTCTAGAGATATGGAGGCTGACCTCAACAGTCTGGCTGGAAAGAGGCAATACAAAAGAAACAAACTTTTTTTTTTCTTTGACGACGACAAAGTGCACCCATCAGTAAAAGTTTTGATTGGTGGAGAATACCCAAAAATACTTTTGTAGATTTAAAAGGGTCCTGAACCACCCCTCAGACTTCGTGAAAAAACAGTCCACGGACAGAATATGCTACTGTGAACATACCAGGCAAATTTTTCAGTCGTGCGTGGCTTCTGGAGCTCGCAAGCGGAGCGCCAAGACACCTTTTTCTGAAACGTTAGCTTTTCATTAGAAGCCTGCTCCTGACTCTTTTCGGGCTGATTTATTTCATAATAGAGTTCATTTTACAATACTCGACTACTATTAGACAACCGCTAAAATTAATGAATAAGTGTGCTTGGATGAGTGCACTTATTCCTACTTTTACAATTTATATTTATACGCATACTTTATTAAGCAGGCTGAAATAAAATAAATCTGCTTTAGAATTTCAATCACAGTTATGAACTCCCTGAATAAGCCGACTATCGTCCACTCGCACTGGTGCGTAGCCGCCCGCGTAGGAATTGAAATTTCGACGCCCTCCTTATTGGTGTCGTAATCGCCTGGGTCTTGCTACTTTTAACTAGTTTCGAACACTCAGCTTGCGATGAACAACACGAAACTAAAGGTCAGAGCACCGCAGACATGATTGCCAGCTCTTGGTCGCTCCTGGTTAGACGCCTTGGCGGACATCGCTTCGTAAGTCATTGGCAGCGCTTCAAAATGAGCAAGTTTGATGTGCATAAAATCGGCCGGTCACGCTGATGCACGACGAAGCCAGTCCGCACTACGTAGCACGACCAGACAGGAGCATAGTAGTGCGAGCGCGCACTCGGACCATGTTAGGTCGCTCATGTAGTGCACAATGCAAACGCTCCCATACGCACACTGGAGATGCATGTAGTTGTGGTCTGCTGCGTTGCCCAGGCGCCGCGGCCGCCACGGAGTGCCGCGTCAAGTCCGCTGGCTCTGCGCACTCCTACTCTCTGAAGACAATCGCGTTTGACGCGGTGTAGGCGCCAAGATCGTAATTAATGGCCGTCTCAGCATCATCATCAGCCTATTTTATGTCCACTGTGGGAGGAAGGCCTCTCCCTGCGACCTCCAATTACGCCTTCCCTGCGCCAACCGATTCCAACAAGCGCCCGCAAATTTCCTAATTTCATCGCTCCACCTAGTCTTCTGTCGTCTTCGATGGCGTTTTCCTTCTTTCGGTACCCATTCTGTAACCCTAATGGTCCAACGGTTATCTAACTGGCGCATTACATGACCTGCCCAGCACCATTTTTTTTCACTTGATGTCAATTAGAATATTATCTATACCGGTTTGCTCCCTGATCCAAACCGCTCCCTTTCTGTCTCTTATCATCATCATCATCAGCCTGGTTACGCCCACTGCAGGGCAAAGGCTACTCCCATACTTCTCCAACAACCCCGGTCATGCAGTAATTGTGGCCATGTCGTCCCTGTAAAGTTCTTAATCTCATCCGCCCACCTAACTTTCTGCCGCCCCCTGCTACGCTTCCCTTCCTTTGAAATCCAGTCCGTAACCCTTAATGACCATCGGTTATCTTCCCTCCTCATTACATGTCCTGCCCATGCCCATTTCTTTTTCTTGATTTCAACTAAGTTGTCATTAACTCGCATGGGTTCCCTCACCCAATCGGCTCTTTTCTTATCCCTTAACGTTACACCCATCATTCTTCTTTCCATAGCTCGTTGCGTCGTCCTCAATTTAAGTGGAACCCTTTTCGTAAGCCTGCAGGTTTCTGCCCCGTAGGTGAGCACTGGTAAGAAACAGCTATTATACACTTTTCTCTTGAGGGATAATGGCAACCTGGTGTTCATGATCTGAGAATGCCTGCCAAACATACCCCAGCCCATTCTTATTCTTCTGATTATTTCCGTCTCATGATCCGGATCCGCCGTGACTACCTGCCCTAAGTAGATGTATTCCCTTACCACTTCCAGTGCCTCACTACCTGTTGTAAATTGCTGTTCTCTTCCGAGACTGTTAAACAATACTTTAGTTTTCTGCAGATTAATTTCTAGACCCACTCTTTTGCTTTACCTCTCCAGGTAAGTGAGTATGCATTGCAATTGGTCCCCTGAGTTACTAAGCAAGGCAATATCATCAGCGAATCGCAAGTTACTAAGGTATTCTCCATTAACTTTTATCCCCAATTCTTCCCAATCCAGGTCTCTGAATACCTCCTGTAAACACGCTGTGAATGGAGCCGCTATAGATATCTTTCAGTATTTTTACATACGGCTCGTCTACACCCTGATTCCGTAATGCTTCCATGACTGCCGAGGTTTCGACAGAATCAAATGCTTTTTCGTAATCAATGAAAGCTATATATAAGGGTTGCTTATATTCCGCACGTTTCTCTATCACCTGATTGATAGTGTGAATATGGTCTATTGTTGAGTAGCCTTTACGGAATCCTACCTGGTCCTTTGTTTGTCAGAAGTCTAAGGTGTTCCTGATTCTACTTGCGATTACCTTAGTAAATAGCTTGTAGGCCACGGACAGTAAGCTGACCGGTCTATAATTTTTCAAGTCTTTGGCGTCCCCTTTTTTATGGATAAGGAATGTGTTAGCGTTCTTCTAAAATTCCGGTACGCTCGAGGTCATGAGGCATTGCGTATACAGCGTGTGCAGTTTCTCTAGAACAATCTGCCCACCATCCTTCAATAAATCTGCTGTTACCTGATCCTCCCCAGTTGCCTTCCCCCTTTTCATAGCTCCCAAGGCTTTCTTTACTTCTTGCGGCGTTACCTGTGGGATTTCGAATTCCTCTAGACTATTCTCCCATTATCATCGTGGGTGCCACAGGTACTGTATAAAGCTCTATAGAACTCCTCAGCCACTTGAACTATCTTATCCATATTAGTAATGATATTGCCGGCTTTGTCTCTTAATGCATACATCGGATTCTTGCCAATTCTTAGTTTTTTCTTCACTGATTTTAGGCTTCCTCCGTTCCTCAGAGCATGTTCAATTCTATCCGTAATGTACTTCCTTATGTCAGCTGTCTTACGCTTGTTGATTAACTTCGAAACTTCTGCGAGTTCTATTCTAGCTGTAGGGTTAGAGGCTTTCATACATTGGCGTTTCTTTATCAGATCTTTCGTCTCCTGCGATAGCTTACTTTTAACGTCTCTTAACGTTATGCCTAATAATCTTCGTTACATCGCTCTTAGCGCGGTCCTTAACTTGTTCTCAAGCTTCTTTGTCAGTCTCCAAGTCTGTGCCCCATATTTCAGGACTGGTAAAATGCGCTCATTGTACAGCTTCCTCTTCAATGAGAATGGTAAGCTTCCAGTCAGGAGCTGGCAATGTCTTCCGTAGGCGATCCAACACATGTTTATTCTTCTGTCAATTTCCTTCTCATGAATAATGTTCCCTGTGATTTATTGACTTAGGTAAACGTACTCCTTCACAGACTCTAGAGGCTGACTGGCGATCCCGAATTCTTGTTGCTTTGCCAGGCTATTTATCATTATCTTTGTCTTCTACATATTAATCTTCAGTCCCAGTCTTACACTCTATCTGCTAAAGTCCTCAATCACTTGTAACTCGTCTGCATTGTTGCTGAGTAGAACAATGTTATCGGCAAACCGAAGGTTGCTGAGATATTCGCCATCGATCTTTAATCCTAAGGCTTCCCAGTTTAATAGCTTGAATACTTCTTCCAAGTATGCAGTGAATAACATTGGAGATATTGTGTCTCCCTGTCTGACCCCTTTCTTTATAGGTATCTTCCTGCTTTTTTGTGTAGATTAAGGCAGCTATAGAACCTCTGTAGATATTTTCCAAGGTATTTACGTAAGCGTTCTGTACTCCTTGATTACGTAATGCCGCTATGACTGTTGGTAGTTCTACTGAATCAAATGCCTTTTCGTAGTCTATGAAATGGCGTCTACGTGAACCTATCAAAATCAAATATGAACTGCGCGTCACGGTGACGCTCATTAGGCGGAGCGTGGTGGTCACGCCCCGCTCCGCCGTAGCCTCCGCACATCAAGGCATTGAAGAAGGAGCGGAAGCACCGCGAAGGAGATGATACGCGACCTTTTATTGCATGTGGCTCCGCTTCTTCTGAACGCATTTAAGTATTATGGCGGGAAATTTTTTCTGAAATATATATTTTTAAATTTAGAGGCATTTAGTGACTTCGATAAAAGTTGGTTTAGGGCCCCTTTAAATTCGAATAAATGTACAGGCTTACTAAATTATTTCGCGCTCACTCCTAACAAAATAATAATCATGTTTCAGGTATACATTTTACGCTACGAATATTATATATTGCAAAAAGCACCCGGTGCAGTGTATATGAGCTCGTTCCAACGAGTTTTCTACCGCTGAATTTAGGTGATGTGGTTTGCTTTGCCATTTACAGATTATCATTGCCAGTCTCGCCGGCTGCGTCAGCGCTGGAGGCCAGTTCGGCTTTCAGGGCTACGGCAATCACTACGGTGACCCCTTGGTGACATCTGCTGCAGGAGGGAGTTTTGCAGCTGCTGAGCCATTCTACGTGAGTTGCTGATCGAAATACCTCTCCTTTTGAAATAGTTAGACTTGTGCTGTATAAATGGACGCTAGTAGTCGCAGCAGAAAATTTAGCTGGTTGGTATGACATGATTAACAGACTAGCAACAGGGAAGATGGACACGCAAGTTCACGTAGACAGCATGTCTTGTAGAGCAGGCTGCTTGCAGAAATTCTGAAAAACAATTGTATGGTATCGGAAATGCGTCGCCTATGAAGGCCTATGTTTACCGACACTAGGCCACCTATTCCTCTATAATATTTCGCCGTCAACTAGTGTTTAAGTGGAACCAAGTTGTATTTTCTGCTGTCTTCTGTGCACGAAGCCAACAGCGTCGTGTGCAGGTAATTAGATCCACGCATAGACTTCATTGTTTGCGTCTGCACTAAGTGGCTACACCCAGTTCTATTATCAAAGCGAACGCTGTTTTCCAAATAGTTATTACATGACAATGTATTTCAGTATTGAACTATTTGTTTCTCACCAGTCACCTTGTTTACCTTAAGATGCTTTCGCACACTTTCCGCCATGAACATAGCAGAGAATTTTAAACTTTCATTTATTGAGAAGGCAGTGTTCACAAACTCATTTTCTTTTTTTCGTGTAACAACAATCATAAAAAATCTCTCCAGAGAAAAGGTTTGCGAATTAGGGTGCATAGCTTGCAAACTGCTTTTTTATGTGTGTGTGTGCATGCGTGCGTGCGTGTGTGTGTGTGTGTGTGTGTGCGTGCGTGCGTGCGTGCGTGCGTGCGTGTTTCTCGATTCGCCCTACCAAATGCGAACCGAATGGGACTTGAGAAGCGACCACAGAATTGACCGTTCAAACACCTCATTAGCGAGCTAAGTGCGAAGAATATATCACTCTGCTTTTGCTATTGAATTTGTACACGCATCAATGCGTACCATATTCTGACTAGTGCCGTAGCAATTTTGGTAGCAAAATCTTGCCTTTAGCCCAAAAAGCATGACACTATTTACATAGCAATACATAGGCCTCCCCAGATTATACATGGAGTTGAGAGTGGGCCAACTTTAATTTGGAAGTGCGTCAACCTAAATTCGAGCGTGATATGCGGGGCGGGGGGACAGCCTAAATTTGAGTGTGACATGGTGGAGGGCTGACCTGAACTTTTAGGTGATATCGCGGTAGGCATACTTAAAATTTGTGGAGGCCAACATTAATTGGGGCGTGTGCTAACTTCAAATTTGAAGTGGGCTAATTTGAATTTCAGAGTGGCCAACCTAAATTTGACAATGATATCATAGAACGCCTATAAAAACACAAAAGGGAAAGTGCACCTTCCTCAGGGCTGCGGTAAAGAAATTTGGAGGACGCTTAACTTCCCCTTTAAGAGTGGAACGCGATAGCATTCAAAGATTCCTGACTGCATCTCACGATTCCCGGCAACTGCAGCGCATGTAGCCGTGACGTTTACCTGGAAACGCTTGCTGCGAACGCTATGTACGAAGGCGAGCTTTGCGGTGGAACCACGGCCTCCTGCGTGGGGGGCGATCCATGGGGAGGTGAACGCCAGCTGGCGTTAATTCAAGGAACCAGGCGCGGCGCGCCGTGGCCCCTAAGACACACATCGCGCCGGCGCGGGCAAAATGACGGACGCCGCAGCCGGTCTGTGAACGTCGCGGCCGGTTTGTGTGTGTGAAGGGTTTTCTTTGAGTTGTCGCGTAACAAAATTGTTTTCTCGTATAGTCAAATTACAATGCGAGAGCTATCATATCTGGAGGTGGTGCGAAAATTATAGTTTGCAATTTCTCTACGTATTTTAGCTCGAGAAATGTAATTAGTTCAGCCGATTTCTTGCATTCTATGAGAGGCATGGGTACACGTGGTTCGAAAATCTTTTGCCAGAAGCGCGAGGCCTGCACAAGACTGTCCGCGGCACAGGCATCTTATTGCTATCGCGTTAAGTAAAGCGCACAAGCGAGGTATGGCATTGTCCAAATTACTGTCATCGTCGTTACTTAGTGAGCACTGAGGCCGCTGCAGTAGCGTGGATAGCGGCTGGCGGGGTTACGCGCTCACAGGGTTTGGACGTTTCGTTACCGGTGTTCGCGCGGTATTCGCGTGTAAAATATAACATGACTACAGATATCTGTACTATGAGGCAAGGTGACCGAAGGGCCTGAACTATTAAAAAGAAACCATTTCAAACAAGTAAACTTACATTGTTTATTGTCAATGGCGAATCAAAGGGTACGTGTCCACAATTTTCATACATGTCAGGCGGATTTAACACTGCAAGTCGCTGACTTTACAGCACACTTAAACACAAACAGCCACCTATTTAGGGGAATCGACAGCTCAAATTGAGCGAATTTTTATCATCGTGGTCGGCGTGCCGCTAAAGCAGGGAGAACGAGGTTTCAGACAACGATATTTATGCATGGCTACCCTCGTACTGTAATTGCGTACAGTGCTGCTTGACGCGTTTCACACTATATGTATATGTCGGCCTTCGACCATCTCGCCTAGACTGAAAAAATAAACAAAAAGTGATCGACAAAGATGTAGTTTCAGCAAGATAAGCTCAAGCGGCAACGCCCCATTTTTTTCACAACACATTGATGAAAAGCACGTTGTGTGGAAAACAAAACAAAAGGAGACGTTATGCAAAATTTAGCGGCACATATTGTCTGCTCTTTATATTTGTACTGCGCATTGAGTGTTCAGGTGCAGCGGCAAAGGCTTGGACAAAAGCCTAGTACCCATAGGGAAGCAAGGAATGCTATGCAGAGAACAATGCTTGCCAGGACTTCTGCAAAGACTGTGTGAATAAACTAGGACATTAAACAAAAATATAACCAAGTCGCATTAGTCGTCACAGATCCTTGAAGTACGCAATCAAAGGTTTCATTTAGAAAAAAGAAAGATGTTGGTTTGGGTATTAAACAAGGCAAACACGTTGCAAGGAGATGAACACTGCAAATGAGAGACACACGTGAGCAAGGCAATGCTCAGGCTCGAGTCAATCTTTCGACAAGTAAACATAATTGTAAGGGCGGCGACGAAGACAAGTTCGCACGCTGAGGATTTTCTGGCTCGTGCACTGTCGATTGCCTGAATGTTAAGCCAAACATACCTCGTGTATATTTCTAAAAATCTTGGGAACACACTGTGCTCAGGTTTGTCATCCGCTGTTTTAAGGGAATGAACAATTGTCTTTAGTGACTTGTCATGTTTGCGAATTGTGGAGTGGGCCCATTGTGTGAGACTGCTTTTTCTAACATATCTTGCTATGCAGGGCTAGTCAAGTTACAGATTTCAGGCTAACTGTTCATGAACCATGTAAGAGTGATGGCTGCAGATTCAGTAAGTTTGAAGTGTCATTTTCTCCAAATTGCACTGACGCTTTTTGATAATTTTAAAATCCTTTTCATCATCACGTAAGAAAGAATCGTGAGAGCACGTGCGATACTTGTTGATACTGCCTGCGAAGCAGATCTGCAGAAAGCTGATGACACAGTTTTTGCATTAGCAAGTAGGAGCTTGCTATCTTGTTTCTGTTCTGCTTCTCCTGGATCTAATGACTACAAAAGAAACAAGTTGGGGCTCAACGTGTTACTTCTCCGTTTCTCATGAAACTGCCTTAAAATGAAGTAAGCTTGTACGTAGAATTTTGGCATTCTCGCTTGGTATTGATTACAACGAAGGCGCCCAATAAAACAACGGACGGAGGAAGGAGACACGGGACTACCACGTAGGGGTCCCGTGTCACCCTCCTTCATCATCATCATCATCAGCCTGGTTACGCCCACTGCAGGGCAAAGGCCTCTCCCATACTTCTCCAACAACCCCGGTTGTGTACTAATTGTGGCCATGCCGTCCCTGCAAACTTCTTAATCTCGTCCGCCCACCTAACTTTCTGCCGTCTCCTGCTACGCTTCCCTTCCATTGGGATCCAGTCCGTAACCCTTAATGACCATCGGTCCCTCCTCATTACATGTCCTACCCATGCCCATTTCTTTTTTCTTGATTTCAACTAAGATGTCATTAACTCGCGTTTGTTCCCTCACCCTATCTGCTCTTTTCTTATCCCTTAACGTTACACCTATCATTCTTCTTTCCATAGCTCGTTGCGTCGTCCTCAATTTGAGTAGAACCCTTTTCGTAAGCCTCCCGGTTTCTGCCCCGTAGGTGAGTACTGGTAAAACACAGCTATTATTTACTTTTCTCTTGAGGGATAATGGCAACCTGCTGTTCAATATCTGAGAATGCCTGCCAAACGCACCCCAGCCCATTGTTATTGTTCTGATTATTTCCGTCTCATGATCCGGATCCGCCGTCACTACCTGCCCTAAGTAGATGAATTCCCTTACGACTTCCAGTGCCTCGCTGCCTATTGTAAATTGCTGTTTTCTTCCGAGACTGTTAAACATTACTTTAGTTTTCTGCAGATTAATTTTTAGACCCACTCTTCTGATTTGCCTCTCCAGGTCAGTGAGCATGCATTGCAATTGGCCCCTGAGTTACTAAGCAAGGCAATATCATCAGCGAATCGCGTTACTAAGGTATTCTCCATTAATTTTATCCCCAATTCTTCCCAATCCAGGTCTCTGAATACCTCCTGTAAACACGCTGTGAATAGGATTGGAGAGATCGTATCTCCCTGCCTGACGCCTTTCTGTATTGGGATTTTGTTGCTTGCTTTATGGAGGACTACGGTGGCTGTGGAGCCGCTATAGATATCTTTCAGTATTTTTACATACGGCTCCTCTACAGCCTGATTCCGTAATGCCTCCATGACTGCTGAGGTTTCGACATAATAAAACGCTTTCTCGTAATCAATGAAAGCTATATATAAAGGTTGGGTATATTCCGCACAATTCTCTATCACCTGATTGATAGTGTGAATATGATCTATTGTTGAGTAGCCTTTACGCAATCCTGCCTGGTCCTTTGCTTGACAGAAGTCTAAGGTGTTCCTGATTCTCTTTGCGATTCCCTTAGTAAATAGTTTGTAGGCAACGGACAGTAAGCTGATCGGTTTATAATTTTTCAAGTCTTTGGCGTCCCTTTTCTTTAGGATTAGGATTATGTTAGCGTTCTTCCAAGATTCTGCTACGCTCTAGGTCATGAGGCATTGCGTATACAGGGTGGCCAGTTTCTCTAGAACAATCTGTCCACCATCCTTCAACAAATCTGCTGTTACCGGATCCTCCCCAGCTGCCTTCCCCCTTTGCATATCTCCCAAGGCTTTCTTTACTTCTTTCGGCGTTACCTTTGGGATTTCGAATTCCTCTAGACTATTTTCTCTTCCACTATCGTCGTGGGTGCCACTGGTACTGTATAAATCTCTATAGAACTCCTCAGCCACTTGAACTATCTCATCCATATCAGTAATGATATTTCCGGCTTTGTCTCTTAACGCATACATCTGATTCTTGCCAATTCCGAGTTTCTTCTTCACTGTTCTTAGGCTTCGTCCGTTCCTTAGAGCATGTTCAATTCTATCCATATTGTACTTCCTTATGTCAGCTGTCTTACGCTTGTTGATTAACTTCGAAGGTTCTGCCAGTTCTATTCTAGCTGTAGGGTTAGAGGCTTTCATACATTGGCGTTTCTTGAGCAGATCTTTCGGCTCCTGCGATAGTTTGTTGGTATCCTGTCTAACAGAGTTGCCACAGACTTCCATTGCACACTACTTAATGATGCCCACAAGATTGTCCTTCATTGCTTCAATACTAAGGTCCTCTTCCTGAGTTAAAGCCGAATACCTGTTCTTTAGCTTGATCTGGAATTCCTCTATTTTCCCTCTTGCCGCTAACTCATTAATCGGCTTCTTATGTACCAGTTTCTTCCGTTGCCTCCTCAGGTCTAGGCTAATTCGAGTTCTTACCATCCTGTGGTCACTGCAGCACACCTTGCCGAGCACGTCCACATCTTGTATGATGCCAGGGTTAGCGCAGAGTATGAAGTCCATTTCATTTTTAGTCTCGCCGTTCGGGCTCCTCCACGTCCACTTTCGGCTATCCCGCTTGCGGAAGAAGGTATTCATTATCCTCATATTATTCTTTTCCGCAAACTCTACTAATAACTCTCCCCTGCTATTCCTAGTGCCTATGCCATATTCCCCCCCTTCCTTGTCTCCAGCCTGCTTCTTGCCTACCTTGGCATTAAAGTCGCCCATTAGTATAGTGTATTTAGTTTTCACTCTACCCATCGCCGATTCAACGTGTTCATAGAAGCTTTCGACTTCCTGTTCATCATGACTGGATTTAGGGGCGTAGACCTGTGCAATCTTCATTTTGTACCTCTCATTAGGTTTCACAACAAGACCGGCAACCCTCTCGTTAATGCTATAGGGTTCCTGTATGTTACCAGCTATATTCTTATTAATCAGGAATCCGACTCCTAGTGCTCTTCTCTCCGCTAAGCCCCGGTAGCACAGGACGTGCCCGCTTTTTAGCACTGTATATGCTTCTTTTGGCCTCCTAGCTTCACTGAGCCCTATTATATCCCATTTACTGCCCTCTAATTCCTCCAATAGCACTGCTAGACTCGCCTCACTAGATAACGTTCTAGCGTTAAACGTTGCCAGGTTCATTTTCCAATGGCGGAATGTCCGCAGCCAGTGATTCTTAGCACCTTCTGCTGCGTCGCAGGTCTGACCGCCGCCGTGGTCAGTTGCTTCGCAGCTGCTGGGGACTGAGGGGCGGGGTTTGATTGTTGTGTTCATATAGGAGGTTGTGGCGAAGTACTGCACCAGGGTGGCCAATCCTGCTCTGGTGAGGGAGTGTGTTACCGGTTCTGGTCCCGGGGATCAGGCCACACTCCAGGCCTGTTTGTGCAACTTTATCAACACGCGGATTAAAAAAAAAAATTGGCGGCACCGGGATTCGAACCACGGACCTCTTGCACGCGAGGCGGGTGTTCTACCTCTACTTTTTTTTCTTTATTGAGGTGTTCTCTACGCACCGCTGCACCCTTTTTTTTTTTTTCTTTCTTTCATGGTATTTATTATAGTTGCATTCAACCAGACGTTCACCAGTTCTGCATAGTCAGAGAATGGAGGGCACAGTAAAAGTCACACACAGAAAAGGCAGCGTTCATACTGTGAGTAGAAACGTTCTTGTCACTTTAGAAGGGTGGCAAGGATAAGCACCTCACCAAAATAGGGTACCAGTCCGGTTGTACACCGAGTCCATCATAAACCTGCTTTAGGTGTAGTGTCATTAGGATGAAATTTGCCCTTGTAGGTACAACCTTTTCGGCGTTTCTGTCCATCATTCGCGTTTTCCACAAACTGTGCATTCCCATGACAAAAACATATCGAAAGGTGCACTATTCTCAGAGGTTGGCAGCAGGTATCGCACAGTATGAGCGTTAATTTCAAAGTCTTTCTTTAAAGTCCGTTGGAGGACATCCCAAAATAGGATGGCGTCAGTGCAGCTAATAAAACAATGTTCAATTGTCTCTGGTACATCACAAAGGCGACAGTTAACAGAAGAGACAAAGATACCCTTTTTTTGTAGCCATGTTTTAACCGGTATGGTTTCACTATGAACTTTATAAAAGAATGTTTTGCAGCAAGGGGATAAATACATTTTGCGAACTCGCTTTAGCACATCGTGGCCTGCAATTTAATGTATATTGATCGGTAAAGTGGAGGCGGAAATAGCATGGATAGTAAGTCTTCGTACAACGTTTTGTGCGACACAGAATACAAGTATTCAGTGGAAAACCGAACTGTCAGGAAACGAACCGCCAAGTAAACTTCTTGCATGAACCCCCACAAGCATAAGCGCGAAGAAAAACTTGAAGAAACAACTAAATCAGGTAACGCATTAACAAGTGTGACTTGCATGTATGAACGAATTACAGGATGGGAAGTATCGCGAAAAAAGAAGAAACGAGACACTATGTGCCGCACATAAAGATGTACTAAGCCCAGCCCACCTTCACTAACAGGCCTAAAAATATTGTCTCGCCTCATGGGCTCAAAAGTTGAAGACCATACGAAGGTTGCAAAGATACGGTGAAAGCGTTGGATGTATAGCCTAGCGCAATGGATAACTTGCAATACATAGAAAATTTTTGTTGCCAAGAACTTATTGCAGGCTTCGGCTTTCCCAAAAATAGAAAGTCGTTGTGGAACGAATGTCTGGGCGTAACTTTGTAGTACCGAAACCCGTTCTTTCCAATAGTGTGCGCTTAATTTATATGCGTCTAGCGGCACGCCAAGATACTTTGGCGGGACATCAGTCCACTTAACGCCTGCAAACTGTTCTGGTGTATAGCACCATGAGCCAAACCATAAGCCTAAACTTTTTGAGGAGTTCATTCGCGCTCCTGATACGCTGCCAAATTCTTCTATTTTCGATACTACTTTTTCAACACTGGACTTATCCGTGCAGAAGAACGCTAGATCGTCTGCATAAGCTAAGACTTTAACTTCATTACCCAGTATATTGAAGCCATGGATGTGACTGGACTGAATTACGCTTAAGCATAGCGGTTCCAGGTAAAGAGCGAATAGTAGTGGGGACATCGGGCATCCTTGTTTTACTGATGAGCAAATAGAAATGGGTTCGGAGAGTTGGCCATTAATAACTAAACGAGTAGTACAACAGGTGTAGCAAAGCCTAACGCCTTTGAGCACAATGGAGCCAACATTGACATGCTCCAGAAGGGAAAATAAATAGGAGTGACTGACACGATCAAAAGCTTTAGCAAGGTCTACCTGGAGCATTGCAAGCTGCTCAGTGGAACCATAACAGTATTGAAGAAGGGTACGGGCGATATGTATGTTAGTTTGGATTGATCGGCCCCTGATTCCACACGTCTGATGGGAACCAATTAGAATTGACATCGCAAATTGCAATCTATTGGATAGAACTTTCGCAAAAATTTTGTAATCCAGGTTTGCCAACGTGATTGGTCGATAGCCTTCTACGGAACGCAGTTTCTCTTTATCTGAACTTTTGGGAATTAAAACTGTGTGGGTTTTGCAAAAAGACTGCGGAAGGGCGTCAACCTCTAAACTTGTAATAAGAATATCCAATAATATGGGGCTGACAATTGATTTGAAAGCTTTGTAAAATTCACTTGATAGTCCATCGGGGCCGGGTGTTTTCGACAAAGGCAACTGATCAATAGCTAGCTCAATTTCTTGAATCGTAAGGCTACCACTGATGACTGCACAGTCATCATCCTGTAATGGTTTGACAAGAGATACAAAACTCTCTAAAACTTTTGCATCGTGATCGTCCGGAGGTGCACTAAACAACATAGTGTAGAAAGTTTCGAACTTAGAAATTATGTCATTAGTATTTGTTAGAAGACTACCTTCGGAGTATATTTCCGGAATTACTTTGGAAATACCGTGACGTCGCTCGTCAAGTAAAGCTTGGCGTGTTGGTTGCTCAGATTGCAGAGCACGCCTGTTTCGAGATCGAATTCGCGCACCTCTGTAACGTAGGGCGTCATACTTTTGTAACTCACATTTAATGTTTTCTATGTCGACAATGTAAGTGCCTGGCATTTCGCATTCAATCTCATAAAGGCTACATAGGCTCTTAAGAAGCGTTTTTTCTTCATTCTTTCTATAGAATGATTTCACTGATCCAATTTCTATAGCCACTGTACGAACCTCTTGTTTAAAGAGTTCCCAAGCAGCAAATAATGGCAAGTCACTAGAAAGAGTGTATACAAGCCCCGCTTGTATCAAGGATATCACAATCCAGGCGCATTTCTGCCGTAGGCGTCCACGTCGCCGTGAGGTTCTGTAAAAATTCAAGCGCGTTGAAATCATCGCCGCGCGCCGTATGCTGTATGTACGAGCTAAAGCGTGCGAGGGTGAGCCGGCGATTGCAGCTCTATCTCGCGCACGCAATGGACGAAAGCGGGGAGGAAGCCTGCCGCCCTCCATCGCGCTCAAAGCTTTGCGAGGGAAGATAGGGTGGGGGTGTGTTCTCGGCAGCGCCGCTGTGTCTTAAAAGCCCTCTGCGCCGACAACAGAGTCCGCGCTGCGCTGTGTTTTCGCGACTTAGTTCGCATCGACGCCAACGATTACAGGAAGGTCAATGTGACCCCGACTGCGGCTGCTTTTCCTCACTGTAGCGTTTTGGCAGCTAGCTTCCGCGGTGATCGAGTGGGATGTGTCCATGTGTCCATGGCCACCATGCTTGTTAAATTACTTAGTATGCATGTGTTTACAAGTTTATACTGCCGGTAGAACTGCTATTCTTACTTTGTACATCTGCCCACTAATTTGCTATCGCGATCGGTACCTTTTGTACTCACCGGTGCACACGCCTAGAGACTGCAGGGTTTATCCGCTATCGTGGGTAGTCTCCAAGAAGACTGTGCTCGGTTCCAACGATACATTTTCGCGCTAGCTAGTGCATATTTTTCACGCTACACGTCATTACCCGGCGAGACGGAGCAGATCAATTACGACTGATGTGGTGCAGCCGTTACGCCAGTGAAACGCCGCAGCTGACAAAATCGTCTCTAGGCACATTCGTTTCGTGGCTGCTACCGAATGCTCGACGCATAAACTAGCTGACATAGTACTGTTATCAAGAGAAAACTACTTCACACCGAACCAGCGTGATGCTGCTCAAAGCAAACGGCCATTCTATTTGAAAATACTACCGCCGTACAATTTGAATAGACAAACGGCTCGTACTGCAATCGATAGCAATTGGCTGCTGCTTATCCCACGTCAGTCAAGTCTCAAAGCCTTTATTTCAGTAATAACGCGCATATTCGAATAAGTGAAGTGCAAAAAAAAAAATACAGTGGTGTACATTGTGAAAAAAAAGAAACATAAGCCATGTTTGCCGGTTATTATACATACTTATATAGATCAAATATGAAAAAAATGATGATGATTCATTGGAATCGCCCTTGAAACGGGGCGGTGACAAATAGTCACCTAGCCTGCCTGAGTTACTCAGGTACGCCATACGTGCTTTTCGTTCTAGCATTTTTGTATACATTTGTTTAATATATTTCCCCTCCCGAAGACTTCCACATCTACCTTTTACCGCTGCGTATACCTATAATGGATCCAGCCTTATTAATTATTGCCCTTTTTTCCACCAGTACCATAAAGATCTCTTAGTTATCTCGACTGCTGACCGAATGATGCGTTTGTCCATTCTAAATCCAAGCGCTTCTGGAAGGTATACATTCTTACGGGTCTCACTGGTTGAAGCTCTTTGCATTTCATTGGGATGTGCTGAGTGTTGACCGGATTTTTGCTGCAGCATACGCATGCCTCATCTAGTTGCCAATATTATCTCCAGAGTGTATTTATCCTTTGGCAACCTGCTCGAGCCCAAAATAGCAAGGCTCTTCCGTTCGTTTTCCCCTCTAATTTCTTCCTCCATGTTCTTGTACATCTTCGTGATCTTTTGTTTTCCATTCCTTGCCTCCATTTCACACTTTCTGTTTATCTCACTTTCTTCTTCATGGCTCCTGATTGTCTATTTACAATTTCATTTACTGTGTACTTGGTTGCGAGCTTTCTTGACCTCATTCTCGGTTCTGCCCATTTATTGTAATCTAAGTTGCTGAGTCTCTCTTCAAAATCAATTTTGCTCTGCGCTGTTTTTATTTCAAATGAGGCTCAAACTATGTCGCCCTCCACTGCCTCCTTTGCGGTTTTTCTGTGGGGTCTCAAAGCCAACCGGCCTACCCATGTTTAATCCAGCCTTGACAACATAGCCGATCTCAAGCACAGAATGGCGTTTTCGAACGTTAGCGCTGGTTCCATTACTCCTTTCCACAGTATCCGCCCCACCTGGTATTTATTGTAGCCCTGAAGCGCCCTATGTTTGATTATAGCTTCATTACCCGTCTCCTTTAATTCAAGATTATCTTTCTCGGTGCTTGAGTCGTTCCTGCGTTTATGCATACGCCGAAGAATTTATATTGCCTGACTATGGGTATGACTTGCTGCTGAACTGACACAACGTAATTACTCTTTTCTTCATTGTAGATCATAATTGCCGACCTCATTATCGTAAACTTAAGGCCTTGATTTCTCGCTGGATATTCGCGAGTGTCTGTAAAGCTCTTTTATTGTCCGCTAGTTGCACTACGTTTCCGTACACATCACTCCGGAGACTTACTGTTGCATCATTTGTCCATTACGCATGTCCGATATATCAAACGCTAACTCTCTGTTTTCTAGTCGTCTCTCTATGCCCTTATTTTACAGCCTGAACAACAACGAAGACAGAGGACACCTTTGATTCAGTCCTTGATAAATTTCCACCACTTCATTACACTGCCGGTTTTCCCATACACTTTGTGCGCAGGTGTCTCGATCTATCTCCCTCAGAAACCCCAGGAAATCGTCATTTGTGTCTTCGTGTTTTAGGATATCCCATAACAATTCCCTGTCTACGCGGTCCTAGGCTCCCTTAATATCCAGAAATGCAATCCATAAAGGTGTACCCTGAGCTGCTGAAATCTCTAGCACCGAGTTACTACAAACATATCATCCTCTAAGTGTCTGCCTATTCTGAACCCATTCCGTAGTTCCCCCAGTAGATAATTGTTTTGAACCCACTTCGACAGTTCCAATTTTATGGCTTGCACTACCACTCCACATTTCAACGACGTTACCGCAACTGTCCTGTACGAACTCGTCTGATCCTTATCATTTGCCTTTGTAGATGTACTTCGTCTTGCTTTCGCACCATTCAAGCTCAATTTTCTCTGTTTTAATCACTTCCTCAATGTCATGAGTCAGTAGTGCCTTGTTCTTTGGACCGAAGATTTTAATTAGCTTTACTGAGATTTCATTGGGTATTGTGGGGGTGTTACAGGGACAAGGTCTTCAACTTCTTTACACTAGAGGTTTTCAATGCTAAATTTTCACCTATCGGGCTTATCTGTTGTCGCTGGATCAGCACCTCCTCTTAGTGTATTCCCAGTTTTTCGGCTTTTCGATTATCCCTAGACGCCTGCTGGCGCTCTTTTATAGCTTGCTGTATTTCCTTATTCCACTACTTACGTGGTTCCCTCTTTCGAATTGAAAATTTCTTTGCCATGTCTGTCTTATCTGCTGCTGCATAACGTATACCAGTAGCTTACATTCCGAGTCTGTTGTAGGGAACGCCTCTATTTTGTTCTCTACGTTTATTGTGACCTGCGTTATTTGCTTTTTACGTATTTTTAGAAATGATGACGCTCTTGCTTCGTGTTCTGCAATAGTGTCACTCCATAATGTTATGGGTAAACGTTTGTGATCGTTACTTAGGCTACCTTTCCCATGTTCATCGATCATCATTTGGTCTAGTCGTTCGGAGATCATTTCGGAGACTAAGGCGTAATCAATCGATACATGACTGTCCATTTCAGCATTGCCACGTTAACTGTCCATGACACTTATTCTCTCTATTAACTACTATAAGATTCCGTTCGCAGAAATCCAGCACTAGAGAAGCGCTGGAATCAGTATATCCGTCTAAATCTTCCATGTGCGCATTCATATCTTCCACTATTATTACTAGACCCGATTTCTTAAACACGTTGATATCGCGTTTAATGCAAACAATTACTAACTTCTATCCCTGATATCACTACCTGTTCATAAGTAAGCCACTCTCGGCTACGTCGTTTTGCCTTGCCGTGTGCCGCTAAATCCTAAATTTTCCTCATATCTCTCCCCTCTGCTGTGCCACTTCAGACCGCACCTAATCAGCATGCCTACGCCTGCGCATTTCCTTCCCCCGGTTATTCTGCTGCTCCCCTCCCATACAAAATTACCATTAACAGGCGGCTGCTCCACATCTCATAGATGTGGTTCGGACAAGGCGTACACGCTAATAGCTTCGGCACACGCTAGTAGCTGCGTTTTAATTTGCAGCCATTTTTCCTGCTTGGGACAACCCTTATCTTTATGTTAAAAATTGTGCCGCATCTATTCTTATCAGTTGTGCGTATTTTCCTAAATCCTTGTGGTCTAACTGCGCCCGTTGCTGGCGTGTCGCTACATGCAATACGTAATCTTTCTTCCTGATTGCCTGGGGCACGCCTTAAAAAGCTGCAGTCTATGCTGCGAATCGACGTCCCTGTGTTGCTACGCTATCGCTCAAATGTATCCCGTCGCGTGCAAAAGCGCCTTCGCAGCCCTCACGGCACACTTCTCAGTTGATGTCAAGGGCCTTAAAATTTGACGCTAGCCTTAGCTAGCTTCCAAATTTCCCTGTTAACTGCAAGCACTGCCCTTTCAATTGCATACCCCAACCCTTAAACCCCTGGCACCATACACACTGCGATTTGTACTTTCTTTGAAACATTCCGAATGCCGGTAACAAGCTTGGCTATTTGTTTACCGATCCCTGTCCCCCATGCTTGCACTACGTCAACCACTCAGCCCAATATCACTCCTAGGAGCCCCCCCGCCACTGTCTCATATGTGTTGCTTGGCTTCAGCTCTGACTTCCCGAATCGGAAGTGCGCCCAGGAATTGCGTTCACTTGGGCTGGATCGCCTGCATGTGCCTTATATATTACCCCAGGTTCTACTTTTCGCATGTTTGAATCCCCAACAAACACAACTTGATATTTTCTTCGTCCTCACCACCGAAAACTACAGCTGGGGTCGCGATGCCTTCCTCCCTGCCTCCTGCCTAATCCTCACCCTTCGCTCCCTTTCTTGACCATCACTAACGTGGTCGCCACAGCCTCTGGCGTGGTGGCTTCGGCTTCCTTACCTTCTCGTGTTTTCCATTGCTTTGCGGCATGGCGGCCCTCCGCTTCATTTCTACGTTGGATAGGTTACCTTCTACCTTGTTTTTCTGCTTCTGTTCGCTCCTGAGTTCCTTTTCTTGCTTTCTTACCCACTTACCGAGCTTATCGTACTCCTGTTTTAAACGCTCTAGTCGCAACCCTACCCAACACGTGCTACAAGTAAAATACTTCTCCGTTTGCTTCACGTAGTGAATCAAGCCGCATCTCTTTCAACGCGTAGAAACGCTCACACTGAGAACAACGCACACGTAAGTTCCTCCTGGTACCCGCCATCATCTCCTACTACAAAGGCGTAGCACAGAAATATTTAGCCTGTTTAGTCACGTTTTATATTTATTTTTTTTCTAGCGCGTTGAGCTCCCCTAATAAAAACAAAATACAAAAAATGTATCCGAACAAATTACCATAGCTCCGCTTACGCGTGGCATACTGGTTATAGATGCATACCAGTTAATTTTTCGCCATTGGTGGCGAGCGCTGGAACTTGAGAGTGCGCAGGGCCTGGTAATATGGCGATGGGCCAACCTAAATTTGAGTGGTAGGCCAGCTTGAAATTTGGGATGAGCAAGCAGGGAAAGAAAAGCACAAAATGGGCTTAGCATGCGGAGGGAAAAGTGCAAGCCGAACCAATGATTGCTACACATCAGGAGACAATTCTCTGAATTTCTGTAGCTTTTCTCAGAGCTGTACTAAGATATCTTTCTGATCTGTTATTGGAGAAAGTCAGTATGACAAAACATGATATAAAAGCATGAGACATAATTCCTAGATCATGTGCGCCTTTTAACGGGACTTTTGGCTCGCTCCTGCTAAGCGCTCATGACTCTGCATGTCATCACTTCCTGACATGGCTACAACTGCTTCCTAATGCAATCGCATCTGTGATCGCTTATGGCCTCTTCAACTCCAAGAAAAATTTGCCACTACGGGAGATAAAGTGATCCTATTGTCAGCAAGGTAGCACGAGTAACTTTGATGATGGTTGCAAACAACATTCAGGGAAACTTTTTTTAGTAATCCTTGCGGCCTTGTATCATGCCATAAGCATTTATTTTCGCGCTCGATAAAATATATGGAGGAATCAGCAAGATTTTTGTGCTGATACCGGTGGATGAACTAGTATCGCATAGACGAATGCGAAGGGTAAAGAAAGAACAGATTTAAAATTGAGGAGTATGGACAGCGGGCCGCAGACGTTGTTTTGCGAACTGCGAACATGCTCCACATGTTCGCAGTTCGAGCATGTGAACATGTTCATGCCGCAACTGAAATATTTCAGGAAGAACATACTACCAAGCCTAATATCGTGCGTACTTCGTGACCGTGCGCTACAATGGACATTTTGGAGCGCGTACGAGGTTTCAGCCTCGGACATCTTGAACAATTTACTTAGTTTACATTGAAAAGTCTAATGCTGAAGAACGTACATCAACACTGCCATTTTGGATAAAGCTAATGCGCTGTTTAGGGACTTTGCTTTCATTTTTCTCGAACAACACGATGTCGGAATAGTATACAAGTTTCAAAAAAATTCTAGCTTTCAAGGTAGAATATCGCAGAATTCTATTTACAAGACCGTTCACGCCTATCCACGGCCATTTGTCATTGCGCCAGCTTATGCCACGAGAAGCGTGTATATTTTGCGGCGACGACAAGGTAAGCTTACTGACCTGTTTTTGATACAGCTACTTTTTTATTGTCACACCTCTCTACATTTTTGATTGCCAAGACTCTCTACTCTTTAAACCTATATGTCGTGTCGCTAATTGGGAACATCCTGGTTCTAGCAGAGCGGGAAGCTCTGCTAAACATAAACATATACTCTTGGCGCAGATTAGCGTAGTTTTGAGCAGGTGACATTTAAAAAAAATGTTTTCCAGGGAAAATTTGTAACTCGACTAACCTAAGGTAGGCTAATTCTACATCACTGCTGCTCAAGTTAGAAATTCTACTCTGTTAGTCGAGCTTCCCACTCTGCTAGAACCAGGATGTTCTCAATTAGCGACACGACATATAGGTTTAATGTCGTAGAGACTTCTGTCAACACAAGAGTAAAAAAAAAAATGAATTCTAAAATCTGGTTTTGCTTATTCCAACGAGAGCTCACCCTACCACATTCCCGATCCTTGCAGCCTCCGCAACCATACAACTTCGGCTACGACAGCGTCGACGAGTTCGGCACGCAGACCTACCGCAAGGAGCAAGGCGATGCCAGCAACGCTAAGAAAGGCTCGTACGGGTACCGAGATGCGTTCGGCATGTTCCGACGCGTCGACTACGTGGCCGACGCGCATGGATTCCGTGCAAACGTGCAGACCAACGAGCCTGGCACGGCGCCTGGACACAGCGCCGATGCCGTGTTCGACGCCAAGCCCCGCGCCGCCTCCGCTGCCCTGATCCAAGGAGCAGCCTCTGGTCACTACGCTCACAGCGCGCATGCGCCTGCTGGCGCAGGCTTTGGAGGGTTTAGCGGGCCGCTACCCTGGGCTGGCTGACATGTCGCTTGCGTGTGCGCTCGATTGTTTGAACAGTTACGTTGCACTAAGTATGCTTTTGCCTCAGCATTTCAACGACCTTTGAAACGGAGACAAGGCGAAATGGCAGTTTGCGTGGTGACTGAGTTCTGCCGCAACATTCTTTTTTTATTTAGACCAAGCTTTAGCTAAGCGCCATTCGTGATCCCCTTCAAACGAAAATTTGTTTTCTCGCCTGTTAGGTACATATTTATTCGGATCGTCGTCATTGTTTTACCTTTCGTGTTGTCGAGCCGTAGTTAATGCAGTCTTTCGTGCGCATTTCATGTGAGTTCTTAATCGACATGTTATAGGTATCCCGGCCGTCGATGCAATTTGAATATGTAGCTACAATTCAGTTGTCGGTAAACTTGGTAACCGTCCCTCGTAATGTCGCCGTTGTATCCGAGCCGACCTTATTGAATAGATTTTACGGTGATTATTATGGCTTCGAATCTGATGCTAAAAGACAGACAACTGCATTTCTACAAGCAAGAAATACAACTGCAATTTTTCGTATGATGGAATGCTGTGAACAATGAAGGACCACTGCATTTTCTTTTTTTTGCGGGGAGGTAACGGTTACATCAAAATTTCAACGGCTTTACATAAAAAAAAGCTATTTACATTCCTCATCACGACTGCTTGCCCGCCCTTGCATTATTACCGTATTCTTTTTTTACATACTGGGAATATGAACGCAAGCGTTTTGCCACTGAAGCAACCATGTATAGTGTAAGTGCTGCCTAGTCCTCCCAATGTCTCACTCCCAGCCCCACCACCTCTAGCGCTTGGCCATGCAATCCTAGTAAGCCAATACGCTAGATCTCACTGCATAAATTAAAACTTCGCACACATCCTGTCTAAAACAATAGTACCCATCCTACATCCCCCACTCCTCACGGCACACGTTAGAAACCTATATCCCAATCCCGCAGAGTTCAAGCTGAGTTCACCGTATAATTCTAGCTTTGTCTGGACAGTACGTCTATCAGATTGTGTTATCTGTTATTTTCTACAGTTCTCCATTTTGCAAGACTATAAACAAAATTTCTACCCCACTTCCCTTAAATCCCAACAGTCGCTCTTGCGCACAGTCACGCACATCCAAAGTTTATCCACCCATTCTACCTTTTACAGAGCGGTATCACTTAGTTATAAAACACCTTACATGCCCTGTCGGGCATTGAGTAAGGGGGACAATGTAACACAGAACTGTGAAGTACAATGGAAACAACTCAAAAATAAACCTAAGACAACTGTACAGTGGTTGAACTAAAAAACAAAACAAAGCACAGTATGATCAAGCATAGCAGGTGTATAAGAGGAAGCAGATTATGTAAAAAGCACGCACAGGCGTTCACGAAATATTTTGCGATCAGTTATCCAGACGATATCATCGGGAAGACCATTCCAGTAGGATATGGCACGAGGTACAGCAGATAAAGTTAAAGCAGTGGTTTTACCGAAAATGCGCTTGAAGCTAAACTGATTATCTAATCTTGAGGACGTACGGGCGGGGGTTTCGGTGGGTAATATGCATGGCTTATCGGAATGAACATATTTTGGAAACAAACAAAGCAAAGCAACCTTGCATCGCAACGTTGCTTTGATTGCGTTGGTTACGTTGACAGCGTTTAAACGGTCATCTGAACTACCCAAACTAGCCTTGTCCATGCCCCTCCCTGCTTAACAAGAATATACCGCCCCCGTTTGGATTACGTTCTTGCTCCAGAACGCTTTCTTTCTTATTGGTTTTCCATTTGCGGATCCTTCAAGTAAGAAAACCACCCACTAAACTACCATCCGTCCTCGCCCTCGACCTGAAACCAACATCTCAATATCGCAAATTTTGGTTTAGGCAATCCTGAAATAAATTTCTCTATGTGCTTTCGAAAGATGCAACCCCAACCCTCCACCCCCCGAGCCCTCTACTCAAGTCCCCTTCGTAGTATAAATATCACCTGCCTACTACCTCACCATGCCCCCTGGACCTCAACTTCCCTACCCACTGCCCCACCTACCCTTGCCTGCACCAAAAACGTAGCCTCCTTACCTGATAATTAAAATTTTTATATCACTCCTCAATCAGTACGCGCAGAACACTGCTGATATTCTTCAGCCAAATGAGAATTTTGCAGAAATTTTGCAATGGGCGGGAGATGAGGCGTCAATGAAGTGTGTGCCTAGTGGAAGCACAGGGGAATGTATTCAGTGCACAAGAAATCAAACTTAGCAAAACAAAGCCGAGAGGAGAGGTCTCGAGCAAAGAACAAAAAATAAATAAAACATCCCTGTAGCAAAGCACAAAGAAGCATGAAACACCACTCAGTGAGCAGCACACTCTAGAAGTAGAAGAAAGCACTTTTCTCGTGTCCAGGTCTGATGGATAAAATGATTCTTTCTGTTGTCACTGCTACCAGAAGTTTGATGCAGATGTGACGAAAGCTACCCACTTTGGTGATGGTAGGTTTGCCGGCACAGCATCGCTATTTTGTGACTTGCATATATGACCTCTCCAAATTGAGGGAATCGTGTATTCGTGAACTTCCCTGGCTTCTTCGTCGGCCGTCTGTCTGGCACCTAAAATTGATGAACAATGGCCAGATGCCAATAAGTGGGGCACTCTTCCACGTTTTAAGAAAGACTTGTTTACTCCTATGATCTGCTGGAATCAGAAGTATCGGCTCTTACGCAGTTTTCATAAGCGAGCCTTCTCATTCCCTTAAATAGAGTACCTTACCCACACCAGTGAGGCTGGCGTGTCGCTACAATACCCGTTTCGTGCTCCCCTCCCCTACGCTACCCTCACCTTATCCCAAAAAAATACGCTTACCCCGCCTCTCCTGAACCGTTTTCGCTCCCAGTTTAGTTACTATTTAAAAATAATAGCTACAAAAGTTTCAGTCAACACGTTGCGTGGCCTACGCTGCACCGTATACGCCATAGCATGTTGCACGTCCGGTTCCACAGCATAGTTATCCACACAGCTGAACGCCTTCGTTCACCCAATCCCACAATCCATTCACCTAATTTTCATTTTCCGCCTTACTCACCGCTCTAGCAGTGTGTCTGGCATCACAGTTTATTTGGAAAAGCTTTTCTGCTATGCCCATTGCCGATGTTGCCTCTCCCCAACGCCACCCTTACCTTATCCCGAACAGTACGCTTACCCCAACCTCATACCCCAACATCATACCTCATACCCCAACCTCCCCCAACCCCATTTCGCTCCAAGTTTAGTTAGTCTTTAATAATAATAGCTACAAATGTATGAGTCAACAATTTGCGTGGCCAACACTGCTTCTTATACGCTATAACCTGCTGTACGTCATGTTCCACAGCATTGTTATCCACGGAGGTGAACGCCTTCCTTCCACCAATCCCACAATCCATTCACCTAATTTTCATTTTCTTCCCGACTCACCACCATAACAGTGTGCCTGGAATCACATTTTGTTTGGAAAAACTTTTCTACTATGCCATTGCCGCTGTTGCCTCTTCCCCGTTCCCGAGTTCTGCACCACAAAATGACTTTTGTCACCGACAACGGGCCTTTCATTCTTCTTAACGGCATCCCTTCGCTCGTGTTATATTTCCTAAGGCTTGCTTCTTGCCATAATATTAGTAGCCAGAAGAGTGGCAGTTATTGATAATCGCAGAGGTATAAAAGCCTCAGCGAAATAATCGTTCGCAGTATAGCTTTGCAAAATATGTTTTGGCTGTACTGCGGAAAAGAGCCGCCTCCTTTAAGCAACAGACCGACATTCGCCCCTCCAGCATACAACTCTTATTCTTGTCACTAAACTTGCTCGCCGTGCCATGAACCCTGCTTTTACATTGCCTCAACCGAAAGTACAAGTGTATTCAAATGCTTGCCAGCGTGATCATCATTCTGTACGCTCCTTATCAGAAGCTGAATGTTGTATTTTCATGCTCGACCAAGGAAACATGTGAAATATGTCACACTTACGTGACAAAGACAATGCGTGTGTTTAACGTTTTCGCTGGGTGCAAATGACATATGAAATAAATGGAAATAAATCCCTTGCTTGAAGATTCGCATTGTGCGCCTGTGATTTCGTTGGTAGCGCTCACCAGGAAGAGCAATGAAACAGCAATATAAAGTTAATTTGAATCGCCACTGTGAATAGCGAAAAAGTTCCTTTACTTTATACCTACATCAATGCAAACAGGCTACTTGTGTGTGTTATGCCATGGAAGATATCTCCACGCGCATTCCAACGAATATGCTGTATTTTCGATAAGAAACGCAGAGTACATTTGTTAGTAGTGACTTTATTTAGTAGATCCAGAAATGTGCCAGTATATATTCACTTACAGTCATAGCTTGCCGGAGACTCCATGCAACACAGGACCTATGTTGAAGTTCGCAATTACAGGGAATCTGGTTACAAGCAAAACGACCATATCGAAAAAGAAACTTCGAGGACGTATGACGATGTTTGCGAAGCAATCACCAAAGACAAGGAAACTGCATACGCGAGTTGTCAAGCCTTTACGATGCAATATGAGATTTTTTCCAGTGGCATTAATTTAACCAAGGCTCTGGAAACGCTCCCACAGTTGCACTGTAATTCGTTCGCTATAGCCAAGCATTCAAAAATGCTTTATTATATCTGAGCTTTGTGCTCCGATAGTGTGCCTTATATGTCATTTATGTATTCGTCGCCAGCTCTACCGACGCTGGCGGATAGCTGCAGGTTCCAATGACCTCATTGGGCTGCATACTTAGCTGTTCTTAGTCGCGATGCATTATCAATAGCGAGAGACGATAGTTTGTGAAGGAGACAGATGGTGGTAGGAGGTCGCACCTTAGGAGCAAATGGGAAAAGAGTTGGGGTGTGTTTTGGGGATTCAATCGTGCTGTCGCGCCTAGCGGCGGACATGGCTGATTGCCTGAGAATTTTGGCAGGTTCAGCTATAGTGAAGGCGCGTTTTGTTGAGCAGAGCTTAAAATGGATGCAGTGCCGTCGACGAACGGTATGGAAAGTCGTACTGAGGAACGTCGCGTAGAGTGTCTCTAGAAAACATTTTGTCAAAGTCAAGTAGTGTATTCGAAGCTCAGACTATTTCAGAAATACTTAGCAGCAAGAAGTATTTCCATGCGTTAATGAGGAGTGCAGTTACTGGCAATCAACAAACACATTTAATCGCCTTTGCGGTTCTCTCGCCCCTTGTTCAGTGCCTTGCACTGCAACCCTTGAAAAAATGTTCTTTGGAAATCCATTCATTTTCTGTCGATATTTCATTGTGCCAAAAACAGAAAAGTTTTGGAAATTCCATTGGTATTTCATGGAGGATTTGTTGAACAGTCATAGAAAATAGGCCGCCGTGAATCCATTGTTTACCCATAATAGTATTATTTTATTGTTTTTCCATGGGGTATTCATTGTATTTTCAAGTTGTTGCTTTTTCATGAGATATTTATTGGATTTTCATTGTACTATTTTTCTACTGGGTTGTCATTGCATTGCGCTGTATCTTCGTAAAGGTGTCATTGCATTTAGTCTTCAACGCAATTACTTGTAAGATAATGCTTACTGAGACTGAATATGAAGTGTAGTCAACAGTGACAAAGAAGAAGGCATATGAAAAGGTATGGTATTACTTGATTTATTTGTCGGGAAAGAAGCAAGGATAGGCTATTCTCGATGTACGGAACACTGGCTCTCGGAATCTGAGCAAGTGTATCCTGAAAAACATAAGCGTAAAATAAACAATGTGCAGCTTTAGCAAATTAAATTAGTAAGAAATAATGCCCATTTAAGCCACAAAACTAAGGAATACATATGTACCGGAAGCTTTTGTGTTTCATCGAGGTAATATTGATGTTCTCTGTGAGGAGCTATAACAACAGTATAATGATAATAGTAAATGCGGCAAACGCTTTGTACCAGCTGCTAAACAGAAGGTATAGAACTAAATTAGCTTCTATACAGGTTAAACTAGCTTCATGTTCGAATTATCCACCTGAAAAATCCTCTAATATCTTGTGTTCTCCTTGATTAAATGGTTATAAAAACAGCATTACCTTTTAAATTATCTGTTGGTCACTATGGCAATGCAAGGCTCGAAAACAACATATAAAAACATTGCATCTGCAACGCACTACGTTCTGTCGCTCTTTTTTGGTTTGAGAGAAAACAGTCAGCATTTTTTAAGTAGGTGCAGCCTGCTGCTTACACATCAAGGAGTACTGGTCAGACACGCCGCAACTGAACTAAATCAGCTCCATGCTGAACGTGATTGTCACACCAATGTGATGGGGCTCTTCATCTCTGTCCAGTGTGCGTTGCATGAAGGCTAGAGTAAACCTTTCAAGCAACATAAGTCGCATATATTTGAAACATTGTAATAGCAATAAGCGCTAAGTTAATTCAAGAAGTCTTCAAAAATATTGCAGGCTTTTCTTAGTAAATAAAAATCTATAAAAGAGGTAGCACATAGAGAATCGCCGTGCATGTTTTAAACACTGCCATCAAAACCAGCAAGTGCAGAAGTAGACCTACGACTTATATGTGTGCTATCTGGCCAGCTATTATCAATCCATAGCTCAACCAAACATTTGCTTTATCAGGCCTCTAAAAATTGTGCATACCATTGTGGCCGTAATGTTAACAATAAGAGAAGTGAACTATTTGTCTTTCTAGACTAATAATTAGGAACACTTACTGTACTTCAGCTAGTTGTTAACAGTACAATTGGTATATGCACAATAGGATTTCTTCAACTTATAGGCATGCTCTGATTTAATGAAGACTAAACGACTGTAATACAATTATGTATACACCTATCAGAGTCTGCACGCGTACGGTGTCGAGGGCCTCCTCCAGAACTGTCTCGCCACGAAGATAGTTCTTTCCCCCAAAAAGGAACTTGCCGCACAGCTACCCATCAGTAAAGGCCTGGCGCAAAAGTGCCGTGGCAAATTTCCCACATTCCCTGCCACTGGCGCAGGTCTGGCTAAGCGGATCGAGGATGCTCTTATCAATCAGCATCCTTCCTCCAACGTCAACCTGTACACAGAAAATTAGGCGACGCTTTAGAAGCTCACTTTTGATCACAAAGAGCATAAAAGTGAACAGTTTATCATCAAATGGACAGCAGAAGAAAAACAAGTGTCTCGCAGCATCTTTGCAAGGTTTTAATTGCAGTGGCATTTCTTTGACAGTTACTTGCAGTTTGTGGCGCGTGTGCGAATAAAAAAAGGCAGTGAGAGACAAATACCAATTGTACAGAGCTGGACTTGGTAGTTTCCGGTTGGTTGCCCACAGATACACAAGCTATTGTCAGTGAGCGTGATATCGTACACGATCATTGTTATTGATTGCTAAATAGCGTATAGCATCGGCAGCTTTCCTGCAACGGCTTGCCACCATGCCAGCTAGATATTAATTTTAGTCATAGTCACAGATCACAAATGATTAACCGAAAATTTTTAAGTGACCCGTACAGACTTTTTCACCATCTCAAAAGATTCCGGGGGCAAGTAAATTGAGAAAGACTGATTTAAGCTTCCTTTGATCACAGAATCATTTCAAATGCACTAGATTGCCAAAAAAGAATAAAAGAAAAGAGGGGAGAGCAAGTGAGAGTACCCAAGGGTACCTTTGCGCAAGCAATTACTCGCTGTACTGCCTTGTTCTCAACATTCTTGAGAACTTTTTGCAGCCGGTTCACCCTCTTGCCAGCTTCTGCATAAGCAGCAAGCAATACAACAACTGAATAAAAGGACAAAAGTACTTCAACCATTTCAGTAAAGAAGCACTAAATGCAGATTCCTTGTGCAGTGGAATATCTCACGCCTAATAATGAACTTTGCGACACTTCCGTCTTTTTGTGCATCCGTCGTTGATGTGTGATTTGGGGAGCCTGGCATTTTACTTGAGTCGGGTGCATGACACTATGTAATAGTAATATGTGATAGCTGGGTGAAGCCGAGAAGTCGTACATTAAAGTGTTGCAGGCCTTCACACATGCTGCACAGATAGTTTTGAATTTAAGAACAGGCATGTATATCCATAAATTAAAACAAAAAAATTACTTGGGTATTTTTTCATATATTAAAGGGAAAAGTCAGTACGATCAACACATCTTAGCTTTTTTTAAAGCTGAAACAGTATTCAATATTCCTCGTAAATTCTAGTACGGCTTCAAGACTAAGAGGCGCAGAACGGCTGCAGTGTGCTTCTTTGTCCCGAGCCATGGAGTTTATTAGATAAACCGGCTACAGGGCCTCAACACCTACACACCCATAAATATTACAGGGCACGTGCATAGGATCTTATTATGTGAAAGGACATGTTGAGCTGGTTCTTCTATGTTACCACTGCTTATTCAGTGTGGCCAAGTAAATTCGCACATGCAGAAAAGGGCCTTAAACATTCTTTTTATATTAACACAATGCATTAATCAAATGGTGTAAGAATGTTTCCTCGTGTTGATCTACCATGCAAGATTGCACCAGTATCAGCCACAATGTTCCCTGCCCTCTTCTCCAGATGCTGTTGATGTCACTATTTAAAGAATTCTATCAATGCAGTATTCCACATCAGCGATATAATGAAACACCATCAAGGATAAAAAATGTATATAAGCGCTTGATGCTTATGTAACCTAGTGTTCCAGGCTATCAGCTACTGTGTTAACATTGTTTTTGTGTGACTGAATGAATCAGTTGAATATTTTTGTTGTTCACTGCATATGTTTTAGGTACGTTCAAGTAAGAAGAACCAAATTCCTTTAGCAACAGTTTTTTTCGCAGAACATAAAAAATAAAACTTAAAAAAAAGTACCTGACATTATGACATCTTTTTGACAAGCCATGTTTCTGCATGGAGCATATAAAGGTAGCAATTAAGGTCAGTCCTCCGAAGGAACAAATAAACCATATTTGGTGCAAAGCTTGCATCTTTTCTTTCTCTTATTTCGAGGCTTGTATGCTTCCACAACCTTTTCTCTCTATCTTTTCTTGCGCGAAGCATTATATATATATATATATATATATATATATATATATATATATATATATATATGTATATATATATATATATATATTGTACTGTAAACTAAGGAGCAGTGGGGCCGTGGCTATGAGAGAGAGAACAACGACGAGAGACAAGGTGCTCAATCGGCTGTACTACCTCTCGCTGCTCCATCGTTCTTGTCGCGAACACCTACTACCGAAAGTGCTTCATGACATTTGGTGGAAGATGCTGGACCTTTTGCAAACCTCGAACTCCAAAGGCGGACGATCCCCGTCACATCTCCCATGCCTGAGGAAACTATTCCTAAAGATCCACCCCAGGCACTGCCTCCGGTAGTCTGTCCTGGTGCGCCACGCCAACGGGATCCTCCCATATTCGATGGCACTGACGATCATGACGTAGAGGACTTGCTGTCATCGTACAACCGAGTGAGTGCATGCAGCAAATGGACTGAAGCTGACAAGCTCGGTTACGTGCCATTCTACCTTTCCGGGATCGCAAATCTTTGGTTCCGCAACCATGAGGCTGACTTTTCCACCTGGACAGCATTCCGAATGACATTTCAAGAAGTCTTCGGTCGCCCTGCTGTGTGTAAACTTCCGGCTGAACAACATCTTCGCTGTCGTGCCCAACAACAGGGCGAAACTTTTACGAGCTACATTGAAGATATAGTCGACATTTGCTGGCGTATTTAACCCAGATATGCCCGAAT
This sequence comes from Dermacentor andersoni, assembly GCF_023375885.2. Taxonomy (NCBI): domain Eukaryota; kingdom Metazoa; phylum Arthropoda; class Arachnida; order Ixodida; family Ixodidae; genus Dermacentor; species Dermacentor andersoni. The sequence continues at coordinate 195,957,629 of NC_092815.1, forward strand.
ATGACAAGGTCAAGAATATCTTGAAAGGCATAGAAGATGACGCCTTCCAAATGCTCTTGGTAAAGAATCCTCAGACGGTCAACGACCTCATAACGCTTTGCAAGAGTTATGAGGAGCTGCGCAAACAACGGCTTTCAACGCGCCACGATCTCGCTCCGGACGTCGTGCTTTCATCTCTGAGTGATGGGGTCAGGGCTACTCCTTGCAGTTCAGCAATGTTCGACCAAATAAAGCAATTTGTAGGAGAAGAAGTGGCACGCCAACTCTCTCTTCTGCCAGTCAGTCCAGCGTCAGAGTCGCCCTTGTCTCCGGATCTCCGGCAGGTGATACAAGAACAAGTCGCTAACGCTGTACCACTTGCTCATCAACCGCCTCCTTCGCCTGTTCCACTTGTCTGCGCTGCCGTTGTCGCTAATCCAAGGCCTCCGTCTGCAGCTATTCAACCCAGACTTCCCAGCGCATTTCCCTCACCTGCGCAACCGGCTGCAACATATGCACCTACAAGCAGCTACTGGCCGCCACAGCAGCCCGTGTGCCCACCTCAACAATATTTCCATCATTCTCCGCCCGCTGTTCTCAATCCACGGCGCACCCATGGCAACTGGCCTATCCGTTATTCCTGCGGCCTACCTGGGCATGTAGCACGCCTTTGCCACCGGCGCGGATGGCATCTACGGATTCTCCGAGGCCACAAGGCAATGGTTTCGACTCTCCAACCCGTTCTACTTCTGCCGCTCAGCCCTTCGGAGCCTCGCCTCCTGCTTCCCGAACCTTCAATACCCTTCGGTCTCCTTCTCTCCGTCGGCGTTCTCTGTCGCCGCTTATCCGTCGCCCATAAGCTATCCGAGAGGACTGCAGTTCCGGCGGTAAGAACTGCGATCTCAACGAACTCCTCAAGACCTCATTTATTTTCAGCGAACGGTATTGAAGTTTATGCAGAACACATTGCCGTTCATGCGCTTGTAGACACGGGAGCAGCAATATCAGTGATTTCGGACGAGGTTCGTCTTAACCTTAGAAAAGTCACGACGCTATATTCTGCCATTTTATTACGTACAGCAAGCGCTGCGCCGATTGAACCCTTAGGAAAGGGCACCGTGCGTGTCGTCGTAAGCGGCACTTTATACCATGTTGAGTTCGTTGTTCTGCCTCGCCGTTACCATGTCATGATTTTAGGATGGGACATTCTGTCCTCTCATCGTGCCGTTATAGATTGTACCCGTGCTGAATTCGCGCTGTCGCCATTAGGCCACACCGTTATTGAAGATAATGATGACGCTTCCGGTCGTGTGTTCGTCACCTCCGACACCGATATTCTTCCATACTCTGCCGCAATTGTACCCGTTTCCTGCGTTGGGTTTTGCGACTCCACAGTTCTTTTCACGTCGTCTAAGCGTGTTGCTCGCCGTCATCCCTTCCTGTTTCCTTTTGCACTTCTTGCGATTCGTCAAGGTTCCAGCGCACTTTATGTATCGAACCTGTTTCCTTGCCCTGCTAGCCTGCTTCACGATGAGTGCCTTGGTTATGCTGACGAAATCGAACCAAGCTCCCTTTACGATGGGCCTGACGACCCGGCTTTTCATCCGGTTGACGTTCTGGCCCTTCAAGTTTCTCCTCCCCCGCCGCCGTGTGACCCAAGATTTTCTCGGTGTATTGATCCCAACCTCACTCCAAGTCAGCACGCCCAGATCGTCGATCTCCTTGACCGCTTTCGCACGTCATTCGACTTACAACATTCTCGCTTAGGCCGTACTTCCACTGCTGTCCATCACATTGACACCGGCAACCATACGCCTTTACCGCACAGGCCCTAACGTGTATCCACCACGGAGCGTAGTATCATCGCTGAGCAAGTTGGAGACATGCTACAACGGGGCGTCATGCAACCTTCGCACAGTCCCTGTGTTTTTCCTGTAGTGCTGGTCAAAAATAAAGATGGCACAATTCGTTTTTGCGTGGACTACCGGTTACTCAATAAGATCACCCGCAAAGACGTTTATCCACTACCCCGTATTGACAACGCGCTAGACTGCCTCCAAGGTGCCGAATTCTTCTCAACTTTAGACTTACGATCCGGGTACTGGCAAGTGCCAGTGGCCGAGTCAGACCGTGTAAAAACGGCCTTCATCACACCTGACGGTTTATTTGAATTCACCGTGATGCCATTTGGCCTGTGTAACGCACCTGCCGCATTTGAAATTATGATCGACAACATCTTGCGCGGCCTCAAATAGCAGATATGCCTGCGTTATCTGGACGACATCGTCATCTTTTCACCGGACTTTCCTAACCACTTACTTCGACTTGAACGCGTCCTCAAGTGCATCGCCGATGCTGGCCTCCAGGTTAACTCCAGGTATTTAACACCATTGCTAAGACTACAAAAACGTGCCTTGAAAACCATGGGATTACCTTCTTCGAATAGTTCTAACAATAACATTTTTGACGCAATGCAAATCATGTCATTCACAACCTTACGCGATTACAAAATAGCTCTTATGGTTAATAATATTATAAATACCAACTACCCCTTACCTCTTGGTGCATTCAGTGTTCCCGTCCGCAACACTAGACAAGCCAGCAATGGCAATTTTAACCTTCCTATTTGCCATAATGCGTACGGAGAAAGACGAATAGAATTTACAGGAGCGAAAATTTGGAACTCGTTGCCAATTGAAGTAAAGCAAGCTAGGAATTTCAAACTGACATGCAAGAAACATTTTTTGGGAATGGAAGCAAGGCTACAAAGTTAGTTTTTCTTCAATGTGTTTGTGATTGCTATCCTATATGTTATTTTGTATTGGACCGCTTACTAGCCTCATTGGCTATCGGTCCAAATATCTGTGTATACATTTTGTTTGTGTTACTCAATAAAGACTTCTTGATTCTTGATTCTTGATTCTTGAAGTGTCGCTTCGCTGCCCGGCAGCTGGTCACCCTCGGCCATGTCGTGTCGAAAGAAGGTGTACTCACTGATCCGGCGAAAGTACAAGCTGTTGCCCAGTTTCCGCGACCAACGACCTTGAAAGAACTGCGCAGCTTCATTTGGTTAGCGTCATACTTCTGCCGTTTCATCCGCAATTTCGCCACCATAATAGCACCTTTCATGTTTCATAGCACCATAATAGGCCAGAACCTTTCAACCTGGGCACCGCATTGCGGGGCCGCATTCACAAAGCTGCGTCGTCTATTGACGTCACCACCAATGCTGCGCCATTTCGACCCAAGCGCTCCGAATCAAATACACACGGATGCCAGTGGCGTCGGCCTTGGTGCCGTTCTCGCTCAGAGAAAGGCTGGCTTCGATGAGTACGTAATCACCTTCGCCAGTCGTGCACTCACTAAACCCGACTCAAACTGTTCGGTAACAGAAAAAGAATGTCTGGCTACAATTTGGGTCATTACCAAATTCTGTGCGTATCTCTATGGACGCCCATTTGACGTGATAACTGATCACCACTCACTGTGCTGGCTGCCGTCCTTAAAAGGACCATCCGGTCGTCTTGCTCGATGGACCCTTCGACTGCAGGAGTGCGACATCCGAGTGCTGTACCGTTCTGGCCGAAAACACTCGGATGCGTATGCCTTGTCTCGTTAGCCACTACCAGACGAGGTTAGCTTCCCAGAAGGCCTGATTGTCCGAGCCTTCCCTTGTTGCCACATACATCCTTCTGGAGCGCAAAGAAGACCGATGGATCGTGTTCATGCTGAGTTTCTTGTCCACCCCATTGACACCCACTGCCAATGGCGCATTAAGTCGCCATGCACATCACTTTTCTATTCGCGACGGGCTCGTGTACCGTCGTAACTACCTCCCGGACGGCCGCAAATGGTTGCTTGTCATCCCTCAGCATCTGCGTTAGGATATTTGTGCAGTGTTCCACGACGACCCCCAGTGCGCACATGCAGTTGTACTAAAGACATACGTGCGTCTACGCCTTCGTTACTAGTGGAGGGGCATGTATCGCTTCATCCGCCATTAGGTCCGATCCTGCATCGTTTGCCACCGCCGCAAAAGATCCCCCTCGTGGTTCAACCGCCCCATTGCAGCCGTTACCTTGCCCAGCTCGAGCTTTTGGTCGAGTGGGCATCGTTATTTATCGACCTCTGCCAACCACATCAGACGGTAATCGCTCGGTAATCGTGGCCATCGACCATTTTACGCGCTATGCGGAAACTTCCCCTTTGTCCTGCGCTTCTGCACGTGACGTCGCTTGGTTTCTCCTGCGCCACATCATCCGTCGCCACGGAGCTCCCAGGCAATTGCTTAGTGACAGAGGCTGAGTCTTCCTCTCCGACGTCATCGAGGCTCTCCTCAAAGAATGCCGCACTATTCATCGCACCACTACTGCATATCATCCGCAGACAAATGGCATGACTGAGTGCTTTAATCGCACTCTTGGTGACATGCTGGCCATGTACGTTGCATCCAACCAAAGCAAATTGGACCATGTTCTACCATTTCTGACCTACGCTTATAATACCGCCATGCAGACTACCCCGGGATTTTCGCCCTTCTTTCTCATGTACGGACGCGAACCTTTTTCCACAATGGATACTATCCTTCCGTACCACCCTGACACCACGGAAACCACTACCTTATCCGAAGCTGTTGCACACGCAGAAGAGTGTCCCAAGCTATCCCATATATTTAGGGCAGAAGACCAGCAACGCTAGAAGCGCTATCGAGAAACTTCCCATGCCCCTGTATCCTATGCTTCTGGCTCACTAGTGTGGCTTTGAGTTCCAGCCCCTACCCCTCGACTATCACCGAAACTCGCGTCGAAGTAACAGGGTCCATACCGCGTGAGCAACCAGACGTCTCCAGTCAACTATATCGTGGAACCCGTCGAGCTACCTTTGGATCATCGCCGCCGAGGACGTGAAGTTGTGCATGTCCAGCGTCTAAAGCCGTACTATGACCCACCTGTGTTGTCCTACCCGTAGGTCGCCGGAACGGCGTAAACTATGGAGCAGTGGGGCTGTGGCTATGAGAGAGAGAACGACGACGAGAGAGGCAAACCTTGTTTCGGTGCTCGATCGGCTGTACTACCTCTCGCTGCTCTATCGTTCTAGTCGCGAACGCCTACTGCCCAAAGCGCTTCACGACAATATATATAGTAATACGTACCAGATGAATGTGCTTTTACGGTGATACGCTACAGCTTTCTGAATAAAATCTTGTTGGTAAATTATCCAGAGTACACAAATAATTTCATAGTAATAAATTGACACCACGAAAAAGATATCCAGGGCTGGGAGAAAAATTGGCGGCGTGGATTACATGGGCTTTGAGCATTTCTTGCTACTTTTTTTACAATACGATGGCATTCAATTCGCGGACGATCAAACAGCCTGTTTTATCGGACAATCCACGTTTATTAGACATGACACGATATCGGCCACATTTATGCATGAATATTTTATGACGATACAACAAAAAGACGGTCCACAAATTCAATTTTCGTACAAGCGGCTGCGCCATGGGCCCTGCTGCTGCAGTAGCGCCTATAACAGGGTCAATCATTAAGGTAAACATATAAATTATGTGGTTTTACTAGCCAAAGCCACAATTTCGTTACAGGGCATGCCGCAATGTATGACTGAACTAAATTTGACCATGACCTCGATCTTAAACGATCACCCATATCCAAGCACAAGCAATTTTTTTTTTTTGCATTTCGCGCTATCGAAATGCAGCTGCCGCGGCCGGAGTTGCACTTGCGGCATCAAGCACTGTGGCGGAACGCTATAGCCACTAAGCTACTACAACGGGTATGGACGAGCATGACAACACAGGAACAGGCGCTCCTGTTTTAAGTGGTCTCGTGCACTTCAGTTCTTAAGTCGTTCGATGGCGAAAAACTTGCCTACCTTGTAGTACATACGTATAGCGGCGACAGCTAAATGCACAGCTCAAACAGACGACATGCCCCCACCTTGGCGCTCGATCGACCGAATGTTCTTATATGCGCATTCGGTCGATCTAGCGCCGATGCAACATGCTACACATGCACGCCGGACCGACCCAGCACAAAATGTTTTGACACCGGCGCCGTGCACCGCGCGTGAATGAGACATTCAGCTCGGAGATGACTGGTTCAGCACGAGCGCCGCAGGTGCAAGAAAGTCTGTCTGACGTTCACCCGCCGAAGAAAAAAGCGCCCCGCGACTTCTACAACACCAGGCAGAACCTTGCCGATCAGTTAGTTATACACACAATACGAAAAACGTGCTTATCGTCGGGTCAGCCGGCGCTCCTTTCTTCGTGCACGCTTCTCCTCAGCCCAGTAGGTAGCATACCTCAACGTCAGCCCATGAACGGACGGGGATAGATACACTCGGGTTTTCGTTTCCTACGCTCTTGCCGAAAATGTCTCCTGTCGTGCAACAGCAGATGACCGCGCACACACATTCTTAGAGATCACGACACACACAACGCGGACAAGGAGACCACGAAAGAAAGCAAAATGGCGACAAAACCAAACGCCAAACTATAGTGCCTATAGCCAAACTGACGAAACACGCCAAGAAAATAAAAAGAGTACCAGTGTTGTATGTTACCTTCTCTTAGATTTCGCTAGGTTTGGTGAAAAACGTTTAAAGATATTTCGTTCGAGAAAAAATCCTGTAACGTTTTTTATAAAGCTGTCAGCTATACTCAACGCGTCATAGAATAAAGTACGCGGTTGCGCAAGTGACAATTTTCTGCGTTTACACAATGCTTTAGTATCAAAAGCTGTGTTGAGACACAGCCTCCGAGATCTCCTCAGTGACGGCGCATCGTTACAATATTGTTGCAGGAAGAAAGCAAGCCCAAGATTGTAAAATAACGTATATTTACAACTGGCGTATATGGCGTTCAGGCAACTGCCAGACTTCGTCTTCGTCTAGTCCAATTCAACTTCTTCGTTCCCTTCACCGTAACATCACCATCCCGGTGGAGTAGCTCCGTCCCGGTGCAAGTTATAGAGCCGCACTTAATCGAGGGACATAGGGCTTAAGCCTGGCGACGTGAACAACATCGCTGGTGACGTTGCGATGCACTGAAGGCTGACCAACTGGGGCGATCTCGTATGTCACGTCGCACAGTTGGCGTAATATCTGGTACGGACCAGAATACCTGGAAAGTAGTTTTTCCGACAGGCCTACGCGACGTGAAGGCGTCCAGAGAAGGACAAGGGAGCCAGTTGAAAAATGGTAGTCTCGGTGCCGAAGGTCGTAGCGTCGCAATTGAGAAGCTTGCGAGACTGTGAGGCGATGACTGGCGCCATCTCGGGCCTGGGCGGCTAAGTGAATAGCATCGCGAGCGTAACCAGTGCTGGGTGATTGTACTGCGGAAGGTAGCAACGTGTCAAAGGGCAAGGTGGGGTCGCGGCCATACAAAAGGTAAAATGGTGAAAATCCGGCAGTGTCGTGACGGCACGAGTTGTATGCGAAAGTGATGTATGGTAAAGCGACGTCCTAGTCACGGTGATCGTCGGAAACGTACATGGCTAGCATTTCAGTTAGCGTGCGGTTGAGTCGCTCGGTGAGGCCGTTCGTTTGAAGGTGGTACGCGGTAGCAATCTGGTGTTCTGTAGAGCAGGAGCGCAGCAGGTCATCGACGACCTTCGATAAAAAGTAGCGGCCGCGATCCGTCAGCAACTGGCCATGGGCGCCGTGGTGCAGGAAGACGTCGCATAGTAAGAAGTCAGCGACATCTGTAGCGCAGCTGGTTGGTAGCGCTCGTGCGATGGCATATCTCGTGGCATAATCGGTTGCTACAGCAATCCATTTGTTGCCTTTGATATAAATTGGAAAGGGGCCAAGGAGGTCTAGGCCCCACGAAAGAAAGGCTCTGTGGGGATATAAGTTGGTTGAAGCAAACCAGCGAGAGGCGTAGCAGGCGTCTTCCGACGCTGACACAGGTCGCAAGCAGCGACATAACGGCGCACAGAGCAATAAATGGCGGGCCACAAGAAGCGGCGCCGCAGGTGGTGGTATGTAGGAGTGATTCCCCGATGTCCAGCAGGAGGAGCGTCGTGAAGTTGCTGGAGCACGGCTAGCCGAAGGTGCTTGGGAACGACTAGGAGGAGCTCCGAGCCGTCAGGACGAACGCTACGACGGTATAAAGTTCCATCGCGCAAGGTGAACATCTGAAGGGACGGGTCATTCGGCGAGGAGCTTAGGCATTCCATAAGTGTTTGAATAACAGGATATTTTCGCTGCTCGTCGCAAATATGAAGGAAGCCGGAGATGGATAGAACACTGATGTCCGAGTCTGCATCGGTATCGTATGGTCGATCCACGGGATTGCGAGACAGGCAGTCAGCGTCTTTATGCAGGCGCCCTTCCTTATACATAATAGAAGATGTATGTTCCTGTAGACGCAATGCCCAACGTGCAAGTCGTCCAGTTGGGTCCTTCAAAGAGGAGAGCCAGCAGAGGGCGTGATGATCGGTTACGACGCAGAAGCTCCGACCGAAAAGGTACGGTCGGAATTTCGCGACCGCACATACGAGCGCGAGACATTCTCTCTCACTAATGGAGTAATTTCGCTCGGGCGTGGAGAGAAGGCGGCTAGCGTAAGCGATGACACGGTCTTGGCCCTGTTGACGTTGAGCGAGGACAGCGCCGATGCCATGACCACTCGCGTCAGCTCGTACTACAGTGGGCGCAGGAGGGTCAAAGTTTCACAGAATTGGGGAAGTTGTAAGCCGCTCAATCAGGGTAGAAAAGGCTTTCCCCTGCAGGGGTCCCCAAGAGAAAGAGACGTCTTTCTTAAGAAGGTCAGTGAGAGGGTGAGCGATGTCGGCAAAATTTTTCACAAATCGCCGGAAATAAGAGCATAAGGCCAGAAAACTACGGACATCGTTTGTTAAACAAGGTACAGGAAAATTTCGCACGGCGTGAACTTTCTGTGGATTAGGTTTGATTCCGGCGGCGTTTACGAGATCGCCGAGCATGTTAATTTCACGGCGACCGAAATGGCACTTGGAGGACTTTAGCTGAAGGCCAGCCCTGCAAAACACGGAAAGTATGGTTGTGATAGGCGCCGCAGATGGCTCTCAAAGTTCGGCGAAAACACAATCACATCGTCGAGGTAACAGAGGCATGTAAACCACTTCAAGCTGCGCAAGAGTGAGTCCATCATGCGCTCGAATGTAGCTGGCGTATCGCATAATCCAAGCGGCATGACTTTATATTGGTACAGGCCGTCCGGTGTGACGAAGGCGGTTTTCTCGCAGTCCATCTCATCGACGCTCATCTGCCAATAGCCGGAGCGGAGGTCAATTGATGAAAAGTATCGGGATCCGTGAAGGCAGTCAAGAGCATCAATGCGCGGCTGGGGATAAACATCCTTCTTTGTTATCCTGTTGAGGTGACGGTAGTCAACGCAGAAGCGCCACGAGTTTTCTTTTTGCTTTACTAAGACAAACAGTGATGCCAACGGGCTACTGGAAGGTTCAATGATGTCCTTGTCCATCATCCTGTCTACTTCTTTCTGTATGATGGCCCTTTCTGTTGCGGAGACACGATATGGCCGCCTATGAATGGGGCTGGCGTCACCGGTGTTGATGCGATGCGTGACAACAGATGTCTGGCCAAGTGGGCGGTCGTCCAAATCAAAGATGTCCCGAAAAGATGACAGGAGGTGAAGAAGAGCTGTTGTTTGCTCGGAAGGAAGGTCAGGGGTGATCACCTTAGAAACATTGTCCACAGGCGTCGAGTTCGGAGGAGTGGGTGACAAAGGTCCGTTGGTATCGACGAAGGATTCAGAGGTCAAAGAAGAAATCTCAAATTCTTCCAAAAGAGTGATATGCGCTATGGCGATACCGTGTGGCAGCACATGCGACGAAAATACAAAATTGAGGATGGGCACGTGAGCGCAGTTTTCGCGGATCCGGATTAAGCTGCTCGGTAGGGCAATATTTCGCGATAAAACCACGTCAGTAAGCGGCGACACGACGTACTTGCCATCAGGTACGGGAGGGCAGGGTGTCAGGAGGACATTTGTAGTCGCCTGTGAAGACAACCTTGCAAACTCAGCAGAATATAAGCGGTGTGAAGCAGAAGTTGTAGCGTCGGCAGGAAGCGGCAGATCCAACTGTACAACACCTGCGGAGCACTCAATTTGGGTAGAGTCTTTCGAAAGGAAGTCGAGAGCGAGAATTAGGTCGTGTGGACAGTGTTCAAGGACGATAAATAGAACGGTATAATGGCTCCCAATGGTCACACGTGCTGTGCACATTCCAAGGACAGGTGAAGTACTCTTATCAGCGACTCGCACAGTGCACGGTACGGCGGGTGTCAGTTCCTTTTTGAGCCTTCGGCGGAGAGCAGCGCTCATAACTGAAAGCTGCGCTCCGTTGTCAACGAGAGATCTAAGAGGAACGCCATTAACTTCAATGTCCTGTAAGTTTCCACATGTAGGCAGGGTCAACAGAGGATTTGTGGGCCGGGTCGGAGTTGAAGCTCCACCTCCGGGAGCTGCACCGCCTAGTTTCCCGAAGCGAAGCGACCGGTTGCAGAAGGGGACGAAGAGTGGTGAACGAGAGCTGAACGGGACCTACCACCTTGCGGAGACGGGGAGTGGCTGGATCTTGGTGGAGCATTGTCGGCGTTGATGTTCCTAGTCGGCGTATAGGGCGAGAAAGTACGATTGTCTGGTACTTGGCGGTAGTGACTCGGAGACGACCATCGAGGAGGCAACGACCAATGGTTGCGGCAATGATGGGCGATGTGTCCAATACCGGAACAATTAAAACAGATAGGTTTACCATCCGCTGTGCTCCAGTCAGCTGGGTTGCGACGAGGGGGCGGAAAGCTTTGCATCTGGGAGCGAGCGGCCGGAGAAATCTGGTAGGTGCTTGTATGGCGGACCGAGGAGAGAGATGGAATGCCCAAACTTGCTATTTCCTCCCGAACGACCGCTTGTATAAGAGAGCCAGCGGGCACGCTTTCCCTACAGTCAGAACGAACTGGAGCCGGTGCCATGGCCTCAAGCTCACGGCCAACGATGCGCGTGATTTCTTCCGGTCCTGTGGGCTATTCGAAGCGCGGCGGGTCTTCGAAAGAAGACGTCGCGGCGGCATTGGGCAATCGGTCGAAAGTTTGAGCGACGCGGCGGCCCTTCGCTTGTTTGAAGCGCCGGCACTCCTTTATACTTGCATCCGCAGTGGCACATTCCTTGCACATCAGGAGATTGAAGGCATCGTCTGCAATACCTTTCAATATGTGACCAATCTTGTCTGCCTCGGTGGTGCTATCAGCCTTGCGACAGAGGGCCAGCACATCCTGTATGTAGAAGACATAGGATTCTGTGGACGTTTGAGCGCGACACGCAAGTTCTTTTTTTGCAGCCAGCTGACGACCGACAGGTCTGCCAAACAGGTCTCGCATTTTTTCTTTGCGGACATCCCAGCTCGTTAGGTCAGCTTCGTGTGTGTCGTACCATTGCCTCGCAGTTTCTCTTAGGTAAGATATCACGTTTGCTAGCATCATTGTTGGATCCCACGTGTTGTCGCACACTCGTTAGTACATCGTAAGCCAGTCCTCGACGTCGGCGTTGTCCCTGCCACAAAATGTCACTGGGTCCCGCGGATGAGTGAGGATGACCGTTGGCACGGGCTGCTGAGGCGTTGTCGCTTGTGGCGGTTGATTTGCCATTGTGGTGGCAGGTAGATGACGTCCGATGCGAAGTTCTGTGATTGTACCCCGCACCTTCCACCAAAATGTTGCAGGAAGAAAGCAAGCCCACGATTGTAAAATAACGTATATTTACAACTGGCGTATATGGCGTTCAGGCAACTGCCAGACTTCGTCTTCGTCTAGTCCAATTCAACTTCTTCGTTCCCTTCCCCGTAACAATATGGAAGGCCACAATTCGATTAAGGATAGGATAGGAATAACTTTAATAAAGTGCCGGCAAACGACGATTTAAAGAGTCGTCACGCTGGCCAAGCGTCGACCCGGGGTTATACTCTACTCTGCACTAGCCCCGTTGGGCCCGTTTGTAGTGGGTCACGAGGCTTGTGCTTTTCGAGCGCACCCCGGGCCTGCTGGACGGCCCATAGTTGTGAGTCCTTGTCTGTAGACTGCAGTGCACTTTGAAGTTCTGGCGGGTAAGTTGGTCACGAAGAAAGCTGTCACGAATGATCACGATTCACCACTGGTTTGGCTAATTCACTAAGTGCTCAATTTTTGAGTCGCGCAAATGGAGTGGCAAAGCTAAGCTGCCTAAACAATGCGCTGAAATTCATTTTACGCGTAAACGACCGCGCCAGCAGAGGTGAACGGCACGGATTGACAAATGTTTTTTGTCACGACGGGCAGGTCGCGCATGCTGGTATGAACATGAGCCTCCATGAGTCGCGTCTTGATCACCCTATACAGAGGAAAAATTTCAATAAGTCAAGCAGACTAGATGACTATTTGTTTCGGCCGTTTGAATGGTTTTTGATGCCAATTGATATTATTATTATCATCATCATCATCATCATCATTGCAGTTGGTCGCATGACGTCTGCTAATCGGCGGTGTGAATGCGCTTGCAGTGCATTTTGTTACATATCTTGCCGTAATGTAACAGTGTAAACTTACGCGAGGTCACCTTTTCACAGGCTCTGTATCGGTGTGGTAGCTTGCAATTCCGCGTAACAGACATTTTGGTAAGCACAGGTAGGATCTGCGCATCGACGAACCGATAGGCTCGAAACAAAAGTTCAAAAACCAGTTACCTGTTAGTATTCTGTGTGCTTCTGCATGCATTCATGAAGGCATGAACTACATCTTCTGACGCCTGCCATGGTAACTGCTGAGGAATATTAGCGGAATAAAAGACGCGCTCAGTGGTTACTTCGTGGAAAGTAGAAAGTGCAAGTTTGTGCTTACAGCGTAAGGCTACACGTGGGCAGAGAGGAGTAGACGTGGACAAGGCTGTGAGTGTCTTCTTGCAGGGTGTCTGCATCTGTCAATAGCGAAGGCGGGGCATGGGGGAAGTGGCCACCTCCCCTCATCCCTCACGTTCCACCACCCGTATGCGGCAACACCTGCATAACAATATACGTAGAGATGCACCCATGGTTTCCTGTCATTTAAGTAAGGATAGAACTTCGACAAGATTGACATTTGGACGAGTTGCTACAGTTCCGTGATAAAGGTAGAGTGAAAGACAATAAAACAGAAGTAGATAAGCAGTACAAGTGCTTTGCTCTCTGCGTTAGAATAAAATTTCGCGACTTGTGCAAGAAAGCGCTGGGAAGTTCATTTGTTTCTATAGAAGTACTTAACCAGACATGCAATTTCGCTTCACTATATTGACCCCTTGGTGACAGTTTCAAGAGCTGTAAGGAACTGAATGATGCCAGCTCTTTTTCTAATTGCAATTCGCATAATATGTACCCAGCCATAAGGACAGCTTTTATATGGCTATTGTGTACTACTTTGCCTCAGCCAATAAGGCCCTGCTGTACACTGCACAGCCAATTTCTGTGTATACTTTGCACAGTGGTATCTACCTCTTCTCTCCTCGGTAGTACAATGTTCAAGCTTTGCCCTGCGACACCTGCACTCAATCTTTTTCAGTTCTTCCATTGGAGTTATAACACACAGTGCAATACCCACATTAGTTAAAGGAAGTTGTTCAACACCGAAGACTGTGCATTTGGGGCTGCAGAGGGTAAATACTGAAAGAGCGCATTATTTTGCAGTAAGCTTTATTCTGCACTTGAAAGTACAACTGCCAATGCAACACAATGCTTAATGATTGGTTCAAGGTCTGGCTGGCTTAATTATGCCATTTAATGTAGTAGCCTAAATAAAATAATTTTAGTGTGTTTCCTCTAAATTCTATGTTGCCTCTTTAACTGATTCCAGCTGTTGTTATTTCACAATGGAAAATCAATACTATTTCATCAATAAAAATTACTGTGTAGTTATCAATGAAAATTTCGGTGAACTATCATTGTGCTGGTTCAATGAATGTTGAAATTTTGTGGAGATTCCATTGAATCAATAATAGTGCAAAAATTACCAATGAAAATTCAACAAGCATTCCTGTAAGGGAAAGGCTACGGCGCAGCGAGGCATTTTGTATTCAACTACAATGCCCCTTCGCCTACGGGAAATTTTGTGAATGAGTCCTGCGATCGTGCTTCATTTAAAAAAAAACTGCGTAGACTGTCATTTACTCGCTCTAAGCGATGCTGGATGCCTGAGCCACGAGATATTGTCTCTGCACGTGAGGGCAGGGAAAATGTTAATTTTATTAGAAATATTTTTATTAGAAAAAAAAATGAAATTCGCGGGTCTTGCGTGCCATAACCGCCATATAATTGTGAGGCACGTTGTTGAGGTGCACCTAAATTTAGGTTACGCGAGCGTTTCTACACATCGTCCCCATCTAAATGCGCCCACCGCGGCCGCGTTCCAGTCAGCGACCTTAAGCTCAGCACAGCAATGTCAATGCCACTAGGCTACTACGTCGCATGGAGATAAAGCAGATATATGAAATATACAGCGTTTGTTGTCTTTCTAATGCTGTCATTTACGGAACTTAAACTAGAAAAAATAGACACAGTAATTGGAGAGTGCCATGCTTCGTGCGACGCAGTCAGAGCGTGAGAAAACGCATGACAATGAACCTATTCTATAGCCTGAGCGTGGCAGACAACAAAGGCGGGTCCCACGACTGACGTCACCGGAGCACTGTTCGCAGCGCCACCATCAGCGGCCGCGAAGCAAATAGGAAATGACGCCTACGAAGACACCTAGCCAGGAACGGCAAGGAGGGAGCGCAAGCACTCAAGCGCATGTTTAGTCTTGTTGCACTTATCGCGAAGGACTGGTCTTAGAAACAGATTTTTAGTGCCGTATTCTCCACGCCTTTTGCTCTTTAAGTTTCACTATTCTTTCCTTATTTTCTTCTTCTTTTGTTTAACATCCCTTTTCTGTTATCGTTTATTTAACTTACTCCCTTTCCCCAGCACAGGGTAGCCAGCCGGTCTGAGAACTGGCTAACCTCCATGTCTTTCCGTATATTTCTCCTTCTCCTCCTGGTCTGATCTTAAGGCTCACGTGGTTCGAGGCTCCTTCAGTGTTTCAAACGAACTGAAATAACAGGAAACCGACAGCTAAGAAGACCATCAGCAGTTTGGACAAATGTTAGTTCTTTGGCCGGTAGCTGCAGCCGAGCGTCAGCGGATGGTAGTAGGCTTCAGCCGGAAGTTCCGAATTTTTATCGCAATTCAAAACGTAGATATTAACCTACATCAGTCCGAACAAGCCCATGAAGGCAATTAGCGTTACCGTTCCTGCTCACGCAGCTTGCTTTGCTAACATCTGGGTATCTAACCATTTTTCCCGACCTCTTAAATACAAAAGCAAACCATTCAATTTTGTCTTTTGGACTTTGGAATCAAATTAGCTCACACAGGTCCATCAAGCACAGCAGCCCAACACTTCAGCGAGCTGCGCCACGAATGAATTGGGCATACAACGCTCTTAAACGAAGCTGTTCGACGCCAACGCTTTTAGCCCACTGCGCCATGAATGCACTGAATTGAATTCACTGAATTCACTATATTGAAGCCATAACCTGCAAGACTGGTGATCGTGTGCATGAACTTTCTTATTTTATATGATGGCATGACTGCTGTAGGTCGTCTTGTATAACCACGGTAACGATGGGCCATTTTTAATTCAACGAATGTTTGGATTGCTCTGACGGAAGACCGTCTCATGAGGGAGTCTCGTATTTAAACATGCGTTTACAACTCGCTGATAAGAAGAAGGGACTTGGTTTCAGTTGAACGGGGCAGCTATAGGATGAAAGCCAGCGCACTCTGAAGAAAAAACATAATGTCAGTGTAAAATTGCTCCCTAACCCAGGCAAGAAACATTGCCGTGCAACTTCATAGCATTGAACACACTAAGTGCACACTTCATAAGGTGGCCTTGTTACATAGGAATTCATTCCATTCGAACACTGTACTATACATTTAAAACAAGTTGAAAAAGCTTCAAAGACATGATGAGTTGGGCAACTCATACATAAGCGTTTTGAAAGAGTTCTGAGACTCTTCGGACGTATGTGTGGCTGGGCTAGTCAGTTCATATTGCTGACTAGACCATCAATATATATTGGTTTGCCATTGCCGGAAATATACCAAAAATATTGCATACTCAAGACTATACCTCGTACTATTATTTCTCTATATCCGAACCTTTTCTTATACTTCACTACTTCCGAAATTTGTGTGTAGATCAGCATTCATTTTTTAACATAATTATTAATGAGGCACGAACGCCTCATGAAATACGGACCAAAATTGGTCATAGCCAAAATGCCCAGACGTTAACCGCACATATCGTTTGCAGATTTAGGACCCTCCTACCTGGTCACTGAAGTGTAGTTGTGTAAAAGTGGCGCGAAAAACAAACATTAAGCTTTCTTGGCTAAAACAAATCGTGGCATGAGTTTGTTTTCTATTTTAGTAAGAAACCCATGGTAACATTTATAATTCTGGATAAGAAGGTGTAACGCAAATTTTGGGCTGCGGCTCAGGAAGTGTGGCTGGCTGCTCTTTGACTCAGATTTGATACCGTCGATGTCGGCCGCTGCCGCTGGAAAACCCCCGTAACAATTTTATTGTATAAAGACGTATCACTGCCAATATATATATATATATATATATATATATATATATATATATATATATATATATATATATATATATATCATTTACGAGCCCAACTAGAGCGTGTACAATTACGCGGCGCCAGTAGTTGAACGGGCGCTCGAATAATCGCTTGCACTTGCTATATTAGAGGGCCGATGAGCCACGTAGATTTATTAGATGCGTTTTATTGCCAGAAGAATTATACGGAAGTTCACGCCGTTGCCGCTGGCGCCAGCACCGTGCTCTCATACAAAAATACATCTTTACTTTCTTTAGCACTTTTTCAAAATTTCTGTGCCGGCGCGATATCTGCTCTCACGTTTGCCGCGCGGCTTTGGCGCGTGTTAGGAAGCCCTGGTGATTTTGCCAAATCTTCCACATTTGAGCCGGCAACGCCAGTCATAACTGGAGATTACATAAAAGGAAATTTTCGCTTCCATAATATATTGACCAGGAACGTGTATACCCAAAATTATTCGTTTATGAGGAATGCTCATTCACGAGTACTTCAAGACACATGAACCGGAAAATCATTTCTCTTGGCAACCGCTGCATCAATTATCAGGTTTTTTTTTGCATGTAAAGCTCTATACTGGCAATAGGGAGTACAAATGCTCGCACGCAAATAGGTACACGCAAAATACGCTCACACACGTAAACACACACACGCGGCCGCACAAAACTCGCACTCACAAACAGACACGCACACATACAACATGCGATCACACAAACGCATACACTAGGCACAAATGCACAAATACGTTGGTACACGCACGCGAGCACAAACACAAACACGCAAGTCACAACACAAACAGGCACACACAGAAACACCAACGCACATGCAGATACACGTAAACATACAAACACATAAAACACACACGCACACAAAAGCATGCCGGCACAAAAATATGCACGCCGATACACCCACACAAGTGCACATAAAACAGCCACACATACGTGCGCACACACAGCTCAGTGTAGACAGACCCGCACAAGTGCGAACTTGCGGTAACACGCACTCGTGGTGCACTCACATACATTGAGACACACAAACAGGCACACACACAAAGAAACGAGCACAAGCCACACGCGATCACACAAACACGCCCACGCATACAAACGCTCATGCAGTCATGCTGCACAAATGCACATGCGCATAGCTAGCCAAACACACGGTGAAGAAAGGCGTCCGGCAAAGCAGGAAACACTACGACAGCGCCAGGGAGAATCAATCACCCGCGGCGCTGTAGAAAGGCGACGGGGACTGGGCGAAAGGGTGACTCTACACCGGCCCAGTTATCGAGGCAGTCTAGTGACCCTGAAAGGTGGATATGTGATTTTCACTGTGGAAGCTACGGCAGAGCGGGGCAGCGCACGCAACGTTCTACGCGTCATCGCTCGCGCATTACACTTAGCGTTTTCAACGTTCGCACATGCGAACATCATTTGCATTCATATGAACGCTGCTACATCCGGTTTTGATGCACGCGACCTCTAGCTCTGAGGCCAACAGGTTAAATTAAGAGGTGAGGTGAGTGCCTTTTCTTTCTAGCTTAGTTTCCTTGAAGCCGTGCACTTAGAATGACGAAAAAACAAACAATGTAAAAAAACACACAATACGCCTCTCAACTTACGGCTGAGTTACTATATGGTTGATATCTCACCATGCTGAGAATACTGGTAAATATCAACGCATAGAAACGATGCTGCCCAGCATATCTCTACTGAGGCGCTGTCATAGCCTCGTGCATTTTTTCTAAGCTTGACGAAGTATCTCGTCTTGGGGTAAGTGAGGAAGTACATTTGCATCGCTGTCGCCGCCTAGCTCTGCAGCCAACAGCTGCAAAGCAACTTCACAGTTTCTTCTTCATATTGAGCGACGTTGCTTCTGAAGCGCTATCCACGCCGAGATCTGCGAACAATGGAAACGCAACGTTCGCAAAAGGACAAAAGCAAAAGCAAACGAAGGACAAAAGCAAGAACACGAACGCACAGTTGTACTTGGACGCATTCGGGTGAGTCTAGATGTGCATAAGTTATATGCATAAAGGAAAGACGCACTGTCACGTGCAGTGTCGCACTGCGCTAAAGGTCAGCGAAAGAAAAGCGATGGCCCCATCTCGCCATCAGATGACTCGGAGCAGCTCGCGCAGACGACGGGCGCCGAAAAAAACAAAATTACAAAACTGAATTTCGTGCCGCGACGTTTGGATGAAGTTTGTTATTTTTAAGTGAGTGAAGCAATATGAGCAGTGTTAGCATTGCTTGCGCGTTTCTGGCCGCTCATAAAATAATGGTTGATTGTGACGTTTTGACAAATACAGGCAATATTCGTACGGTAGCTAGAAAATTGCGTCATCACGTGTAATCATGTTCACTTGATATAGCGGAGTTTGACGAAGCCGCAGATGACGAGAGGTCTTTACAGTGATATTTCAGATTTCCTACGGCGCGCAATAATTAGTTCGTTATCTTATTCACTGCAGCATTGTCTCCTCCTAGTGTGTTTTGCTTGCGATGAACAAAGTGCGTTCTCGGGCCCCTTTAAGGCCACGGCAATTTTATGATCCATGGTAGTAAGACTAAGCGATCTTTGGTGAGCAGCCAAGACGCAACGGCGCACCTTGACAAGAGACGCGCAGTTAACTTCGGTGACCAACATGCCTTGCAACCATCTTCGCGCGCAGTAGAAAAACGAGACACAGCGCCACCCATTGAATAGAGTATTTCAACTGTCACATACCACAAGGCTCTCGCGCCGCAGCATGCAAGTCTCAAGGAGATATAGGAGGATGCTAAGGAGCATTTGGCGACAAATGTGCACCGCGACTCGGTTGCACAAGAGCACGTGCCATTTGTGTCGGCAGAGAAAGCGCGGCCGCCGACGGCCAAAACAGTTGAAAGAGCCAAATAAAGGTCTTCCGTTTAACAATTATGACCCCTTGGGCTCTTCTCTGCCTAGAGAAGCTCGCGTCACGGAACGATTGAAGCTTTTGTTTAGGTTCACCAAGGTACGAACACACCAGCATGTTTCTACGCATCTTGGTCGACTTCCAAACGCACACTTGGTGATATAGGCTCGTACCACGCGGGGCCTAGCCAGTTTCAGTTGTTTCAATTTCAGGTTTGTTGGCCGCAGTGAGCCGTCTGCTTTAGCGATGTTTCACTACAACACTCCGTGCATCCGTCGTGAGAAAATGCTGCTTCAGCAGCAAGAAGTTCAACGACTGAAAGCAGGCAAGACCACCGGTGGAAGCTGAGGCTGGTCTCCTTCCAAACAAGCATGAAACGCTGCAATTGCCCTGTTCGTGAAGACTTTCTGAATACTTTCTTACTGTATCTGAATACTCTTAATGTTTTGATAATTACGGCGTTTTACTTTCCCGATCTCATAATGAGGCGCGCCGCAGTGCCGAATTCCAAAATGATTTCGATCGCCTGAGGTTGTTTAACGTGCACCTAAGTCTAAGCAAACGGGTGTTCTTGCATTTCGCCCCCATGAAAATGCGGCCGCCGTGGCCGTGACTTGATCCCGTCACCTCGTGCTTAGCAGCACAACACCAAAGCCACTAAGCAACCGCGGCGTGTGTTGTTTCAATGTTGCGGCAGCGGTCGCCTGGTCCAGTGGTCATCTAGTTGTAAAAACAAGTAGCTGCAGCTCTTTGGCAATAACGAAAGTGAATGATAGAAATGTAATGAACGGTACATGTGGAGAGTGTACAGCTAAGCAAATGCAGGCTATACACTGTAACAAGCTGCAATATTTTGATCATATGTTAAGTGTTCGTATCTTCTTTGTCCTGTAGGTTGAGCTAGAAATTGTGTGTGACGAGTGGAGCCAACTTGCGTTCCGGACAAACTGAATAAGAGGAAGTGTGCGTGGTGGTGCGCGGCGACGTGGCACACGAGGAGAGATTGCATGCCGGGATTCGACCTCGGATGGCTCCGCAGAAGGACCTAGGACCGGCGAGGACCTGGTGGGAGGTGTTGCAGCGGCGGTCGAGACCTGCCCACCTTGGCGCCTGCCTCTTCAAGGAATACAGCCGGGCCAGCCGACACACGAGCGGCTAACGATCCGCTCGGGCAGCCGCCCGGGAACCATCGGGACCAGGGGACGACGCCGGCGGCTGGCGGCGCGGCCCGTTGACCATGCCCGCCTGTGGCCCGCCAACGCAACCAGACAGCATTGTAGTTCGCGTGGCCGCCAGCAGTGCTGACGGTTCTATACGTGGGCCGGAGCCAGCGAGGCTCGCCGCAAACGGCCAGTCAGGCTCCACGAGCCCAGAGCGGTGAGCGTTTTACCCTCCCCCGGGGCCGGGGCGCGGCAGCTTCCCCTGACGTCACGGCCGCGGTCGTTCGACATGCCGTAGGTACCCTGCCGTGTTATTGCGCGAGGGTGTCTCCCGTCGAGAGAGAAAGGACACTTCAAAACAGGGAACTCTGTAGCGTAGTCAAGGGCAATTCGAGGGCGCACCGCGAAGCTGGCTTTAGGCTCGTCTAAGTGCGCATGTGCTGCAGTGTTTTAGTGCGCTTTTGAATGTCATTCGCGCTTTAATATACAACAGATAAAGGCAATGTCTCTTCTCCGCGTCTTCCTTGCTGTGTGTTGAGGCTCTGGGTCCGCACACCTCTATCACACGTTGAAATACGTTCTAGTGGCAGTGTTTTAGTAAGTCTCCCAGCGCCAGTAAGAAGTATCATAGACTGGTAAAGGCGGCGATTCCATAAAACACCTGCCACAGAGGCATTTCCTTTGTTTTTATTCCTCGGAGGCTCGTGTAAAACCGCTCCCATGGGGTGGTCATCTTGCAGTGTGCAATTTTCAATGCCGAACTATTAGGTGCCCCATTGCGCGAAAATGCGCCGCCTTAGTCGGCGTGACGGAATGATGGTATCAAACATGGCCGACCGCACCAACAGTAAAAAATACGTCACGACATGCTCGGGGTAACGTTAGATTTCTCAGGGTGATTCTTGTAAACAAAGTGAATAATTGGCTTCGAAAAAAAATATTTGGTAAATTTCTGTCTGGGTGGTAATCGAACGCGGGCTTCACTGGTGCGAGACCAGCACGCTTCCCCTGCCACAGTGGCTCCAATAGTGTGGTTCACTAAGTAAGAGGCGATTGGAGGATTGGTGCAAGAAAAGTAGGGAAACGACAAAAGACAGATACGTACAAAAGCACAGTTCGCAATAGGGGATCAGAAAATTTGGGCGTGGTAGTTCATAGTGTTTTTTTTTCTTTTTTCATTGCTTAACCTAGGTAGGACATTAGGCAGTATAATAGCAAGAGCTCTTGGTGGCGCAAGCCACCGCCCCGTTCCAAAGGGGACGCTCATAACATCCATCCATCCATCCACTAAATCTGCGCCTAGTGCATGCGTCACTGCACACCTGACGGCGCAGCCAATGGGGAGGAGGTGGCACTACGTCATGAGTGTATGAAACGAGTGTATAACATGAACATCGTTAATGTTCAATTTAACGCAGCTGAGCGGTCCTTGAAGTTATGAACTCCCTGTGAGCAAGCGAGCACGTTGAGATGCTAGCCGCGTTTCGATTTGGCCTCAACGAGGCGCAAATTGAACGCTGGCGAGAGCTTGAGCGGACAAGGAACGCGCGACCAAAAAAGAAAGAAAAATTCACCAAAGCGAATGTAATGCTTTCGCAATCGAACACGTAAGCCGTCTGAAGTGTCCCTGCTGAATTTTTTTCTTTGGTTTAACAGCTTGTCCTTTCTTTTCCTATAATTAATTCTTTTTCTTTGAGTAAAAAGTTCAAAGACTGTTAAATGTGCTGATTACCTGCAGTGCAGGATCTAAAGACCTACGCTAACACCCACTAAAGTTTACCCTATGCAATTATATGGGCTTTCAAGCCGGACATGAATAAAACGTTAAAAATTGCGTGCAGTCCACAAAAAGACCTCGGGCGATATGACAAAAACTATTCCAAACTTTGCTATTCTAATTATGCAATCAGGCTTCCGCGATTCCTCAAAAACTTCACCAGACAACCCCCCCCCCCCCCCCCCCACTCACATGTCTGTCATGCCACGTCACGAAAAGATAGCTTCCCATATGATGCGACGTGTACACAGAGTATACATAATTTGACCGAACAAAGGAAAAACAGTTATTTCTGATTCGATGGATTTCGCCATTAGCCCTCGTCTATTGGTGAAAAGTTCTCGGGCTCCACGCACTTCACCTGCCTTTCACGCGACGTCACAAAACCCCAAAAACTATCCGCTTCATAGTTAAATACATTAATATGTTATTACATGCGTTAAGGATGCATTAGTATGCCGAACTGAATTTTCTTCTGAATAACCGCGGGCTGCCCAGTTCCGAAAGGAATAAAAGATGGCTGCCACCGATCGCTCAGGCACTGGCTACGCGCACCTGTCATAGAGCATGGGTTTAATTGCGTGTAATAAAACTTTATGCGTGGCCTTGTAACGTTTTCCAGCACTTTCGGTACGTTTATGCCCTCGTTCTGCCAACTCTTCTTTTATGAGGATCCGTTTTAGCTTCATTCTTAAGCTTTCTTTGCATGCCGGCGCGATTTTCGACCAGCCACCGCAAGCTAATTAAGCGAAAGCGCACCAATCGCAGACGCCGGCGGCACCCTCTTCGTCCGGTTATCGATATTTAGTGCAGTGGCCCCATTGAATCCCTCTCCACTTGAGCGTGCTCCTTGCCTCTTCTCGGCCAATTACATACGACAAACCGCTCAGTGTAGGCAATGTTATTCGTTTTTCAAGCAAACAAAATTGACCTCCTATGAACAAGGAGAGCATTTGGTTAGTCTGTTCAGACAACCCTGCTGGCGACCGCTCAATGCTTGCGTCGGTGGTTACGCAAATTTGACGTCAGGAATTGGAATAGAAACATATTGCAACAGCTTTACGTTATAATGCCCCTTGTATGAAATATGTTGCTGTACTCTAGTGGGCACTGATTAGTTCAAGCTGAACAATTATGAACAGTGGGTGGTTTTTGTTGAGACCCCGTTTGCTGTTTTGCTTTTTGTTTGGCAACTGCAGGTGAATGTGAAGGTGGGATACATGAGAGCCGTCTATCTTAAAGCATAGTTCATGAATTGAGGCCGCACTTCTTTCTACAGAGCAGGCACACAGATATTTGTCCTGCAAACGTACCATGCACACAGAATAAAACCTAGAAAACACAAAAATTGCAAAAGAGTTACTTCCATATGCATTCGACCTAACGGTAGGTCATGTCCACTGTGTACTAAATAACTATTATGCGTGCATATACGAGCGTAGTGAATCACGTGGTTCTGTACCACTAAATGTCGAAATTAAACCCAATACCTTAGTTCGTTTTCATCTAGGAAATTGCGTAAGGTCATATGCATGGTCTGTGGTTATTTCATACTGCAGACGAAACATCCGGCACCTTCCCGAGCGCGAACACACGTTACAGTAGCCTGCGCGGCCAACGACCGGAGCCGACATCATTAGAGCGCGCCCTTTATGAAGACCGCACGCCGGAGCAGTATTGCAGCCGTCCGCTCATAACAAGAGCCATGTATAAATGGCGCAGGGCGCTATATTTGATGAAAGATGAAGTTCCGTTACGCGAAGGAGGCCTCGCGACACGTGAAAAGAAAAGTGGCGGCGATGCCAAGGAAACAAAGGAAGTGAAAAAAGAAAGTCACGATCATTGTCACCTGGGGGGTCGGAGGAACTGCTTTTACCGCAAAATATATGAAAAGGGGACGAGCGCCGGAAGCCTCTTCTCTCTTGCGAACAAGGAATGTGCCGAAATATCTTCCTTTCTCCTGCTTCTCGGCGTGCCTTCGTGGATTCCAGCAAGGAACTCACGAGATGGGTAGGGGAAGGAAGAGTTATAGCCCGGACAACCGCGAAAAGGAAATGCGCTTACATCTGCGAGGGAATATGTGGCTGAATCCGTTGCTCCAAATGGCACCCGTGGAGGCTTATATAACACGGCTCCGCAGTGTATCGCTTGTCACAAGCCTCAGACGGTTGCCGACTAGCAAGACTTGCACCTCGACGGTTCCTCACTCATTTCGGGCGTCATGCAGCTGTCCCAGCGTTACGCGTCTCTCAGGAGTACCTCTTGCGTCGTCTTCAGACGTGGAATGTTTATGCTCATAGCGCAGGTAAGCGCCCTATGTTGCAATACTTGTTGTCTAATTTATTTCTAAATACTTTAGGAGTTTACACCACAAGTATTTGTGATCGTAGCTAACATGGTAATGAATGGCGTTGGTAGTATATGTCTGGCGTCCTTGATTTGTAATCGTCTTCGTGTAAATCAAGGTTTCAATAATTCATTTTCATTCGTCGAAATTCATGTAAAATGCTATGAAAGCTGTAAGAAAGTAAGCGGTTTACTATTTGAGAACAGCTGCACGCGCTTTACCGTGCAACCTGTAAAGAAGTGCTAATAGATAGTCGTATGATATTAAAAAATAATGTGCTCCAATGTAAAATTAGCTGATGCACCGTAAGCAGCGGTTGTTAATCTCATTACGCTAGCAGCTTGCTGAAAATAACATTGTCATTCTGGTGGATAATTTGTAGAAGTACACGGATAGTGCAGAAGTACACGAATTGTTTACTATGTTCTGGACGTATGTACAAATTATTTCGCTGCGATACAATCTAATATAACTGAAAGAAACAAAAACAAACTGCACTTGATGTCTTCGTACAGGCACGCCATGATTGGGCGATCTGAAATCACTTTGGACTTGTTGAACAATATTTCCCGTAGTGTAAAATTACGCGAATTAGACATCGATATCCTCTGCGCCGAATTTCTAACGTGTGGCGAACAGGCCAATCGAAGCAGCTGAAGATTTACAAAAGAAAGCAAATATTAGCAGTGAGTTGGAGGCGCGATGTCGATTCAGTTAGCTTTGTCTCGCGTGTAGGCAGGAATGTTAGTAAAGCTGTGTAAAGGCTATAGCCAGCATGAGCCTAAGGATAAGAAACAAATTTAGTTAGTCTTCCAAAAGAGACAAGGAACTCCTAATAAGATGTAGATGTGAAGATACCAAGGGTGGATGAACAAGGCAGGCTTTGCATTAGAGCTGACTTTTCGAGGACAAGCCCCCTCGCGGAAACCACTGTTCCAGCACCAGTCTTCTCTTGTTCGCACACCGTTTATAAGTTTAGCTGGGCTTGATTTGTTACAACAGGATCAGCCATTTAAAAATTGCGGTGCTGATAACTTTTACCGGCTCGCTGGTTCATAATCGGTAAATCAAGATGAGGACGTGCCTTATAGTCCACTGGCACTGAATAAAACGTAACTATACAGAAACAAGGCTATTCGCAGCTGGCAAACATAACGGTGAGCGTAAAGAAGCAACACTTACTTGTGCTATATATTCAACAACATAGCACAGGCGCTAGATATTGTGGAGAGATATATGCCAAATGGAGAGTGCGAAGACGAGGAAATATGAATGCGCAATAAACTGCGACATTTTCCCTACATTTATTGACACAAGCGTAATGTACACGGCGGAAAAAGGCATCAAAAATATTGAGAGAAAGAAAGCTGTATGAAAAATATGCGACAGCGCATGCTTTTAAAAAAAATTCAGGAAATTATGCAAAATAAACAAGTTTAGAAGCAACGCATCGGCTGCCTGTGTAGTGTAGCTTGCAAGGATTCGAACGTCGCAGTTGCAATTTGTCTTACAGTAGAAATTATGTGACACCGATGGACGAAAATGTTTTCAGATATCGTGGGATAATAACTAAATGCTATTTGTCTGCGTAATTTGTACGTATGGAATTAGACGCGCAATTTTAAACAGAAACTCCTTGGTGAAGTCTAAAACTAAGCATCTCCATCTAATAGGTCCGTTTGTATTTCAAAAGAAAGATATGTATATCGCACAGCCCAACAAATATCCTGCTGTCTGTAGCCCTTACCTTTCGAGCCAGGTACGCCTCGTACGCATATTATCAAACTCGATAACAATTATGGCGGTAAACTCTAATTACTTTGTCAATCCTGTGCAGACGCTGGTTACATCCATGGGGGTCTTCGCTCAAGACGACAACAACTACCTTCAGCCGGAATACCAGCAGTCTGGTTACGACGGTGCGGAATACGGCGAGCCCTCTCAGCCTGTTTACGTGAGTATCTGCCTGTCCAGGTTCTGCGCACATTGGAAAACTATAAAAATGTCTTGCCGGCATCGCAAGGCTTTGTTTGCCGCTTACTTCATGCATGGAAAGGTGCTTCACGGTCAGATTTACTCCAACATGACGCATATTTCGAACAGGACCAATCAATCTTTCTATTAAGGTTCCATGCTAACATATCCTGCTTCTCAAGCGTTAGTCATTGTCTCGCAATGTCTTTCCTACTTTGGTTACAATTTACTCCCTGCCAATATGATTCTATAAGTTCGAATCATATGTAACCGAAGTTATGTAGGCTGCTACAGTAAAAATTTTTCGGGGCGTAAAGAGTGCATAATGCCCGCCGTTGCGCTTCGTGATGCAGTGGCTTCTTTCGCTGATGACGTTGCCTCTGAATCTGAGTTTCTCGATTGTTGCTGTTATTCAAATTTCTTTATCTCAACACAGTACAGTACGTCAATGTGTGTTTATTTATGAACATTGGAAATCATAAATTGAAAACAGGTTGGAGAATGCATGTCCTCGCCTTTTGAATGAGTGCCTGAGGAAATATTCGAGGAAGAACTTGTTATAAACGTTTATAACCACGTGAAAAAGAAAACGTCAAGTTCGGCAGGAACTCAGCAGCAATCGCGTGCATTTTAAATTTTAAAATACAGTGTTCGTCTCGTAGACGGTGAGAAATACGCGGAATGTATCCGGCTGCTGAAAGTGGTAGAGCTCATTCTATACCACAACTCATAATAGCTACATCTTTAATGGTAGGAACAGCATCAAAGCATCCTGTAGGAAATTTGGAAATGTGAAGTCTCGTTTTTTAGGAGAATGTAAACATTCAATTCCTGTAGATACTAGTAATTTACTATTGGAAAGACGGGCAACAACTGCGGGGTAGGAGGATCCTGTCGTTCGTTCAGGAAAAAGTAGCTACTGACAGGTCGATACCGATGAAAAAACATACAAAGTGAAGTTGTACTAGAAGTTGGGTCTTGATGATGCTCATGCAAGATTTTTATAAAAGGTGAGACCGCTTGCTGTTCTAAATGGGTTGCACCTTTTGCAACGTTTGCAGCTTCATGCGAATGTCGAAAGAAAACAGTCGGGCTTATTTATGTCTGTTACGTCTGGTGTCGCAGCTCACAGACCGTGTTTCTGCAGCCCGCGTCGATACTAATTTTAGGTGGGCCTACTACTGCGTTGAGAACTGGCATAAGACATAAGTGAACAGGCTCACCAAGTTGTGCATACGTTTGAAGCTGTGAACATAAAACTTGCGATAATTCAACGGTAACTGTAGCCAGCCTAGTACATACTTTTTAATGCTTGAAGACCACGCCGAGGAAGGCTTGCAGATGCGTTCTTTATTTTAACTTTCACCCACTTACCAGTGCATTAGCTCCCAGCCTTCGCCGAGTGGCGTGCTATAAGTGTGAAGCGGAAAACGACACCTTGCATTAGAAATGACGAGCACAACTACCGTTGGTTGCACCAGGACAGAATTTTAAAAAGCGGAGAAAAAGCAACAGAGGAAACCAAATGCGAGAAGCGTGAGATGCTTTCAAAAGCGCGCGTCGTTAGAGTAGCATTTCGGGAGACCAACGGCGCGAGCGTCACGAATGCGCCCCGCCGCAAGGATGCGCCATACTTTGCCTATTTAGAGGAATGCGCACGCTTTGGCAATAAGCGGAAGTACAGTGACGAGCGTAATGGCGCACGCATTACTCAAGCGGAAAATCGCAGACGAGAGCTCCGTCATGCGGGCGGAATTTTCCGATTTTCGTTGTTTCTCTATTGACACCTATGCGTCTACCAGGTTGCCAACTCAATGTCCTAAGGTCAAAGATTTATGAAAAGGCTACGTAGGACGCCACCATCGCTGCTTTTCGCTTGGTAGTGTAGTACACAGTGACATGATGTGATGTTAACTCGACGGAAACTACTCAAGAAATCATTTAAAGCAAGATAGGCCGGCAACCACTAATATTGACCACTTCTTGAATAACAACGGAGCTGCCCTTAAAATGATATAATACGAACACTACGCAAACGGATCAGAATAACACCTAATTATCGCGCAGCGCAGACCATTTCAGTTTATGAGCATTCGCGATAAAAAATGCTGAACTCACATGGTAAATTATTGCGCTTCCGCTGATAACTTCTTTGCCGCGACGTCAATTGTGAGTTTGAGAGCGGGTTTGTTGCACACGTCTATTCCGTCATGCCATGGTCGCCATACCGCCAACTCGTAGTTGCCAGCTGCCCCTTTAAGAAATGGCGAAAAACAATGGCAGTATGCAGTTGTTTTTTGGACGAATGACCCGGCGATTATGTGCACTTGGGAGACAGACGCGCTCAAACATGGCTATGGCGAAATGAATGCACTTGGCAATTTTCGGAGAAATTTGTGCGCCATTCAAACTTAATTTATCGGCTCCTATGCACGTACTTCTGTTCCGGAGCTCAGAGCAGGAAGCACTGTAGCGGAAGATGACAATGTTCTACGTCGGCTACGATGCGGTCCATAATTATTTAAGATGAAACCTATTCCCCTTTAGTGTGCGTCAGTCGGGTACCATCGCACTGTTCCACGATAGTAGCACTGCATAAGTTCATTGGTGCTCCCGGAAGATTACGCCGCTTGGTGTGCCGACAGGGGCATATTTAGATTTTACTCACAAGATAATAAATTGTCTTCTCTTACACAATGTTCGTTTTTGATTGCTGGATTTTAATAACTTCATGGTTTTTCTGGCCTCCAGTGTAGCCAATACCCCCTGTGGGTATGAGCCTTGATTTGAGGCCGCAAGAACAAAAACAATAACTTGTTCTGAGCAAGTGGTTCTGACCACTGTAAGAGCCTGCCCTTGTAGCAGTAAACAAGCTCAGTGCCGAAAGAATTGCCGATATCTCTTAAAATACTTGCGCGATCCACTAATGCATCTGCTCCTGGAAGACACTTAATGTCAGACTTGAGAACCCTTCAGTCTACCAGTAGGCTAGGTAATTGTCTACAAATTTTTTTCACGTATTAAATTGGAAATTTTTGCATGAAACCCGTGAAATCATGGAGTTAGAAGCTTGAGCAGCTTTCTTTATTAGGTGATTGCTTTTATTATTTTAAATTGAAAATTCATTGCACCCAATGCAAGTTTCACAGCGTCTAGATACCGGTCGGTGAACTACTCTCAGTTTAAATAGCAGTACTTTCTATCTCTATAATAGCACGGAATGAGGCATGAGCCATCCGTGACTAATGGCACCATGCGAGTGACTGCAGCCGTGGCTGCAGTCTTCTCACCAGACCGCAGCCGTCACTATGCGACTTACATTCTGCGGAAAGATTTCAGTGTGTATGTTGCTGCCGCCATTGATTCGGTGGATAAGAATTAACTTTATGATTTGTCGCAAGACAGTTTTTAAATATTTTCACGTGGTAGTGATGGTTGAGGACACAGCAACAAAATTGTGATTGGCGAAACGAACTCTATTGGGCAAACCTGTGCCCAGAAGAGCAGGCTACACTCGATACTCAGCGAAAACGGCGAACATAGCGGGTCAAGCGCGTCGGTTTTTACACATCAGTTGTCGAATGTTCCAGAGGATTCACTGGGACCCACGTGTCTTCCACAAATTTCTACACTATTGCCATCGTGCACACATGCAATCATATAACACAAGGTTCGGTGACAGACATCGGATGGAACCACAGAAAACATTCCAGAGACTTCCGACACATGCAAGCGCGTCCTGCGCTGTGCGATAACATTTCTTAGGCGGTGAAACGTGGTCGCCCAATACAGATAAACAAGTACACGTGCCAATATACAAAATTGTTTTGTGTCCCATTACACCCTCATATTCATACCTCTCGTTCATGCAGCCTCCAACGCCATACAATTTCGGCTACGACACCGAGGACGAATACGGCAACAAACAGTTTCACAAGGAGGAAGGCGACTCCAACAACATCAAGACCGGATCGTACGGCTACACGGACGCTAACGGGCTGTACCGACGCGTCAACTACGTGGCCGACGCCACGGGATTCCACGTCACCATTACCACCAATGAGCCCGGCACGGCCCCCGGACGCAGCGCGAATGCAATCTACAACGCTCACCCCGTGGTGGTGCCACCAGTTGTAGGCCGGGCTTCAGCCTCGGGTCACGTGCTGTCGTACCTCGTCGCGCCGTCCTACCTCGTCAAGCCAGCCCCGTATGAATCCTTGGCCCTCGGTCACCTAGGATACCCTGCTCATATTAACGGCGAGTACGGGCGCAGGAAGCGGAGCGTCGTTTATCGGCAGTGAGAGATGAAGAGAAGCTAACGACTTTAAGGAACGCGTGACCTTCAATCTGAGAAGCAGCTCAATGAACAAAAACGACCATACGTCCATAATGAAATGCTTGGTGCGCGAAGACTGTTGAGAACCGAGTAGGGTAGCCGTGTGTGTTGCCGTTTGTTTATTCATAAGCAAATACAGATGTATCCAAGCCCTGTAGAATGTTTTCAAGAAAGCAGCCATGCGGTACTGTGGTCGCTTGGATAATGGTTCCGAGTTGTAGTTGTACAAGTACGTCACAGTACGTCGCAGTCGTATTAGCTGTGCAAGATGAAAAAAAAAAAAGACGCATATCGTAGTTCGGTCGAGTGTTCATGACTGCAGGAGCCCTCACAGCGTGTCTTTGAGCGTTGCTGGCGTTGGATGGAAACCGGCACATTCTCAAGTCTTTAGGAAGTTTAGAATGATATTGGTGTGGCATTTCGCAGGCCACATGAAGCAACATGCCTAGGTGCCCAGCATGTCGGCATGAAAAGCTGTGTCAGGGTAGGGGATAATCACGCCCATGGCAAGTAGGGTATGCTGCAATATACTGACTGCTCTTCTTTAATAAACCACAGCTACCGAAAAAACATGGTCGTACGCTGTACAATCAGTGCCATCTAATATAAATGTTTCCAATCATTCATTTCAACAGGCACGATGTATAATTCAGAGAAGTTCAGTACATCAATATGCTGACTTGTTAAGGTGAACGCAATAAAACTGTCACTATTTTGGTTTTTACTGCAACAGCTTAGCCGCCTCAAGCACCAAAGAGTATTCAATAGTGGTGAAAACCCCTAAAAAAAATTAGACACTACTTTAGCTGCGCATTATATGTGGTCTGAATTATCTCATCAAAATTAATACTTCCGATCTCACGTTTTTTTTACGCTCTAAGGCAAGACCACAGCGAAATTGTCAACAACTTCACTCTTGTCTGGATCCCGTTTGTTAAGAAAAACTGGCAGCTTCTTGGGGCACTATTTTTGCTCAAGTGCACACCGGTAAACGCGCAAAGATAGAACGGCGTTGGTGCATGGCATCGTTCATTATGTTTGTTCGAAGAACATCTCTTTTAGCCCTATATAATAACATATACGCTGTCGCATTATGCTTTAGTACAGGTCATTGTTGCTAATATAGTTCCTCTCTGTACATAAAAATAAATGGTCAGTACTAGTACTAATTTGGGCACATGAAGATTATTTAGACGCTGAGTAATAATCTCCCAAATGTACATGTATCATAGCATGTAAAATAGCAAAGTTGTCACCCCCTACTCACAACGCATGACAGAAACTGAATTCGCCACTGTGACTTCTGTTAGGCAATGCCTGTACTGCAATAAAGAAGCACGGCATCGCGAGCTTTATTCACCAAAGAAAAAAAAACTGATTCTGGCTGTACCTAAGTTTTCATATTTTTTGAAATAAATATTGCTGATATATTTGAAAATATGTGCACTTTTCCTTGTCTAGGGTATTGGGCACGTATTCATTTTTGTCGTTCATTGAGATTACTTCTACAACACATATCGTCGTAATTATTTCAACAATAATGCTTCGAGACTTCTGCTTGCGACCGATTCCTTCTATGAATATCGCAAGCGTAGGTTAGAAAAAGAAGAGCGCCGAAGACTGTATTTAATGCAGAACAGGTGCATTGTACAGCTTCGGAAGAGTCTGCATTCATGACTGTTTGCTAAGAAGGACCAAGTCTATCTGTTGCGGCGTTCCTTATATGAGCGGTATGTGCAGTTTAAGCGTTCTTCACTGATGTGCAATTAATGATCTAAATAAATATTTCTAAATAAAATAAATTAGCTTACATCCTGTCGTTGGCTAAGGAATTCCATGGCTGCGGCTGCGTTACCTGATGAGACAAGCGTGGAAATAAAGCAGCAATCGTGCTTCACCAGCGCGCTTGCCGCAACTCTCAGCAGCTGCCACTTAGTGCAGAGTACGCGAACACCAATTTGGAGTTCATCTCTACTGCGTTTTTTTTTTCTTTTTGAGGTTGTGACTTTACCGCATAGGCCACAACCTCAGGTGTTATTCTTTTTGGTAGTTAAAAGATGTATGTTTCTGCGAACTGAAATTATGAGCAATATCGACCCTGGCTACCGCAAGTAGAAGGAATCGCCTTGCTCAAACCTTCATGAAACTGAGTCCCCTTTCTTAAACAGATGAGGGTCAGGGACACCTAGCATATCGCAGTCTAATTGTTCCCACCACTTTTGAGCGCCTGCAGCGATTGAATCTTCCACTTTTTCCAATACTGAGAACGCTGTTGAGAAGTCCTTGCTTGCTTGCTTTCCTTCTCTCTTACCGAAACCCCAGCGGTTACGCAGGGGTGGGTCAATAAAACGTAGAGAAATTTTAAGGCAAGGTGAAGTGGAAATTCTGCAAAAGAATATTAAAGTATACCAGGTATTCTATTGTTATAACTTGTTGCTGGGCGAGTTGGTGCATGGCTATGTTTTGGAAGAGTTGCGCCTAAGAAAGAACGAACATAGAAAAAAAACCAGGTAGACAAAAAGAGCGCAAAATATCAAGTGGGCTTTTTGTGTCTAATCTGCATATATAGGCAGTGTTCACACGTGACAAAACAGAGAAGGAGTGAATGAGGAGGAGAGGGCAAATCGAGCCTGCCACATGTCAACAAAAGATGCGCAGGAAATTGTGTTCAGCACGATACGAGGCAACAGAAGTGTCACGCACTCACCGCCTTTTTGCTTGGTATCAAAAGGTTCCAAAAGCTCACGGCCTATTTTATTCTTCCTTCTGCCTAGAATCTTAATTTTGTTGAGCAGTGTGCATCCCTTATATGCAATGCAATGGGCGGATAAGTGTGCTCCTTCCATTTTTCTAATTGACAATGCATGCTCCCCGGCGCGTTCATTCACGCAGTGCCCTGTTCCGTCCACATATACTCGTTCACAATTTAGCGCTATTTGATATACCACGCCTGTGGCACATTCCACGAAAGTGTCGGCACGCTTTATTCCACAATCGCTTCGTCGTGCTCCTTCTCCGCTTATTCTCGGGCATAACCCAGCGAGCTTATTTGGGGCGGGAAAAAAACCACAGGGACGCCATCCCTTTTCTGCTACTTGTTTAACGTTATTGGTGGCTTTGCGCATATATGGCGCAACCGTGGGTACCTTTCTGAGAGAGCACTCGGTGCTGCTGCCACGTTTTAAAGCGGAGCTTTGTTTGCCTCTTCTTTCGACTTTCAAAGTGCTGCTGCTGCTGTAGCTGCTGATGTCCTGCACACCGCGTCCGAGGGTGGTTCGAGCGAGTAAGAGAGGAAAGGCGACACGTGAAACTCGTTTTCAACCCACCGCGTCGAATGTGCGCAATGCCCTCAGGAGCTTCCTGGCTGTCGCCACATTAGCGTCTTGGCAGCTTTTATTATCGGCGAGTCCCCTACGAAGCATTGCAGGAACTGCAGCGCTTCCCTGTGTACTCACGTGCGAGTCCAGAGAGGACGTAGATAGAACTTTAGTGAGGCGGGACGAGAAGAGGCAGTTCCCGTAGAAGGGAGCGGGGGGGGGGGGGGGGGAGGTGCTATGAGAAGGGGCAAGGAAACCCTGCAGCTTAAGTTCAAGGTACGGTACGGGACGTTTCTGCTATTTCTGGAAAATAAACTCCATGCAAATATGTCACACGGGTAAACTATGCAGGGTGTGCAGAAGCACAGGTGCATTAATTAAAGTGCACCGCAGCGTCCAGGCGAAACTATGGAAGCGGTCGACCGTCAACTGCATACTTCTGTGCCCGCCACGGCAGCTTTGCGGCGATGGCATTGCTAGAGCTTGCGGATTTGATCCCAATCGTGGCAGCCGCATTTCGACGGGGGTGAAATAGAAAACGCACGTGCACTTAGACTTTCGCAAACGTTAAAGAGCATCACGCTGTCAAAATTAATGCGGAGTCCGCCACTACTGCGGGCCTATTGCGCGATTGTGGGTTTGGCACGTACAACCCTACATCCAAGTTTAATGCTTTTCCCACGGTGGGATGTGCCGTGTGAGGCAATGAGAATGCTCAACCCTCTCAGGGGTTATGAAATATGGCACCCCTCAATGCCTCAAGCGAATAGATCTCCCCGTGTATTCTGTGTACCACGCAGGCAAACAGCAGCGGTGCACGCACGGTAGCGTTTAACATTAACTCACCACTCTCATGTTAGACTACGTTGAAAAAAATGAGCTTTAGCCGTCAACATCACTGCTAATTATCTTCTATAAAAGCATTCAGCACGTAAAGCTTCACTTACATCGATTCCTACAGTGCGTGGGATCTGCGTTTCTTTTACCTTTTTAAGAAGGTTCTCCACAACTGCTGTCATCACCTCGCGTGTTCGTTCTTTCTTAGGAGCAACTCTACCTAAACAGTTAGTTGAGAATTTTATAATAAAAGCCCCAATAGTTTGAGGCCCCAAATAGCTTTGAGGGTATTAGCGTTGGGGCACGCAGGAGTGAAGAGATTTTGATAGGTCTTTGCGTTTGCGGATAGCGGCTTGCCCTGACAGCGCCACTATGACGTCAAAGAAAAGCTGTTATAAATAATTTAATAAAATGTAATATTTTATGATAAGAATAAAAATTTTGACTATCTTGTATTCACGTTTAAGTACAATTTAGAGGTCATTCCGTAAGCAGCAATTAGTTGCGCTTAGCTTTGAGTAACCAACTTTACGGGCATTCATCAGCCAAGCTAGACCGTGTTAGGCGTACGAGCTATAACATCCACAATCGAATTCGGAATCAGCGGCGTCTAATGAAACAATATTCATAGCACACGCTAGTTGAGAGAAAGCGATAACCGCAGTCACTTCTCCTAGCTTGCGAACATCACGCGTTACAAAGAATAGAACCCAGTGTGGTGCTAGGTTGGAGCCGTCGCCTCGATGGGTGCCGTCATGTTTGTTTACGCAAATCCTTTGGTGCAACTTTTGCGGCTGCCGCTAAATCAGTGAAATAGCATGCCCAACGCAAGAGCCAAACACACTTTGCGTCCCGCGCATGCGCAGTGGCTTCGAAGCTATCTATTTGGGGCCCCAAAACGTTTGGGGCCCTTATTTTAAAACTCTCTATTCTATATTGGCGTTTTTTTTTCTTTTGAGGGGAAACGTTTTGTTTACAAAGAGATAAAAAAAATTGGTGGTCTTAAATGGAATACAAATTCTATACCGAAAGCCGCTACATGCGCAATGATCTGTCTCCTCATCTATACTTACATTACCTTCTGTTAAGAGCATGAGACTCTGCTGGCGAAGAAGATGATGTAAAAGTACCATGTCTTTCCCTTTTACGGAAAGATTCGGCAGCCTTAGTCTCTGTGTGTGTGTGTTTTCAGGGATAAATGCATCTGCCGTTTTCTGTGTCGTAGCGCGTCGATTGGTACATGACACAGGTGACTACGAAATTTGCTGTAGTGATTCAGGCTCGGTCGTAGGAGTTTTTTTTTTTTTTTGCCGTCCTCTCCTCGAACCTGATCCAAGCTGCTCCGCGAAGCTGATCAAACATGCAAGAATAAAGACCAGCTAGTACAGGTAACACATATTGAAAGAATTGACAGCGAGGGCAGAAGACGCGTCAGGTCGCCGTGCGTTCATTTATCAGGAAAATAACTGGCGTTCCTTCGCGCCGATTTCAGCTGTGGACCTGTGAGGTAAGGCTTTGTAACATGGGCGCTTGCTATGAAACAATGAAAATATATTTGCATTTCGTCTTCAAATAAACATTTGTTGAAAGTTGAGTCGTCCAGAGTAATGTCTGTCTAGTGCAGCAAAACTTCTTCAATATATCTCAAGGACCTACTATACCACCGCTTCATGTATATGCTTTGCAGTTTACGTGTTCGTATCCATGGTTAGCAGTAAATATTAGTTTCACCATTTCATGTTAAGTTTACTAAGAGATAATATTTAACTATGTAAATATCGCTCAGAAGCTTGTATCGTAGGTTGAGGCGCATAGTAAAACCTTAACTCTCGTTTCTGCCGGGCGCTTGTACATTAAAGAGCTATTATTGTCCTTACTGGGACATAACAACCTCTTAAAAGCTTGAAATGTAGCAAGTTTCTCACATGGCAGAGGGAGTCCATTGTAAAACCTCGGCGCGAACATTGTAGTTTAACATATATAAACGGGTGTTTAACAACAATACTCCACAATCTGTGATTTGACACAGGCTATACAGGGTGTCCTAGCTGACATTACACAAGCTATTCATAATATGCAGAAGTATACAATTAGAAAACTCAGAGTGTTTAGGAAAGATTTGCGTGCGAATTATTTGATATGTTAGAGAACATTAAATAAAGAACTTTTGAATTTTCCAAATGAGGTTGCCACTTACAATGGAAAATTTAATGAATATATGAGAGAGCCATAGTAATGCAATGTCGTACTCAGCTGCGCATAGCCGAGAATGTGGCTTTGTTCCTTTGCATTAAGATACCATAATACTGCAGAGGCATAGCGATCCAAGCCACAAGAGAATTATTAAGGCCTTTCACATCGACAAAATAGCTGATACCTCTGTAATAGCTGATACAAATTGCTGATACCTCTGTGCGAAATAGGTCAATGCTCTCTTTCACATGTAATCAGCATATATTCTCGAATATTAAAACATAACGCCTTCACATTAACTTTTTTATTAAGGTATGGTATCACCCTTTTCGAATCTTCTATCAATTATGTGCTCCTAGAACATCTTATTAGATTAAGTTTCTTTCATTTGTAAGGCTGCGCTAGACAAATTACACTTGGTCTTGCGCCATGCCCTTCATGAGCCACTATAATATGAAACTATTCATACTCACCGCCAAGCGTTCAAAAACGAGCATAACCTATTTCAGTGGCTACCGAGCCACTGCTGAATTGTCGGCTACAGCACCGCAGAGAATGCCACGAGATCGGCTCATCGGCAAGTTCAGCGCGCCAGTACTTCTGCCAGGAGGCGATGCAGTATGACAACCCTGTTCACTTGCACGTTGCATCACACTACGACAGCGGAATTCGTTGGATTCAATCAAATCGTGACAGTATCCACTGGACCCTGACCAGCGGCATTCGTGCCACCGGGAATCTCGTTTAGTGAAACAATTTTACTGTGCCGCCAGTGGTCGCTTTCGACGCTCATGATCAGTTATTCATTTCTAATTGTAATTGCTAAGAGAGCCGCATGCCAATTTTGCGAATGTGATGAAAAGATAGATCACCTTCTATGCTACTTTCCAGCCTTTGGTTCTCAGTGCTTGTCTCAGCCTCTTAGACGATAATCCGATCTCGGAAGAAAAGATGCTAGGCCTGTGGCCGAAAAGAAATGTCTAGCGTGCACAAAGCCAGCAAAGCGCTAATACGCTTCATGAAGGCAATTGTGTTAGTCGAGCGCTTGTGGGAAAACGTGAGTAGTTTCACCTGCTAGTGTGCGTATACTTACCCCCTTCTCCCTTAGTTTGTCCATTTCCGCTTTGAGCCAGTAGGGCAGTAAACGGTGTACATCTCTACCTTTCTTTCTCTCTCTCTCTCTCTCTCTCTCATTTAAGGGCGTTCGAGGGGTAGCACCTTATGGTAGGCTTTCAAAGGAACACAAGAGGCAAAAAAAAGAAATCTGACAGATCCGATTTTACTATGAATGTTAACGTTTATGCGTTGCTACTAAAGCAATGTAATGACAAGACTCCGTATTGCTAACGCCGAAAAATGCATGCAGCGCGGCTCCTCTCTCGCACTGTCCATCGCACAGGCTGCGCCATCCAACGGCGCCAGCGCAAAGTTCGTGCAAGCGCTTGTTTTATTCTTTGTGATCGAAGAGCAGTTCGTACACAGTGGCTCATGCCTCGTTATCGAAGTTGGCGTCAACGTGCCTTATTGAACAGCGGAACATGCCGAGTGAGCCAATTTAGCCCGGTAGTTCGTGTCGAACACTGCTCCTTCAACACAGCTGCCCGATTGGCAACCCACCAGACCGTGGACTGCTCACTCCCAGTGACCTAACTTGGCGGGAACACGGTAAGCGATCGTGTAAAACGCCGAAGAATGGTTGCACATCGAGCCTGGTTTAAAGTGGTTAGCTTCGTGAACTAGACGCCCGAAATTCCGACACAAACCATCTCAGAATGAATGTCGACGTTTATGCGATTAGCGTTTAAACCACTATTGACACCAAAACTTAGAGCTCGAGGTGTTTATATTGTTCAATTCTCCTGCACAGATGACGGGGTACTAGCGGCGAACGCCGCGTAAAACGTATTTTGATAGCATTTAAACAGAAGCGGGAATGCGCTTCTTAGTTGGCAGCACTTGGCGCAATCCTCATCAATATGACGCGCTTAGTGGTTGCTCGAGTTCTCTGTGACGTTTTGCAGACGCCGCCAACGTTGTAGACGTCATACAGAAGGATACTAGCGCTGAGCAAGGCGGGACGCTGCTGCTTCGCTTCCACGTAATGGGACATGCCGCTTCATCCGGCGTCTTATTGGCACCTATTTCCCAACGATACCGATTTACAAGTTGCTACAATGTGGTTTTGAATCGGACAACGTACAAACAACTGACCCGCAGAAAGCGTGAGACCTACAACAACGCGGCGCCGGGTGGTTACCCGAGGGTTGATCGCTACAGCCGAAGGTTTTCGGTTCTGTCGCCGCTCATGGCGACATAACAATCGACTACGGGTTGTTCCTGCCACAAAAAAGTAAACAGGGGAATAAAGTTATATCGAAAGTGCGCCTGTTACGGAAAAGAGCATGCAGTGCTTAAACACGGGCGTGATTAGAGAATGCGATGCAGGAGGATTTTTCTTCGCCGACAGGAGAGGCGAGCCGCTTCGCACGGCTCACACATTTCTTCTTCGTACCCTCGGCATCGAGAAAACACAGTGAAGTTATTAAGACAAATTGGTCCAAATCTTAATCGTGTTGGCAAAGATAAGCGATTGCACTGGGCATCTGAGGTGGAGTCGCAAGCGCCGTCGGCTGCGGCGGCCAGCAAAGTAATCCAGTTCGATCAGCGGCTGTCACTGAAGTCATTCATCATTGCACGACGCGCCGTCTTAAATTGTTAGTTGCTCGCGCGGTGGCGTGCGTTTTGATAATGTTGGCCTCAAATAAAGGAAGTTCATGCCAAGACGTCTATTTTGTACTTGCTGACGATAAAGATGAACACAACTCTGACGCCGACGACGTGGCGTAACACGATTTCCACTAGCAAATGAGTTTCATAACTGCAACCTTCTTAAGGTCACCGATCTGGGCCCGTGAGATCGCGTGTGCGGCTAGTTGGGCACTGCAATTGGTCATAATACACGACGCTAGCAATAATTATACGTCGCGTTGGAGCATTTGTGGTTTGATTTTCTGATTACCCGACGCAGACCTACCCATCAAAACATACAAGTCAAAACCAAGTATTTCTCTCTCAGTGGTGCTTTAATAAATTTAGTGATCCACCGTATTGCCACCTACAAAACGCGTCATATATGAGGCGTGTACTGCAACCAGGATCCTCCTTCGAGCTTCTCGTGATGATGACGACGATTTATCGGCATCCCCTTTGAAACGGGCCGAGGTCAAATCGTCACCAAGCCTTGTTGAGTTACTCAGGTATGCTATCAATTCTTTTCCTTCTAGCATTCTTGTATACATCTCTTTAACCTTCTCTATCGACCTTCTACCTCTGCATCTAGCTGTAACTGCAGGTCCCATAACACCCGTAGAAGGTGCCTGACCGGTTGCAGAGGTAGTAGGAGCGGAGTTTAAGTCGTCTGGAGTCTGGGTTTGATCCATTGAAGGTCGCGTTCGTAGCCCAAGTCACCAGCAACATTGGAACCATCAAGTAGAGTTAAGAGCATGGGGACTTTATTTGTACGTCCTTTCACTTGATCTTATTGTTGTTCCCTAGTGAAATGATGCCACCCACTCTAGAGGATCGACCATGAATCGGGCGGTGAAGGAACCGTTAGCATTATTTTTTTGAAAGATTAGGGTGAAATAAGTACCTTGGAAATGGGGTTTAATATGTCTATTCTCACATGTATGAATAATCAATTATATAGGGCTTCACAAACGTTCCTGTGTCTGTAGCCCCAGTACGGTAGCCCCAAAGGAAAGAGTTACAGGAAGAGTCAAATTCAAACCAAACCTTTTGAAGGGTTCTTCCAAAAATGTTTTCCTTGGAATAATGAAACGGCAGCATGTCAGAAAGAAGTGTTCCAGAGATAAACTCTCATTGCGTAAAGGGCACAAGCGAGATATAGCCAGACCAGACCTGTGGTGGTAAAAGTTCATGGAGGGAACTTGGAAGCGTAGTATTGTAATCGTTACTTCAATTTATCTAGAGGAGCCTTGTTGTTCCAAGGAAAACAGAGATGCGGGAAATTCGATGTTGCCAATGATAATCGCGCGAAGTTATTTGTAGTAATATATTTTCTTAGTCGCGCAGCTGTGATGAAAGCTGAAGAAGGTAAAATGGGTATTATAGAACCACCGTGGGATGCGACTGCGAATGTATCTGCATATTCGTTTAGGGCTAGACCTTTGTGGCCTGGCATCAACAATAAATGAACGAGACGTAAGCGTCTTGGGAGAAAAGTTTTTAAATGAATCTGAAAATTTGGGTGGGGTAAGTGAAGAGCCGACAGACAGGCATGCAGTTAAGACTATGGATGATTACAGAGATGGTGGTTATTTGTGTAAAACTAAGACAATTGCCAATAATTCCCTCTGAAAGAAAGGCGTGAAGTCAAGTCACCGAATCGAAAAAGACCAATTTAGATGGCGTGATACAATGCCCACAACTGCCTTTCCTTCACCGACGGAAGCATGAGTTGCTATAACGGTCCTTTCATGCAGGTGCGCAAGATTTTCTTCCAAAATACAATTCAGATATTGATAGAGAAGACGTTTAGCATTATTTGGGAAAATATCATCAAATTCAATTTTAGCATCTGGAACCGAGGAATTTAGTAAGACTACCTCGGGGGGGGCATAGATGAACATCTAATGGGTCCAATAGTTTTAGAGCGAAAGCAACTTGAGGGCAACGTGAGCGATACCACTGATAGTAAATAAATGAGGTCGGTTCATTAACGAAAACATATTGTGATCTCCTCTGTGACGATGCATATATCTTTTGAAATATTTGTGCTTTTAGGATATGAAATCGCATGAGAACAGAAGCAGGCGCGCTTCTGTTATATAAGGTATAATTATCGGTATCAATATAAGGTATCATTATCGACAAATTTAGGAAGCCCAAGACGTAAACGTAACGCCTCTCGTTCAAATAGAACCAGAAGCCGAATTACGTACGTAGGTCCGCCAGAAAACAGAGCGCAGCCAATCTCTGTTATCGGGCGAACATACATGCAATAGATCATAATGAGGTAACGCCGACGCAACCCTGATCGGTTGCCACTGATTCTATGCAGCATTCCTACTGTGCATGCTCCCTTTGAGGTAATGTGCTATATATGTGGACTGCAATCAAGCATATCAGTGTACGTTAGAACCAAATATTTAAATGAATTCACCTGTGGGATACAGTCTTGTCAAAAAAGAACAGAAATATGCACAGGAACGCTTTGAGGGAAAACTAGGATGGCGCTTTTTCTGATATTCAGAGAGAGGTCAG
This sequence comes from Dermacentor andersoni, assembly GCF_023375885.2. Classification (NCBI taxonomy): domain Eukaryota; kingdom Metazoa; phylum Arthropoda; class Arachnida; order Ixodida; family Ixodidae; genus Dermacentor; species Dermacentor andersoni. Next base: position 196,000,432 of record NC_092815.1, read on the forward strand.
TTCCATAAGGCGACGTTTCTAGGCGGTTCACATAAGGCTGTAGAGTTGGATACAAAGCATGTAAGTCTGCCGATGCCGCGAAAACTGCAATGTCGTCGGCGTATAAGTACACACGCACATACTATTGCAAAGGTGCAGTACTCAGTAAAACATTAAACAATAATGGCAATAGGACTGACCCCTATGCTAGACCTCTTGAATGTGGATACTTTAATGAAGACAATTCGCGTAGGGAGCAGTAAGTTCCGTGCCGTTTAAAAATTTGTAAGCCCACGCGACAAAGTATTTTGGCAGACCAGCGTTCTTAAGCGTGTATTAAGCTTACATGTTCTACGCTGTCATACGCTTTAGTGATATCCAAAGTGTCTAAAGCTGCATATTTTTTCTGACATCGTTCCTGGTTGGAATGAGCGGCACACTCCGAGCACGAGAAGACGATCGAACGCTTTTCACAGACAGAAAAATGCAACGAAGGAGTGGGACGGATCCACGCCGTGTGACTCTGCGAACCGTTTCACTAGAGAGGCCACTTCCTGGTGTCCTGGTCTACCCTTTCGGGGAGCGACTGGATATCGGGAGGTGATTGACCTAGGCAAACCAGACTGATGTCCGTTTCTTCTCCAGGCCAGGCAAGCACTACCTGGTCGCTTTCTCTTGCACCTCATGATTATCCGATTGAGCCTCTCTTGCACAACGGACTGACCGTTTCTATGGCGCTGGTATGGCCCAATTGGGAGTCAATTCGAAAGAAAAATCCCAAATTAATTCAGGAAGAACTTCAAAAGGTGACGCCCCATTACAAAGTGATCACCGAAGTACGGCAGTTTGTTCGCGGTGTCATTCTCTGCTGTTCGCCAGACCATGCCTATATCACTGAACTTCTCAAATGCACATCGTCTGCCTCACGTCCGGTGAGCTCTTTCATTCCTGCTCACTTAGCTTGCGCTAAGGGACTCGTTCGTGGGATCGACTCGAGCTTTTCCTCTTCAGAAAATTTAGATATGTTTTCTTTCGCTGAAGGCGTGTCTTTGTTTTGTTCCTCTCGTTTATTTGAGAACACGAAGATAACCACAGAATCAGTCATTGTTACCTGCGCTGGAACAACTCGTCCGACAACGGTCAAGGCGTGGCCACTCATTTGTCGGGTTGAATCACTATCTCCTATACCCCTTCAGCGTATTAGGTGTTGGCGCTACGGGCATAGCGTTAAGGGATGCCGATCAGTGGCTCGGTGTCGTAAATGTGGAGAAAATCACGAATTAAAAGATTCTCCATCACAGGAAGAACGTTGTTGCCTCTTCAGTGGTTCTCACTCAGCTGGCCATACTACATGCTCTGCGAGAGCACATGAATTACAAATTTTAGAAATAATTGAACAAACGAGATGCTCAAGACGGGAAGCCCGTTCTATTGCATCGTTTCTAACTCGTCTTTCTCATCTCTTAAGCCGTACCCCACTACTCGCTCATGTATAAAAATCAGCGACGCGCCAGAAAAAGAAAAGTTTGCCACGCCTGTAATGAATCCCGTCGTATCAGTATCTTCACTGCTTGTACAGCACCAATACTCTAGATATTTATTGCTTATCTCGATTGCTTAGGCGGACGTAGACGGAAGCTGATACTTCCGTCTACTTTAGCTCCCAACCCTTCTGGAAATTGTACATTTCGTACTGGTCTTACGGCTTGAATCCCTTCGCATTCCATTTGGATGTGCTGAGCGGTATCCGGACCTTTACTTCTGCATACACATGCCTCATTTCTTTACAAACATTTGCTCCGGCATCTTTTTGTTCTTAGCAAATCTGCTCAAGCCCGGAATAGCAAGGTACTTCCCTTCGTGATGCAGTACATGTTTTCTCTTCTAATTTTGTTTTCTCATTCTTGTAACTTTGCATGGACCTTTTCGTTTCCATTCATTGGATCCAATTTGGTGTCTGCATTTCTCTCACTTTCTTGCTGACGACTCTTGGTTGTCTACCTACACTATCAATTACCCTGTACTTGGTTGGCAACTTTCTTGACCTCTTCCTCCATTCCGTGTCCTTGCTTTTCAGGCTGAGATACTTGTGCACCCTACTTAGACAGGCTGCGCCATCTAGCCGCGACATCTCATGGGTTCGACGCGGCCCAGCACCGAAGATATTTCAACAGGTTTTCTTCAACAGTGGCCCAAACTGTCGTGACAGAACTTTTTTTTGAAGACTGGCATAGGCTTAGTGGCATATATCCTGCGCCACATTCCACTTTGACCCCAGTTCACATGAAAGAGATAGAGAGAGAGAGAGCAATAATATTGATTCTCTAAGGAGCGACTCTTTCACGTACCCAATGACCCATGCTGGTCTGACGGCTGGATTCAAAACCGCGTAACCGCGAAAGAAGTCTGGCTTCAGGGACATTCTACAATGGATGACATGAATATTATCAATTAGGTAATTAAAAAGTTGAAGTCATATTAGTATGCTTACATGATTGAAATACGAAAGCATAATTACTTCTGTAAGCTATCACCTTACATCAAAACTGCACTTTAATCCACCTTGCACTAATTTGTATGAATCTTAATTCACCTTAATCCACTTTAATTCACCTTATTCCAAATTTGAGAGTGGGCCAGGGCAATTTTTTGGGCGTGGGACGGACGCCGTGGCTCTTTACAGTATGATGATAACAACGGACTTCGGATTTCTCGCTTCATGGAGCATGTACGGCTTTCGCCTTCAAAATATAAGGAGTATAATCATCCTCGCTATGTGGCTTTCATAGAATGTAAAAAGGCAATTTGGCCAAGCAGGCATGCCAGCAGGCATGGAGGCAATGTGCTATCAATGAGTAGAGGAGGACCACGTGAATATCTTGGGAAATATTTACAAATGTTCCACAGCTACCTTGCTTCTCCACAAGTAGAAAACCACTTATCAAGAGAGGGGTCAAACAAGGGCAAACAATCTCTCGAATGCTATTTAATGCAAGCTTAGAAGAAGTATTGAAGCTATCAGACCGGCAAGGCTTAGGAGTGAAGCTCAATGGCGGATGCTAAACAAGCTTCAGCTTACAGATGACATTGTCTTGTTCAGCAACCCTGAGGATGAATTTCAACAAGTGATTGAGGACTAAACCGAGAACTAGCGAGAGTCTAGAGGGTTGAATATTAATTTGCGGAAGACACATGTAATATTTCATAGTCCTGGCAAGGGAGCAATAATTCATGGTCGCCAGTGAACGGTGCAAGAGTACTTGTATCTAGGTGAAATACTCACAGGGGAACCTGATTATGATAATGATAACTTTTATATTGGCTTCTATTTCTTCATGTGCTTTTAATCGTGTTAATTGTTCCATTCGCTTCTTGGCCAACGCCCAGTTGTGGGCATATGCCATGGTATGGAAGCATATGGTATGTGCTATGGAGCAGAATGGTAGCCCCAAAGCTCAGTACACATTTCATGGGTACGACACCGCCTCTGTGCAAAAGCGCAGATGTTCGAGCGTCATTGGAAAGTTGTGGATTAAGCTCGTAAAAGCTACTAGTTGCATTTTCTTCCACTTTCCATTCAATTTGCTTTTATTAGGAATATGAAATTGCTACCAACCTGAGGATAGTAGAAAAGTCGACGACGCTCGCTGATGTCGCGCGGACTGGCTTCCATCGTGCATGCCAGTGGACGCGGTGTAAGCACACTGTAAATATATTTTAAAGCTCTCTTCTCCCCATAATATTTTGGTGGAGGTTGCAGGTTTTTCCAGACGCACGACGGATTTACGCAGCGGGCGCTCCTTGGCTGTATCGGCAATGCCAGCTCAAGGCGAGAATGCTTCGGGCACGTCGCCACCCACGCCCACCGTCATCCTGACACAACCTCGCGACCTTCTCCGTAATGGATGACACCGACGTTAAAGATTGAAGAACGGAACGCGTCTGGTTTCAGACCCACGATGACGAATTTACAAGCTGGGCCTTGTGCAAACAAAAGCTCACTGATATGTTTGATTGCTGGCGTTTCTGTGCCGACAATCGCCATCTCAACAAGTAACAAAAAAAAAAAAAGAATACGTGTATCCACTACCGCGGATAGATGACGCCCACGATTGTTTACATGACGCAAGATATTTTACTTCGACCGATTATTACGACATCGACCGCAAAAAGACCGCCTTTATTACACCCGATGGCCTTTGTCAATTTAAAGTGATGCCGTTAGGGTTATGTAATATCCCGACCACAGTTGAACGTATGATGGACGCTCTCCTCCACGGCTTTAATTGGTCAATCTGCCTGTGCTACCTCGATGATGTTATTGTATTTTCACCAAAGGTTACCGCGCACCTCGAGCGTCCTTGGGTAATTCTTTAAGTTTCCCGCAAGGCTGGGCCTCAGCTCAATTCAACATGTCACTTCAACCACCGGCATCTTGCCGTGCTCTGATACCTCGTCGATTCTTCCGGCGTCCGTCCCGATCACGAGAAACTTCCCACCGCGAAGAATTTTCCCGTGACCACTTGCGCAAACGACGTTCGACGCTTTGTGGGCGCCTACTAATACTTCCGCCGGCTCATACGCGATTTCGCTAATGTTGCGTCTCCTTCGACAGAATTTCTCAAAAAGACGCGGATTTTGTCCGGGGTCGGGAACAAGCCTCAGCGTTCGCTGAGTTTACAGTGCGGCTCACTTCACCATCAGTTCTAGCCCATTTTTACATGACCGCCACAACAAAAGTTTGAACAGATGCCAGCGGTCATGGAATCGGCGCTGTTCAGGCTCAGTGCCAGCGAGGTTGTGACGGTGTTATTGGGTACGCTAGCCGCCTTGTGTTCCAAGCGCAGCACAATTACTCCATTACTGAATGCGAGTGCCTTTCCTTGTTGGGGCAGTGGGTAAATTTCGCCCCTACTTGTACAGCCGGCAATTCACAGTTATGACCGAAAATCATGCTTCATGCTGGCTTTTAACCGTAAAGGATCTTTCTGGACGTCCCGGCCGTGGGCTCTGCGAATTCAAGATTACTCATACACAGCTGTGCATAAGAGCGGCCGATTGCATGAAGATGCTGTTTGCCTGCAGCTTCATTGCAGTAGTCCCACCAGTTCCTCCCGACAGATGCGAGCCTGCCTGCGCGCTGTTGCTCTCTGCGTTTCAGCGATTAGCAACGGCGGGACCCGTACTTGCAAGACCTCATTCAGCGGTTGACTTCTCACAAACCTTAGCCTTCTCTGCGTATATTTGTGCTGCAGGATGGTGTCTGGTACCGCTACAATATGCACCCTGACGATCCTGAACTCCTCTTAGTGATTCCCACACATATGCGTGAATAAGTCTTCGCAGAGCTACATGATGCTCCTACCGCGGGTCACATCGGAGTCTCTAGGACATATAACCGTGGTCGGCATCGCTTCTTTTGGCCCAGTATATATATATGTATATGTATATATATATATATGTGTGTGTGTGTGTGTGTGTACAAATATATGTATATATAAACTTATTTAGTTATTGGTTCAGTAATCCCAATATCCGGACTATCGCAGGGTGGAAGAAGAAATAAGCAATTACAAAACAGGCAAAACGTAAACAACAAGGAATAATGGTGCAGGTTGAAGCACTGCAGCCAGCATAAGGAATGCAACATTTGAACAAGGTGCCTAAAACAGAAATATTATATACAATAGAACAATAAAGTGAAAAAATGCAGTAACACACTCTGGGTGATATGTTGTGTGAACGTCAGTGGCGGCTGCAAACTTTCATTGTCGGTGAGATTATTCCACTCGGTTATAGTTAACTTTCCGTCAGCCTTTACGTCCCTTGCTGCGAGCAGTGCCAGCGCCACAATGAACCTGCAGTACTCCCAGCTGACCGCCTTCAAGCCCTTGATGTAACATAAGAGCCGTATCTTAGAGTTCGTCTTGACCTTCTTGGCCCTTTCCCGCTAAGAGGATAAGAGGATAAGAGGATAGCAGCCGCTCCTGACTACACGACTCGGTACGCAATAACTCAGGCTCTCTAGCTGCGCAACCGATGTCGCCAACGAAGACGTTATGCATCATGACGGTGCCCCTCGACAGCTCCTCACGGACAGGGGTCGCTATATGCTATCAAAGACTTCCTTCACTACGGCTTTACAAAAACAAAAAAACAAATTGACAACGGCGCACCACCCTGAGACCAACGGCTTCACGGAGCGTCATAACTATGAAAGACATGCTTACTATGTACGTTTCTGCCGACCATCATGAGTGGGACGCCGCTCTGCCCATCGTAACATTCACCTATGATTCCTTCTGATATGACGCTGTGGGTTCTCTCCTGTTTTATCTCTTATACGGAATAAATCCCATGCTGCCACTTGACACACTGCTTCCCGCCGTCCTTGACACGTAATCAGAATGCGCTCGCGACGCCGTCTTCGTAGCTGTAAAGGCGCGCCAGGTTGCACGCCTGCGCTTCACCGTTTCGCTGGAAAAGCAACACCGTCAGCAACACCGTCACGGCGAGTTGGTGTTTGCGGAAAGTTGATTTCGCCTGGCCCGCACCGTGTCTCGCGCCAAGTGACCGACGTTACATATTGACACGTGTACTTATCTTTATCGGGCGACCACGTTTCGCCGCTTAACAACTGTAATCGCACAGCGACGGACGCGCCTGCATGTATCCGACGTTTCTGGAAAGTTATCGATGATTCTACCCGGCTGTCTGTTGTCGCCGAACCTTATGTTATCTGATTTCATCGCCTGACGCGAATGGCGTAGAACATTGTGGAATACGCGCGGGTCCCAGCGATTAGTCTGGAACATTCGACGACTGCTGTATAAAAGCCGACGCGCTTGACCCGCTGAGCAGATTTTCGACGATCGCCGAGCGTGTTCGCCGCTATCGTTGTGCTATAAGTGTAGCCTGTTTTGTGGGCACAGGTTCGCCCAATAAAAGTTAGTTTTGTCGTTCACAGTACTGCTACTGTGTTATTCAACGTCACGACCACGTGACAATATGAAATCGCGCCTCTCAATTCCAGCATGACTCGAACTTCCACTGATGTCGTACGCCATATCTGCCTCAAGCGATACAAATCGGACGTTCTAGCAAGCACCGGGACGGTGCCTTCGCCGCCGCGGTTCATGTTAAGGCCGATCCACACGACGGACCAAGTCCGCGGGCCGCTCGGTCACGTGACGCGACGTAACGGCCCGGCGCGGTCCGGTCCGGCGCAGAGCACATCCACACGGCGGACCGCCATAGCAGACGGCAGAGCAGACCAACCAGCTACACTCTCGGCCAGAGTGTTATCATTGTTATCATTCCGGCTCGAGTCCCACAAAGCCGGGAGCTGCTCAACGAGGTATACAAAATGAAAAAACCTCCTCGTCACTCCAAGCGGACACGGTGCTTAAAAAATATATCTGCTGCACGCACGTGTAGGCGGAACGGCGGACATGAAACGACTGGCTTGACTGGCTTTTGCTGAGCCGAAAACTAGGTTGGATTTGGCTGAAGACACTCTGTTGCCGGACAACATTCGTTGGCTACGCCAAAATCGCTGCGGTTTGCATGCGGTCCGCCGCCAAAACGGAAGCGGGAAAAGCCTCGCCGATTTGTTGGACCGCGAGGGCCGCGGTCTTGCGCGGGCCAACGGCGGTACGCACGAACTGGTGACGTCCTATCACGTGATGCGCGGACCGCGGTCCAAAAGAGCAATTTGGTCCGTCGTGTGGATCGGCCTTTACCGAGCGCTGCCAGAGACGAAGCTCAGGGCCGCAATTTTGTAGCGATGCCTTATGCCTTATTCTATACTATTCTTATCATACACCACACACGGCCGCCTCATCCCGTTGATAATGTGGGCAGACCGTCGCTCTGACCACTGGCCAAGCGCGAAAAGCCTGAAAAAGCATAGAATCGGAAAATGCATCGCTACAAGATACTGGTCCAGGACAGTACGGAAGGTGACAACGCTTGCTGATGTCGCGCGGACTGGCGTCCATTTTGTATTCCTTGTATGCCGGTGGGGTGTTGTAAATATCCTGCAAATATATTTGAAGCCTCTCTTATCCCCTTAACAGTACGAGACAGATATTTCTTAATCACATTTCATTCTGCAGTTAAGAAAACACTTCACTTCTCTTAGGTTTTCTTCGCTTTATAACAGTAGTACTCATAAGATAACGACAGTGGCAAACTTTCTGTGTAATTCGCCAGACGCCTACGTGTTAAGAATGAGGCTGCAAAGTTTGCAGAACTATTTCTGCACGCTGTAATGATGGTTCTTGCTTACTCATGTCCACAAGACACATAATCTTGGCGCCTGCTCTTATCAGGCGCCTAGTACGTGCCATACTACGGGCGTACAACCTGGCAAATGGCAAGAAACTGGTGTTTAAAGAGTGACAGCGGCCTTGATCTAAATTCCGAACACAAGAGCACCACTCGCCTTTCCCCTCTGTATATTGTGTGCTGAAGGTTCGAATTTTTGTTCCACATCTTTTTATTTAACTTCAGACAATCATGCTTAACATACCGCGTCGTAATATTTCTGACTTAGTGCATGCACGACATACAGCCATTTTTCGAGCACCAATTCACCACATACGTTGGTAGGCACAACAAACGTTCACCTTTTTTTATTCTTTGGATGGTTAGTTCACATTCGATTGAAATACGCCGGCAAAAATTGCAGTCCCATTAATAAAGGGCGCAATGAGCACGTACTTGAATATTCAGCAGCATTACGAACACACATACTCAAAGTTAGTGCATCTGTGTCTGGGGCAGCTAATCTCTTTTTGTAACAACAGCGTCACATAAAAAAAAATTCCGGCAACGCACACAGAAAGGCCGATTTTACTGCCTCCAGACGACGCAACCGCGTACTTTCGTTTTGAACGTGCTTCTGTTTCCACATACCTGTCCCTCTCATACGCTAGGGGTCTTCCGACACGGCAGCGCGTGCGTGGACAAAAGCGCGCACTGTTTTGTTACTTTTCTCCTCTTTTAGGCTAAGAGTTTCCTGACGCGTAAAATTGAGGAACCGTTTCGGCGCATTAAGGCTACACAAGGGAGAATGGCTTGTTTTGCTGCATCTGACGACAGCATTGGCGTTGCGCGTCAAGAACGCAGAAAACACGCGGGGACAAACAAGGGAAAAACTAAGAAGACGGGAGTTTTCCGTGCGTTCTGGGCATTCCGGAACAAGGTCTTCCGTTTCGGCTATTAACATGTTGCGTGCCGCCGACGCGTTTAGCCACGTCGAGCAGTGCGCCAAAAAAAAAAAAAAAAACGTTGCGGAACCTGCTACAACGGATGTGACCTCTCAGGTACGTCACATGACGTCAGAAAATAAGAGGGAAAGAGAAGTTTTGGCGTTCATTTCTCCCGCGCTTTATAAGCTTGCGAGCCAGTGGTGGCGCTCAACGCACGTGTTAAACTCGGACGTTGTGGCAGTGAACCAGTGGCCACGCTTAGTGTGACTGCAAACGGATACATCTTTTCTGCGGTTTCCAACAGACATCGTCGCAGTAGCCTACTAGGGAGTGTTCTCACAAGATGCTGCGAAAGGTAATGAAAGATTGCGTTCTCAGGTGGCAAAGTGTATGGAAGAAGTCGTCCTTCCCTTTATAGCTTTAAAGCGTAGCAGTGAATTAGTCTCACGAGCTCCCAAGGGCTCCCACTCCTTTAGTTCCAATAGCGGCATCTTTGGAGCTTTCAGCAGCTGCTTGAAGTTGCACCAACTGCTGATTTCGTGTAATCAATACTATTGTGACGTTCGTCTTAAATTACACATGCGGCGGAACGGAAACAGCAACAAATGAATCACTTCAGTCAATTTCGGTGTGCGCTGTATTGCCCTCGGAGACAGCGCCATATTAATTTTATCGTGAAGCATCTTTGTCTCATTGACTGCAAGAGAAATCAGGCGCGCCATTTCGCATGGACAATCTGTTTAAAAGTAGGATGGTCGCACTAATCCATCACTTTCAACATTTAAAACCATATTTGGCGAAGCGACTGTAACGGAGTGACGAAGGTATCTAATGTAGTCTATCTTCCTAAGCAAAAAGGAGAAGGTCGAAAGTTTAACTTCAAAAACTGTCTGCTTGGCTGCTGCGAGCAGATGAGGAAGAAAGAGGGCAGCAAGGAAATAAAAGTTTAAAAAAAAACATGAATACATCAATGGGCTTGTGCGTGCTCATACTAGGAGGTCTGCAGCAATGTTCACAATACTTCCCGTAGTTCCTATGTTTAGATAAAAACACGTCGGCGTATTCAAAGGCACTCGGGTTCAGGTCTTCTGCGATGAAGTTTCAAAGATCGTGCCTTTGTGAAGGGATAACAGTTGAGTTCGTCCAGCCTGGCAGAGAGCCTTGGTATTCAGTGAACAAAATATGTAAAGGTAAGTAGTAAACTGGTCCCTTATTTTTTCATGGCGTAAGCAGAGCCTATGGCGTCACGGGTATTGTTTCTGGCATGTACCGCCGCAGAGATGAACGCAGTCACCGAGTGAAGGAGTACACTATACACTACGAGCACACTATGAAGGAGTACACTACCTTTAGTAGTGTTCTTCTGTGTCGTATAACTCACCCCCTTACACCGACAGAAAACGGCTTCTGAGGGAAGTAAGACACCCATATTAATGGCTAAATTTCTGATATTGCACCCTTTGGCCCAGGGGATGCTTTGGCGAAGTGCACTCTACGTTAAATTTTTTTAGCGATTTGTCTTATTCTATCACTACCTTAGTCATTGGCATCTCCTTTAAAGCAATCCCAAAGTGATTCCCGATTCATATATAAATAAACAAATGCAGCGAAAAAAGGAACCGCAGCACTCCACCGGGATTTCCAGTTTGCACCTTCAGGTTACAAGTATTACCTCACGGCCACTCCGTCAACACTACCGTACAGAATAATACAGCACCTAACGAGTGCATTGGCACCCCTGGCTGCTTTAATAGGCGGAGGCCACGTTCTTTAGTGCAGCTATAAGCCAGCACCAAGTAGAAACAGATCAAACGAAGCTATCAGTAAAATAATGCAGGACAAGATAGTTGACTCCCCAATTTACCACCAGGGCACACAACCTCTGCGATAAATTTTGTGTTCTTTGTGGAACTAGGTTGTTCCACATGCACTCGGGAATGGTTATGCTCACTGATACTTCGTGAAAGAGTGCCACACTTACGGCGCCGGCGCTGTTGCTACACTAGACAGAAGATGTGCCTGAATAACCACGATTAGATAATGTGTTGTACTTCGCTGAGAATTGGCAGCTAATCGATCAAACAGAACAGAGTTTAAACGATGGGAAGCCGGTGGTAGCCAGCGAAGCCAGTGGGAAAGAGCAAAAAGCTGGAGAGGAAACGAAAGAACAATTCAGTGATCAGCGCCAGTAGTGACTGCATATACGTACATGAAGTAGCATAATCTCAATCTCAAATATTATAAGGCGTGTGCGTCACATAAAACACACTTCTAGTACACTAAAATTAATGAAACAGAACTAAGGGTGTTCTGCTAATGAGTACACGTGTTTTCAAAGTTACCACTCACAGTAAGCGTGCGAAAAGTGCGTTTCTGAGATCCAATACACCCTAGAGAGTTATTTTTATTAATGTTTACGAACACTGTGAAAACTTTTGACGCAGCTGAAAATGCGTCTAGCGCTTTGCAAAAAAGACTTAAAAAATTATCAGTCGAAAGGGTCTGTGACCAACCAAACATTGAACCAAGATATCGCTCAGGGCTAAAACTTTGATAATCACTGCTTTACGGAACGGCAGATGATACTGCCAAGTGATTTCAGTTAATATTTCACTTTCACCTACATTGGATCGCAACCTCCTTCATGAAAGCGTACACAAGTGTAGCTCAAGACATGACGACCGAATGGACTTAAGTGTTTTTGTGTTGCTGCCGAAAACATCTTTTGTACTTGAAGAAATCATGTTGAATATTTGTGCTGCTTCTTGCGTACAAAGCTATTTGGCACGTCTTGGCTTTTTGAATTTCCTTTTTTTTTGCAGATTGTTAGCGTATTTGTCCGAATTTGTGATGAAGCAATCAAGTCGCATTTATTTTGTAGTGGACGAGCGCCCCGCCAGCAGATGAGAGGACAGCCAGTGCTGACAAAGTCTTTGTCACTGTTAACCGCACTGAACGTTGCAGGAAACATTGACGTTCTGCCTTAGGCACTGAATCGTGTGATAAACGAAGTGAGCATCTATGTGTCGTTCAACGAACGGCTTGTTCAGAAGTACAATTCTGAACATCCATTGCTGACAGTTGTGCGCGCGCATCATATTGTGCGAGCGACAAGCAGAGTACACATAATTTGTACTACTCGAGAGTATCTAGGCTTCAACATCAGCACAAATTTCCAAGCGATTTGCAAAACGGAAAGCTCGTATCATAACCAATGGTAGTGGAACAATATGTCGCAAAAGTTTTTATGGCACCTTCCGCTGAACTTTGAGCGCTCAGGAAAGAAAAGGAAAAGAAAGGACGAGAAAGAAAAGAACACAGGTGGCCGCGCTGGTAGGCACGACATGTCGCTAGTGTAGTGCTTTTCAAAATTATTTCCTGTCTTTGTAGCGTTCGTAAAATATATCTCTACTCGAGAAAACACACCAGCTATTCCAACTTTCCTCTCTTTTATTGAGTTCAGGCCACACTTTTTATGAACAGTGCTTATGCAAAGAACAAGAAAACAGACACATGAATTGCAGCGAGCTTTCAGGACAGCGCGCCTGAATTGGCGCATTCTAGCAGCACAGCACGTGTTGAACAGCGATGACCAACACGGAACTGTCTTATGTAACTATGCTGCAGCGTAATGCTGAAGATTTAGTAGGTTGGTATAGTAGAAAGATGTAGTCAGGAATATGTGACGACAAAGATTGTACACTAGCCGGACGAGCAATTGCTCACGGATTTTACTCCTGTAAGGAAAGCCGCATTTGGAGAGAGATTTATTGTTTTTCATACGACGGGCGGCACCAACAATAACGTGGGAACATTAAAAATTATGCCCAATAACAAACGTTAACCCTGTTCGAATCCACGCGCTATATGTCGTAGACGTTCCTGATTCTTGGAGTCTGAGGCCACAATAGGTGACGCGTTTATAATCAGTCCTCCTGTAGAACAAATAGCCAAGTGACGCTTTCTGCTTTCATTTAAGAATCGGAGGAAATTTCATGGACCGAAACAGAACCATGCGATGGTTTTTATGTCGGCGCGAACTGCGTTGAGAGCACAATATAAATGTGCAGATTCTCCTGGTCTGTCTCGCTGCTGGAGCCTACGCGGTCAACGGTTACGGCCGGCCGGACCTTAGCGATCTGGATGACTTCGACGGCCCTGTGACTCCCACTACACCGGCGGCCCCTACTGGCACAGGGACCCCAGCTACATTGTCTACACCGACTTCGACGGCTCGGCCTGTAGCTCCTGTGTCTCCTGCTCGACCTGTACTTCCCGTTGGTACACAGCGCCCGCTGCGTCCTGTGGTCCGTCCGGCAGGAGTACCATTCTCTCCAGGCACACGCCCCGCAATATTCGCGCCTGGAGCTGGTGGTTTCCTACCATCCGGACTGCCGGGTGAAGTGAGTATCATTATTAACGAATGCGAAATGTTTCAATGAGACATTTAGCAATCGAGTTGTTATCCTTGATACGACAACTCTAAAAATGAGAAAATGAAAGATTCTATGCCACGAAACAAAACCGCAAAAGCAAGTAAGCTCAGAAATATATCAAATATATTGGACTGCGTCGGCGATTTTCTTTGGGTCGTTGCGTATGCGAAATCTAAAAAGACTGGTTGAGACTGTCTTGTCCATAACGCTCCTTTGTGGACAACACTTTCCGATTAAAACGCCTCTTACAACTTATCCTTTGATGTTACTTACCCGCAAAACTTAGCTACGGTAACAGTACTGCAGCCCGTGTGTGATGTTGCTAGGCAACAAGGGTTTCATCCTTACCAAGAAATTTGAAATCAGGGTCTGCGTTATTATACATAAAAAAATACGTGTTTGAGTGTCCCTTTACAAATAGGGACAATCACAGGCGCTAGACGCTCATATTGACAACTTCCGTGTGTGAAAGGATACCCTGGAGCAATCGAAGAAAAGGTTTATGCAAAATAATCGAATTCAACAAAATATGAACGCATCTGCCAGAAATTAAGAGCTACTATTCATGTCCTAACATTTTCTTCAAATAAATATGGCATCAGCTCAGGACACAGTGCAATTATTAATTGAGAATGTGTCTGAATGCATTGTGTAAATATTATGTTCAGAACAACCTTGACTTGCTGGTAAGCAGAATCAAAATGAAAATAGTGTAAATTGTCAGGACGACATTATCGTACTTCTTGCTTTCTACCGCAGGAGTGGAAGCCGTACAGTTTCGGTTATGACACCACCGACGAATACGGAACGCGACTCTTCCACAACGAGCAGTCCGACAACAAGAACGCCAAGACCGGTACTTACGGCTACCGCGACGTCAATGGCATCTTCCGCACAGTGTCATACGTGGCTGACGCTGATGGATACCGGGCTACCATCGACACCAACGAGCCTGGAACAGCCCCTGGAGCCAGCGCCGACGCCGTATTCAACGCCAATCCTGTGGCCGCACCACCCACCGCTCCTCGGCCTGGAGGCTACAATAGGCCTGTATACAGTGGCCCAGCATACACTCGTCCTGCGTACACTCGTCCTGCAGCTCCATTCAACGTTCGCGGCCCTGGAGGCTACACGGGTGGCTACGCTGGTGGATATGGTGGTGGGTTTGGAAGCCCCTACGGCGGCGGGTCCGGTGGCCGGTATGGTAGCGGCTTCGGCGGTGGTTACACCGGGGGTTATGGCAGTGGGTACGGCGGTGGGTATGGTTCTGGGTACGGAGGTGGATACACAGGCGGGTATGCTCGCGGTAGCGCTGGCGTATATCCAGGTAGATATGGTGCAGGATACGGAGGCGGTAATAGCAGAGCATACCTTGGGGCCACTAGTCCCAGATTCGGCAATGGAGGAGCTGGCTACGGTGCTAGCTACGGCGGAGCTGGATATGGAGCTGGCTACGGTTCTAGCTACGGTGGAGCTGGATATGGAGCTGGCTACGGTGCTAGCTACCGCGGAGCTGGATATGGAGCTGGGTATGGTAGTGCCCATCATGGAGGTTCCTTCGTAGCCGGATATAGAGGTGGATACGCTTCTTCAGCAGCCTTCCCAGCTGGACTACATGGACATCATGGTCATCATGGACATTCTGGACACCATGGATTTGGAGGTGGTTTCAAAGCAGCATCTGCTTAGGCGGTGCCGATCTGTGGTATGATATGACCTAGGGAGCCAGGACCGCACAGACAAGCTAGACTCAATGACAGAGAGAGACGTAGGGAGGATGTCAGAGACGTTGTTATACAGTCGTCTACTGAGATGAATATTGCATTATCATCAGCCTGTTTATGCCCACAGTGGGACAACGGTTTCTCTCAGAGCTCTCCAGCTTATCCGTGATCTGAAACCTCACTTGATTCTGTATATGCAACTTTCGGAACTCTTCACAGAATTTTCCTTTCACGCATTCTCCTTTAAGGCACTCTTAGCGCTAATAACCACCGGTTACCTCACACCATTTACAAAGTGTTCATATCCACTTGTTTTTCGTGATCTCAAACGGAAGGCCCGGTGCCTATGACCACTGTCGAATTCACATTAGGTCCAGATTTACTACGTTACGTTTTTTATGCTTCGTTCCATTATGCTGCCCTTAGCTTCCTCTCAAGCATCCTTATTTTATGTCAATTACCTTTAGCTTATTACTGGCAGAACACATTCTGCACATTCTGCAATCATTTTAGTTTACCAATAAGGGCAGTAAGACGAAACATTAAAAGAGTATCGGGAATGCGCCATGGCAGTTTTCTACCGTATTTCTTTATCCTGTGGTCGCTACTACATCGGGCTGACAGGGTGCTGTAATAAAGACTGCCTAAGAGAGCTCGCCAATCTGATGCGTGGGCCCACAGGCAACCACCTGGCAAATCATTGATTCATTTCTAGTAGGGCTCTTGGTAGCTAGTAAGGCTCTTACACCACCAATAAATACTGCACTCTAAACATGACAGCTACATGATTTGGTAGTGCCGAGATTCAAACGCAATGTTCCATCTTTCTCAATGAAACTCTCGGTGTTTGAATAGTCAAATTAGCTTGATTAGGTCGGTACACCAGAATGTGCATAAATATTGATTTGTTGAAACAGTTATAGGGTGAGGGGGTGCTACTAGGTATAGTACAGTATACCTGTTCCATTAGGTTACGCACGACGCTCAAAGGATCCTTGGAGCGCCTTGCCTCAGTGAAGTAAGACCATTTCAGGGTTAAATGTATAGTATTAATACTTGAAAGAGCACATAATGGACGCTTTATACTATGAGGTTTGAGCTTACTGCTGGTGAAACTCTGAATAGTTGATGTTGATAGCACACTATAAATTAGACAACAACATGTATAACACACGCCGCGCTTTGCACAGGTTTAAGTTCTTGCAGGATAATAAAGAGCAGCAATGCAGTTTGATTTACGAGACGATAACTGATAGAAAAGTTGCCTGAAGTATTCAGCAATTTTGTGAAAGTAGGTGATCACGAAGCAAAATACCTCAACCCTTTGCGTTTATATATTGCTAGCTCTAAAACGTTTATATAAAAATACGTTCTTTGTACGGCTCTTGTCAGATTTCTTTAGAAGTTGCGTCATCAACACCACTGTCGAATTTGGAAAAAGGGTATACACGAATAAAGCTTATTGATGCGAAAGCGTCCGATGACTCACTGGGCGAGAAAGCCGGCGTCCGGCATCTGTAGCAATATTTCCTTTGAATGCGTTGCTTCGACGGAACAGAGCGGTCGAAAGAGAACACCTGCTACCGCGGTGGTATTGCGTGGGGGGGAGGGAGGGCATCTCCGCGACGCCATGTAACCCTTGCTCTCGTTCGCGGCAATTGTCGCCTTGTTACTGCAGTGGTATCGTATGCGGACGCCATTACACAACAAGAAAAAAGTTAATTTTGAGTATTGCACACGAATTATATTCTGTTGTTGCTTGAGGGACCTTAGAAAGGGCGTACACTCCTAATGATGTCGTATTATAGAAGCAACAATAAACTAAATAAATTACATATCCTAATTAGGAACCAATTAAGCATGCCGTATCATACCCTCGTGGGGAAAAAATTTGATGTGGACAGTGAACTCGCATTCAGTATCTAGTAACTGCTTGCAGGCGTCATGATCCGAATATGTCTTAAATCGGGAGCCATAGTTGGCTGGTTGCTACGGTGAACGCTCAACTATTGAGCATTTTAACCTATAGTGCATGAGCCTAAAACACAAAAGCAATGATTTCGAGTTACTGAGTTTGTGGGCTTGGCAAAAGTATCTTTTCCTTAATGCGGAAGACAAGCATTATTTTCCTGTTCGTATACTTAGCAGATACTTAGACGCCTTTTTTCCCGGAGATACTTTCTCGGCAGTCTATGTTAGATGACAAGGGCAGCCTTTGTTGTTTCATGCATTTTCTCGAAATAAAATGACTTTAAAACTGCATGTGCTGTCTCGTTGCGTTTTTTTGGTCAAAAAGTGATATTTTGTCTAAGAAAGAATTTTCAAATTCTTGAGGTCGCTTCCTGTTCCTCAAAACAACACAGTCTACCACCTTGCAAGCAAGGTTCGGCAATGTCTTATGGAAATGATAGACTTACTTTAAGTTTAGTTTCATCACGAAATGCCGCTTGAGGAAAGTGCCTTTAAAGAATGCAATACATCCTATTTCTATTTCCGGACAATAGTTATCAATCAAAGGCTTGCCTATGTTGCATGGGGTTTGCCCTCTTATTCATTATAGTGCTTTTCAAAAGAAATAATTTAACACTCAAACACGCAAATATACGGTGCTGCAAACAGGTCCCATGTTGTCGACGTAGTATATTTACGGCGGCGTATTATACATGAAAACCGCGGCAATATTTAAAAGCTCTGGTTTTCTGAAATTGCTGCCCTCCTCTGCGGATACAACAAATGTTTATTGTTTTATTGCTATAGCAGTCATCCGGACAATCGATGCGAATTTCCGTCCTAGCAGTCGGCATTTCCGTGAGGTTTTATTTATAGTTAAGTACATATGGGCTATATGCCATGCTATAGGAGATGCTACATTTGTGGGTTATATCGCCACACTATTCTATCACTAAAGTTGCACACATTAGGTCTTACATTCTCTACAAAACTATACCTCAAGATTTTTTAGAATGAAAGCCCACGAACGAATGTCATGAAGCATCAAACTGACAAGGCATGCTCTTTATCCGAAATCTTCTCAGACTACTACATATTAATATTCGCATAGCATATCAGACCTCAAGCCCGAATGTCACGTAATTTTACTGCCGCAGCTCTTCTTTATTTAGGGTTCACTACGTCCGGGATCGGCCCACGGAAGAGGTTTGACAGATAACTGATGTGGAATCAATCACAAAGCAATCATCGTCTTTAATAAGTGAACATGAATGAAATTGTTGGAAGGCGTCCTAGTAGAACAGCTCGATCCTCCAATCATTTTGCCACGCGCGTGCCACAGTAAACAGAATAAACCATTAGAATTTCCCGCGTGCATGCCAGCGCTTGAGACGCTTAGCGCGTTTTATGAACACTACACACGATTTCTTCACCGTCATCAGTAATTAGACATAAAACTCACTGATGCCTTTAGTTGAAATATGTTTTCTGATTAACATTACGCTAATAACGGCACGATATTCCCTTGCGTCACAATTTTAGGGCGAGGTGGCGTAAGATGTTTAGACGTGTTCGTTCTTCAATGGCAGAGACTGGTGCACAGAAGACGCTGTATTCTACGACCTCAAGGTACACAATGTTGCTTGCTAGAACGAATTGTAGAACAGCCCGCACAAACTATGGAGACCATGCATACCCTGTCCGCTTGAGCCATTGTTCTAGCCACACGTAGTAGCCAATATGCGGTGGCTAGAATAGTACCTTCCGATGCGTGGCACCTCCCATTGAGAGACTTATCAGATTACTAAACGTTAACGCACGTAGCATCGTGAATAAGACAATTCAATTTGAATCAATTGTTTTGTCGCACTCTCCACACGTTGCAGTTATAACGGAAACCTCGCTTCATAGCGAAGAATGGAACCTCATCCCTTTCCATCATCTGAGCTCCCCTGTATCAATTCAGACTCATATTATTAGTATTCCCGAAGTAACATTGCTGTTTCGTACTATATTGTTTCATTTCTTAAGTGTGATATTTTGCGAGTCTGCATTTTGTACGCGTATATTTTATTTGTTACCTTGCCCCTCCTGTTTGGGCCGCACGGTCTGCAGTATGATGTAACTAAATAAAATAAAGAAAAGTCAGCGACAGCTTACGTTGCATGGCGCTATGAAATACAAAAAAATAAATACTGCCGTATACGAATGATCCTACCATTCCTGCATTTCTTTTCTCGAGGCTCCCGAAAACAATTGGTGATGGATTGAATAATTCCGGCAAATTTCTGACTTTCTGAAGTTTTGAGCATGTGCTGATGGGCGAGTTGGTTATACACGATTACGAAGAAGGCGCCAAATAAAACAACAGACGAAGGAAGGAGACACGAGACAACCACGAGACAGTTCTTAGTGCGCCTACGTGGTTGTCTCGTGTCTCCTTCCTTCGTCTGTTGCTTTATTTAGCGCCTTCTTTGTAATCATAAAGTTTTCTTGCGTGCATGCACATACACGGTTTGCTTAAGCTATGGGCGTTTGCCCTGGGTGCTCTGCTGCATGTGAGTGCAGCTGTGACTCCTCCGATGAGTACTACTGCCCTAGGGTCGTATCGGAATGCATTTCAGTGCATTTACATTTATTGACACTAGCATTCATTGCCTGCTTCAGGCGTTTTCAGTCTGTCTGTCTGTCTGTCTGTCTGTCTGTCTGTCTGTCTGTCTGTCTGTCTGTCTGTCTGTCTGTCTGTCTGTCTGTCTGTCTGTCTGTCTGTCTGTCTGTCTGTCTGTCTGTGTCTGTCTGTCTGTCTGCCCTGTTACGCCGACCGAATGGCCCAAGGTGTTTACCTATTTGCGTCACTAGGAACGTGCTCCTGGTGATGCCGCTGTGATCGTTCCATAGACGTCATTACAGATTCGTGATATCTTCCTCTCGTCACGCCGTCTTCGTAGCGCCTTCTACCCTGGCCCAATCGCCAAGTTATCACGCGTGGGCCACAAGGCTCGTGGTCGTGATGCCGACGTGGTCGTTGCAAAGCAGTCATTCCGGATTTGTCATCAAACAGTTTAGTTTTCGTCGCCAAGCCATTGTCGTCGTCACACTATCGCCTTCATACTGTCGTCATGCATCTTTGTCACACCGACATAGTGATGCCGTAGTGGTAATTCAATCTTCGTCATTGCAGCTTCGTGATCTGACTCTCGTAAAGCTGCCATCGTCACCCATTCTACTCCGACCCCGTTGTCCAAGTTGTGTAATGGTTTGGTCCACCAGCTTCGTATTTGAGGTCGTGATGCCATCGTTATCATTGCATCGTCGTCATTCCACCCTGCTCATCCGGCTCTCGCCACACCGTCGCCATCATGTCATCTTCGTCACAAAGTCATCGACATACCGTCTGCGTAACGCAAGTTTTATCATTTTCATCACTGTAATTTATGTCATCCAATTCTCATCATGCTGGCGTCGTCATACCACCTTCGTCGTCCAATCGACATCAGTCTTTATTTGTCGCTGTATTGTAATCGTTATGTCTTCATTACATCGTGAATATGCCGCGCTTGTCATGCCATCATCGTCAGACAGTCGCTATCCTACCTCCATTATCGCAACGCCATTGTCAACACAGACTCGTCGCGCCATTCACTTCACGCTGTTGTCATGCCATCGTCGTCACGGCATCGTCATCATATAGAAGTCGCCATAGATTCATTGTTACACAGGCGCTATCGTGCATCCATTGTTATACGGTCGACGTCATGACATCTTGCACGTGTTGTCGTCGTCATTCCCGCATCTTTTTCACGTTGTCATCATAAAGCCTTCATCATATCACCGTCCTCATACAGTCGTCATCTCGTTGTCGTCCTGTCGTCGTCGTCATCGTCACGCGGTCGTTATTATACGAAAGTCATAATTTGCCGGTCGACATTTCATTCTCGTCGTTCCATTGCCGCTATACGTCTCTGTCATTCTGTCGCTATCATTCCTCGTGCCTCATTCTATCGTGACTGTGTCGACGTCATGCAGCCGTCGTCATGCCTCTATGTCTATGGGCGACCTTGGCTAGCGAGTGTCATAGCAAAGTTCGACGATATCGGAATATGCTGCATATGGCCAAAGGAACTAGAGCCTCGGAATTAGCTCTGCACGTATTAAACGTGAGTTACGGGGTCGTGGGCTGTGGATAATGCCGCGATTGCTCTTCGCATTTCCGTCAGCATTCATGGTTAGATGAACTCTCCGTAATTTTGAGAGCGCAGCTCTCAGGCACCCGTCGCTGCGGCGAGCGGCGGCTTTGGTGGCGTAACCGAGCGAACGAGCATAGCGAAAGAAGAAAGAGCAAACGCGGAATGAGAGGCTACAGCCGCGAACGGCGGAGACTAATGAGAACGGCCCCTTTAGTTACCTGCGCGCGGGAAACTGGTGTCATGCGAATCCGCTCGACCGCTCGATGCGTACTCGTATCTGCTCCCAGCCGGAGCGCTCGTTTCGCTCAATAAATATGACGAGACCAGAGACTGTCTGCTCGCGTCAGCTCTAGCTCGCGCTTGTTTGGTTTGCGTGGAGTGGTCACGTTCACGCTTGTTTAAGCTGTCATAATTTGCGATCGCTTTACAACGCAGCTCTTAGACGCCCATCCTGCAGCGAGCGTCCACGTCGGCGTCGCCGGCGTAACCGAGCGAACGAACAAGCGAAAAGGAGAGTGCGGCGACGATGGCTACGAGATGGCGCAAGAGTAGCGCGAGTCGTCCGGCATATTTTTCGGAGACGGCTGCTGTGAATCATGCCCACGCGTCGCCCACGCGCTGGCTCTCGCGATCTCCAGTTTAGAGAGGCACTGGCGCCACACTTCGCTCCGTTTGCAAGGTGCCCCACGGGACAGATTGTTGACGCCAGCCAATATATCGCGAAGTGAAAGGACGTATACAACTGCGCTCAAATTTCGCATTATGCAGTATCGTAATCGTCGGTAATTTATTTTATCGTAATCGTCGGTAACTATTGAATTCTTTTGTTGATTTATGTTTGATGATAAAAAAATTGCTCTGAATTCCGTTCGCGATGGGACAGTCTGAAGATTTTAAGGCTTCAATACAAAAAATCGGCCCGAGAGGTCGCATTTGGCGAAACAATTCACCGTGATAGGGTTAAAAATTTGTATCTGGTATCCTCCGGCCACCCAACGAACACAATATGCTGGAGGAAAGAACCACAGTGGTGAACATCCACGGCGACCCCAACGAAAACAAACTTTGGCAAACCGTGACTCCGCTTGGAGTGGCTAATGTGCTTGAATGTTTCGTGTTGCATTTTCATGAATCGAATTTTTCTTTCTGGTTCTTCAACCAATACAGAGTCAACGTGTCCTAACTTCTGCTTCGCTTTTCGTTTCTTCAGCGCACTGTACTTCATTCTGGACAGATATCCTATGTTTAGAAAGCGCGTTAAACAAGCTTTCTAATAAGGAAATCCCTCGTTCATTTCTTTTTCCTACCACTCTGCGGTTGTGTTTTGTGGCGCAACGTTTACGGCCGCTTTCTATGGTGAACGTACGCCACCATTGGAGATCTATTCTCCCTGTTTTCAACAAAACAGATGTTCAACAAAACAGAAGTTTAGAAGTTACTAATTAAAAAGAACATCAATATAAAAATTTGTTTTTATGTTCGAACTCGTGCTTTAAGCCCTGAATTCCCCCTCTGGTGACAACAGGCGCTCCGGTTATGCAGTGAAGAGCACATCAATGATGATTCTGATAAGCGTCGTAAATGCTCCACATCACTAGGTCACATCACGAGAGATGTACGTTACAGAAAAGCTTAACGGAAAAGGCCACTGTAGCCTGATTCCATGTTTAATACGACCCTCGTCGTTGCAACTTCAATAATTCGCTCATAACATATTATGTCCTTTATGTCTTCAGTATGAGGAACGTAAAGACCTGTTAGATTAAGTGACGCAAGCTTTATTGCTTTCATAGAGCCATGTCTCTTCCAGTATAACGCGTATATTTCACCACCGGTATTCTTTAATATCCTGACCGATACCCTCTATCTTTTTTTAGTGGATGGAAGAAACTTACGATACAATGGAGCTTCTATTAGCTTTTTCTGTAGAGGCTGCGCGTGTATCATATACCATCGTAGACTAATAGATGCTGCAATATCTTCATTGAGTGCCGTTTAGCAAATCAAGTTTAAAGCCACCTAGTTGTCTTCCAGCAAAAAAAAAAAAAGAAAGAAAGAGCGAGGAGCTTGTACATAACGACTCGAAACGCTAATTTTCGATGTAGCGTTCATGACGTTCATAGTTTTCTAAGCAATGCAGCTTTGAGTGTTTCATCTCAAAACGTCTGAGTGATTGCGTACACATTTATCATGCACCTTAAACTGCTGCAGTGCTCTGCATATTTACGCTTTTCTATCTGCTGAATATAAAATGAAAAAAGGCCACCAATTTTAATTGAGCAGCGTTTGGTACCTTTTGAATATTTACAAGGCGTATCCACGCATTCCTCCAAAATATGAGGTCTCCAGAAACAACAAATATTACGGGATATGACGCGCCAAAAGCATCTGATGATTAGAGGGCAAGCCGCAACGAGTGACTCTGGAGAGAGAGAAACAACTTCATGTCGCCTGCAGAACGACACTATGACTAAATGGCGCCGTGACGCGGGCCCTGACGTCTTCTCAGCGGGTGGTCTCTAGTCAACTCCAGTGCGTGTTACTCCCGCGGTCGGTCGCCCTGAGGGGCAACGTTCCGTCGGTTTCACTCGGCCTTTGTCTTTCAAGAGCCGCCGAGACATGCAGGACGGCCGAGGTTTGGCTTTCATGGTCTTAGCATTCCACCGCAGCCGCGAGTCGCGGCGGAATCGTTGTACTTGTCGAAGCTTCGTCGGGGAACTTGGTGCAATCCCATAGGATGTGCGTCAGGGTGGCGCTCTCCCGCTGGCACACGCGGCACACATCACTCACGTATAATTTCGGGTATAGATGAGTCATTAGCACTGGGGTGGGTAAGCAACCAGCTTGCAATTGTCTGAACAGTACCGCCTCCGCTCGGCTCAGCCTCCGGTGCGGGGATGGGAAAGTCCTTCGAGCCAGGCGGTGGAACTGTGTAAGTTCGTTGAACGTCGTCATGCGGTCCTTGGCACTACACCACGTTGGACGGTCGGTTGCAGCGGCGCGGTTGGTTAGCGCTCGCGCCACTGCGTGTGCCGTCTCGTTGTGGTTATCGTGCTTCTCCGACGCATCGTTGCCCGCGTGCGCCGTGAACCACTTGATTCTAACATACCGATTCTCTCGTTGCAGGTCAGCCGAGCACAGAACGCGCACAGCCTCACCACACACTTTGCCCTTTGCATAATTCCGCACTGCACTTCGCGAATCGCACAACACCGTCTGGCACCCGGGGTCGGCAATGGCCAGGCCAATGGCCACCTCCTCCGCCTGACACGCCTCACGGACCCGTAAGCTCGCCCTGCCCTCGTCGCGCCGGACGAAGCCTCGATGACGGCAGCTACAAACGCCGTGCAGTCTCCCTGGTATTCACCCGCATCCACGAACCTTGCGTGCTTGTCCTTGGCGTGAAAGTCGATGAGGGCCTTGGCCCTCGCCGCTTTTCTTTCCTTGTTAAATTCCGGGTTCATGTTTCTCGGGATGAGGTGTACCTGAATCCGGCGCCCGTCCGGGACAGAAACGTCGCTACTCGCCTTTTTCGCCCAGGGCGTGAAGCCCAAGTATTGAAGTATTCGCCTGCCGGCTTCGGTCATAGAGAGCCGCTCCAGCTGGGCGATCCGTCGCGCTTCCGCAATTTCCTCGAGGGTATTGTTTACCCCCAGGCTCAGGAGCTTGTTGGTGTTCGTACACTCGAATAGTCCGAGCGCCGCCTTGTAAGCGCGGCGTATCAGGGTGTTGATCTTATTCTTTTCACACTGCATCCAGTTGTGGAAGGCTGCAACCTAGGTGACGTGGCTGATTAAGGACTGTACAAGCCGAATCAAGCTTTCCTCCTTCATCCCGTCCTTGCGGTTGGCGACCCGTCTGATGAGACGTATTGCGTTGGTAATCTTGGCTGTAAGGCGAGAAATGGTCTCGCCGTTGCCCCGTCGCTTGTCTATAATCATGCCGAGCACCCAGATTTTGTCGACCTCCGGGATCACTTGGCTGTTCCTCGTCACGATCTTGATGGCCTCGCAATCCCTCGCTTCGCTCTTGTTACGTCTGACGTACTTCGGTGGTAACACCAGCAGTTCTGACTTGCTGGGTGAGCACATAAAACCGGAAGCGTTCAGCTGGTCTTCGATCACGTCGACGGCTTCTTGCAGCGTGCTCTCAATGTGACCATCGCTGCCTCCCGGAACCCACAGCGTGATGTCATCGGCGTATATGGTGTGCCGGACGCCCTCGACGCGAGAGAGTCACTTGGCCACCTCGATCATAACGAGGTTGAATAACAACGGCGAGATGACCGAGCCCTGGGGGGTCCCGACACTGTCGAGCCTCTTCTCCTGGACCCTGTGATATGTGATGAGGGTGAAGCCCAGGTCTAATGTGCCTTGGAACAGGTCTCGCCCCTTGGCCAATTGCTTGTTATATCCCCATGCCGGGTGCGCCGTGTTGAAGTCTCCGCAGGCGACGAACCTGTGAGTCCCAGCCACGGTGCTGGCTCTGTGAAGGAGCGTCTTGAATTTTTGCTTCCAGTGTGAAGGGCTACTGTAGGCGTTAAGCAGAAAGGTGCCGTTCTTTTGTTTCTTGCCCGTAACGACCTCGATGAGAATGTATTCAATTTTACTGTTGTGCAACTCGTGCTCGGTGAAGATGAGTCCCTTGCGAACCAATGTGCATATCCCTCTACCACCGCTGACCTTCGGAGACTTGGCGTATGCCCCATAACCGGGTAGCGACACTGCATCAGTGCGAGTCTCTTGCATCATGATTATATCGGGCTTGCGTGGTACTTGTGTTATGTGTTGCTGCAATACGGCCCTCTTGCTAGCGAAACCGTTACAGTTCCAGTGCCAGGTCACGAGACCCTTCACTGCTGTAGTTGTTGCTGTTGCTGGAGCGGCCATGATTGTTGCTGAGTGTACTGCTGCGTTATTTGCTCTATTGCGTTCGTTAACTGCTGACACGTCTGCTCAATGGCGGCGAACCTGTCGTTAATCATCTTGGTGAAGATTGTCTTAATATAATCTTCGAGCCCGTCGAGGTGTTCCTCGATATGGTCGACCTTGTCTTTCAGGTTGCCCACCCGTTCGTTGAGCTTGCACTCCTTCAGGTTCTCGACCGCTCGTCTCTTGGGTGCCGGTTCCTTCTCAGCGGATGTTCGTGGTACAGCGCTGTTGATGCTGGGTGTGGGTTCACATGATACCACTTGGGGCCTTTCGTTATTGGCGGAACGGGTCGTCAAAAGCTTCTTGATTTCCAGGATCTCGTTCGCCATCTTGCTAATAGTGGCCTCTTGCTTGCTGACTTTCGTCTCCATCTCGTTGTTTTTGCGCCGGAGTGCCTCGTTGGCTTCCTTCAACGTCCTCATCGCCTCGTCTTCCCTCGTCTTGCTGTTTTTGTTGCCATCGACGGTATTGCTGGTGCTAATGGTCTTGGTCGTTGCGGTGGTATTGGAGGTGGTGGTGGTGGTACCCCCCTGTGCTTTCTTGGCACCGTGCCTTGCTGCATCGGCTCAGCTCACGCGGTCGCGTGACTGTGATCGCTTACGACTAAGGCTACGCTGTCTACTCTCGCTGGCCCTGCGCTTCGAGACGGAACGTGACGCGCGGCGACCAGCTGGGCCGGCAGGTGTTGCGGTTGCTGACATCAGCGATGGAAATTCCTCAGCTCTGAGAGACGCTCGTTGTTGCTGCTGCGCTTGTTGTTCGGCCATCTTGGGCTCCCATTGCCTCTTTGTAACTACGTATGGGACTTTGTACCTATTCTCGCAAACCTTGTCACCGGTCAGATGTGGCCCTCCGCACAGTCTGCAAGTGGGGGTACATCCTTCCTTGGGTCTTCCTTGGGATCAACGGTCCCGCAAGCAAAGAAAGCCCTCACGTGAGGGTTTGGACAAACGTCGCGGCGGTGGCCCACCTTTCCGCACTGCTTACATACATCGAATTGTTTTCGATATAGGCTGCACTTGGTGAGAACGGGACCATAGCACACGTAATTCGGGACCTTCAGGCCCTTGAAAGCCACGATGACTGGTCGAGCTACCAATCCTCTTTGCGCCAAGTGCCAAGGGATTTCTCGAGTTAATGTTCCGGTCGATTGCGGCTGCGGAGTCTTCTATTGGGATATCTCTAATAACGTCTTTAATGGTGCCATATGGTGCGGTTTGATATGCGCCAACCACGTGTTCCTTGCTACCAATGCAGATCGATTTTATCTCGGCGTAATGTGAATCACGTATATCGTTGGGGGTACTCACCACCATCCTGTTTTGTTGCAAGTTGAGGCAGAAGGCGTCCGATGCTCTGTCCTCCCTTGATACGTTCGATACGTTCGTTGATTGATTGATCCTTACAGTAGATGTCAAGGCGCCATGCATTTGTCCTACGCTTCCTAATATGGCGCGAGCCATAGCTCTAACTCATTTGTCGCCCCACATAGGTAGAGGGCTCGGCGACTGAATCGCCATACTCGGACAGTATGGCGGCAGATGATTCTTGCGCCACCGGTTGGGGCTGGGTGATCCCTTAGGGGGCCTGACTGCGTCACGATGCCTCAAAATGACTCTCGTTCTCGTGTGACACAAAAGTGCATCAGCTCAATGTCTCCAGGGTCCAATGGTGGCGCAAAACAGTGCCGGCCGCCATGCTGCCTGAGTATCGCGTTTCAATCGCTGAGCATTGTACATGGTCTAAAGCAAGAGGTTGATATCTGCGTCCAAACGGGTCCGAATGGCTGGGCCAAGAAGCTTAGAGGTATGTAACGTTTCGTTATTGCGATATTGTAAGCATTAAACTTTGCGGCAATCTCCCTGCAAGCAGTTCTTGTAGGTTAATCTATGCCAAAAAATGTGCGCACGAACTTTCCTTATGTCTTTGCATTACGAAGGAAAGTCTCACAGTTGTTTGATAGTGTCAGTGACAGCACAAGTAGATTCGTATATTTTTTCTAGCAACAGAACGCGGAAATCCTGCGGAGCCAATAAAATTGGCTGTAACAAACGATGAAGTCTTTTATATTTTTCAGGCCTATTTTAGATCACGCTTATTTGTGCATACTTTCTCTCGTTCAAGTTGGAGAAGTTAGGAATTGTTTCGGAAAATTTTGGAATGCTTTCAGAAAAGACGCTCGTCAGCCTCGGTCGTGGTACATTTGAATACTCCCGTTATATTACCATATTCTGAAAAGGGCGTGTACATCTGGCACACAATAGATAAGATCTGGGTCACAGGCACAGGAATCGCAGTACATAGGCAAGTCTGCATTAAACTTATTCTTGACAGGGCTCGCCAGTGCCCACACATCTCAGACCCGCAGAAGCTGACCCTTTATGGTAACAATAATACAAGGCCCAATCTGGCTTGTGCGGTCGGTGTGGTGTACAAAATTCCATTTAATTGTGGCAGGGTGTACATCGGTCAGACAGGCCGTTGCATCAACGTTAGGGTACGGGAACAGGAGCTATCTGTCAAGTATAGGATTAATGCACATTTGCCTATGTTCGGCGATCCCTGCACGTGTGAGCCAGATCTTTTCCATATAAGCATTCTTAGTGAAAGGAAAGATTCCTGGCACGGGCATTAACGGAGGTCTATTTCATCACATGAAACGTGAAGTCTGTGCCAGCGATACATCTGTAGCTTTACGTAGCACTGAACAACAGTGCTTGGATAGTATGATTGGATAATTATGCAAACTTTCTTGTGAATTGTGCGCAATCGTATGTGCGCCTAGATATATTGATACACGCTGTGATATTTGATTGTTTGAACGAGGCGCGTGGGCGCCATTACTCGAGAAAAGAGGAGGACGAACGAACTGGGCTGGCACTGTGAATCGAACCGGTCAGCGCTGCAACCGCTGTTGTAGATATAACCTGTAAATAGTTGCCCGTCTTACTGACTCGTCCTTCGCATGACATTGTGGTGGAGGGTGCCGTTCCCCGTCCTCGCCACGGCGCTCCGCAGCGGTCGCACCGTCCCGCTTTCCGCCATGGCTCTCGGTGACGACACCTCGTCTCCTTCTACTCCTGCGGCCCCGACAACAACGTACGTTAAGGTTAAAAATCCCCGTGATCCTGGCATATTCTCCGGCCAAGATAATGTCGACGTTCAGGACTGGCTCAACCTGTATGAGCGTGTTAGCCAAAACAACCGCTGGGACCCTACCATTATGCCAGCCAATGTCCCGTTCTACTTGGGCGGAACTCCACACGAGGACGAGATCTTTAGCTGGGGTGCTTCCAATGAAAGCTCGTCGACCTTTTTGTAATCCCACCGGTTAGCAGTTGGCTGCTAGAAAATAGCTTGCTGCCCGAGTTCAGTCTTCTACTGAATGGTATGTCTCGTCGACACAAGGCATGCTCGCTCATTGCCGGAAAGTTGACGAGAAAATGGCCGAGGCTGACAAAGTCGGGCACATACTTAAAGAAATCGCGGACGACGCCTTCAACTTGGTGGTCTCCAACAATGTGTCTACCATCGACGCATCGTCAAGGGATGCCGCCGCTTAGAACTCGCCGAAAGCCGCGACCTCATTCCACAGTTCTCTCAGCTCCCTAACATTGCTGCGACGTCATCTTGCGTTTACCTTACCGCTTCACCACCTTTTTTGATGAGCACGTCACACGTATTCTTCGCCGCGAACTCGAGGCTACAAGTCCTGCTCCGTTGTATTCACGCCCACTTGAACCCGCCATTGACCAACCAGCCCCAGCGATCTCCCTCATTCAGGCAGTTGTACGGCAAGAATTTGCAAACCTAGGTTTTCCTGCTGCCTGCTCCGTCTCCCGACCTCACGCCGTACCGAATGCTCCGCCTCACGGCGATCTGCATTCCCCTCCCAGATAACGGACCCCTGCCTAGTGGAGAACTCCGGACGACAAGCCCATTTGCTTCCGTTGCCTCCGCATTGGCCACGTCGCCCGCAACTGCCGCACCTCCTGGACGTCGCCGTATTCGAGCTACTTTTCCCCGAATCCTCGCCCGTATGCCGACCCGCGCCTTACTCGTCTCGCCGTACGCCTCCTACCTGTAACGTATCCGTCGATGTCGGTGGTTCTGCTCGCTCGCCGTCACCTCAGCACCGTCGGTCCCCGTCAGCCCAGCCACGCCGCTATTCGTCGCCGACCATTTATGGATCATCCCGGACGGAAAACTAGGCCATGCAGGTCTTGGAGGTAGTGCTGCATCCCCTTCATCCTGTCCGAATCCTCCGTTGACGCTCCTCACCAACACGACCCTAATTGAAGTAGACGTAGATGGTGTTCCGTTGACGGCATTAATGCATGCTGGAGCCCAAATGTCCATAAAGAGCGCTAACCTATGTCGTCACCTCAAAACATTCTTACGCCTGCCATGACTCGAGCCGTACGCGTCGCCAATGACACCACTGGTGTGGTCAGGGGTATGTGCACTGCTCGCATAGGAATTGCGTTCACTGTGCTGACCAGGTGCCCTCATGACCTAATCTTCGGGCTCGACTTTCTGACGACGCATTCTGCCCTCATCGAGTGTTCCACCCGGTACGCTGTTCCTCGAGCTTCCTATTTTTCAGACGTTCACCCCGAACACCCCATGCACTACAGCGTTTGTTCGCTTACCTTCAAAAGCACTAGCCTTAATCGAACTGGTCTCAAAGGCGACCGTGCCTGATGGCGACTATTTGGTCGCACCTATTCGTGATGTCCTCCTGGCGCGCGACATCTTTGTGCCATACTCCGTCGTCACCCATGCCGCTGATCGAATGTGTCTCCCCGTTATCAATTTTGGCTTGACGAAGCAAGTGTTACCTGAAGGCATAGCGGTGGCCACGCTTCGGTCAGTGAGATTACCACGTCACTGCTTTTGCAGCCGACGCGTCTCCAGGTACTCCTGATTACCCGCAGGATGCCTTGAACCTTTGAGAATCATCTTGAGCGCGTCGCAGCTGTCCTTAAGGTTGTCCTCAAGGCTGGGCTCCATTTCATCATCATCATCATTATTATCATCATTATCAGCCTGGTTACACCCACTGCAAGCAAAGGCCACTGCCATAGTTCTCCAACTACCCCGGTCATATACGAATTGTGGCCATGTTGTCCCTGCAAACATCTTAATCTCATTCGCCCACCTATCTTTCTGAAATCCCCTGCTACGCTTCCCTTCCCTTGGAATCCAGTCCGTAACCCTTAACGACTATCGGTTATTTTCCTCTTCATTACATGTCCTGCCCTTGGCCATTTATTTTTCTTCAACTAAGATGTCATTAACTCGCATTTGTTCCCTCACCCAATCTGCTCTTTTCTTATTCCTTAAAGTTGCACCCATCATTCTCCTTTCCATATCTCGTTGCGTCGTCCTCAATTTATGTAGATCTATTTTCGTAAGCCTCCAGGTTTCTGCCCCGTACCTGAGTACTGGGAAGACACAGCTGCTATACACTTTTCTCTTGAGGGATAATGGCAACCTGCTGGTCATGATCTGAGAATGCCTGCCAAACGCACCCCAGCCCATTCCTATTCTGATTATTTCAGTCTCATGATCGGGATCACCTATTGTAAACTTCTGTTCCCTTCCCCCCGAGCCTGTTAAACATTACTTTAGTTCTCTGCAGAATAATTTTTAGACCCACCTTTCTGCTTCGTCTCTCCAGGTCAGTGAGCATGCATTGCAATTGGTCCCCTGAGTTACTAGCAAGGCAATATCATCAGCGAATCGCAAGTTACTAAGGTATTCTCCATTAACTCTTATCCCCAATTCTTCTCAATCCAGGTCTCTCAATACCTCCTGTAAATACGCTGCGAATAGCATTGGAGAGATCGTATCTCCCTGCCTGAGGCCTTTCTTTATTGGGATTTTCTTGCTTTCTTTATGGAGGACTATGGTGGCTGTGGAGCCGCTATAAATACCGTTCAGTATTTTTACATGCGGCTCGTATACACCCTGGTTCCGTTATGCCTCCATGACTGCTGAGGTTTCGACTTAATCAAACGCTTTCTCGTAATCAATGAAAGCTATATATAAGGGTTGGTTATATTCCGCACATTTCTCTATCACCTGATTGATAGTGTGAATATGGTCTATTGTTGAGTAGCCTTTACGGAATGCGGCATGGTCCTTTGGTTGACAGAAGTTTTAGGTGTTCCTGATTCTGTTTGTGATTACCTTAGTAAGTACTTTGTAGGCAACGGACAGTAAGCTGATCGGTCTATAATTTTTCTAGTCTTTGGCGTCCCCGTTCTTATTAATTAGCAGTATGTTAGCGTTCTTCCAAGATCTCGGTATGCTCGAGGTCATGAGGCATTGCGCATGCAGTGTCGCCAGTTTTTCCAGAATAATCTGCCCACCATCCTTTAACAAATCTGCTGTTACCTGGTCCTCCCCAGCTGCCTTGCCCCTT
The DNA here is from genome assembly GCF_023375885.2 of Dermacentor andersoni. Taxonomy (NCBI): domain Eukaryota; kingdom Metazoa; phylum Arthropoda; class Arachnida; order Ixodida; family Ixodidae; genus Dermacentor; species Dermacentor andersoni. Next base: position 196,033,284 of record NC_092815.1, read on the forward strand.
TGCATAGCTCCCAAGGCTTTCTTTACTTCTTCCGGCATTACTTGTGGGATTTCAAAATTCCTCTAGACCATTCTCTCTTCCATTATTATCGTGGGTGCCACTGGTACTGTATAAATCTTTATAGAACTCCTTATCCACTCGAACTATCTCATCCATATTAGTAATGATATTGCCGGTTTGTGTTTGAACGCATACATCTGATTCTTGCCTATTCCTAGTTTAGTCTTCACTGCTTTAGGCTTCCTCCGTTCCCTTTTCCCGTTCCCTTTTCCGTTGCCAATTAAACTCATCGAAGTGCCACTTCGTTCGCCGACAGAAATTCAAGCCCTCCCCACTGCCGGTTAGTTGGGTGTGTCACGTACCTATGACCGGATCCGCCGACACTTCTTTGGCCAGTGCTGGCTCGCTCCGTTCGAAGATAAGTAGCTGTGTGTGAGAAATTCCAGCGACGCAAGACACCATCGACGCTCGCTGCTGGGTACATTCAACCACTCGACATTCCCGCGGAACCATTCTTTCGCGTTGGTTTAGACTTACCTGGCCCTTTTCCTCTTTCTACTTCTGGGAACAGGTCGATCCCTGTGGCCACAGATTACGCCACGCGCTACGCCATCACGTGATCGCGTCCTACAAGCTGTGGCACACCTGTCGCCGATTTTCTTCCACGCGACGTGATTTTATTACATCATCGCTCCAGGACAAGTTCTCACAGACCGTGGCCGGACATCCCTATCTAAGGTTATCGCTGACATCCGAGGGTCCTGTGCCACGAGACACAAGTTATCCACGTCATACCATGCGCAAACAAATGTCCTCACGGAGCATCTCAATCGCACTCTCACAGACATGCTTGCGAAATATGTCTCTTAAGACCGCACCGACTGGGACCTCGCTCTACCGTTCGTCACATTTGCTTTGTACTGGAGAAGAGCGAGCAGCAGGCAACGCTTCGAGAAAAGACGACGACAACGAGTGGTGGGAAGCCTTGTGCCTGTGTTGCCGAAGCTCTGTGTCCTCTCGCTGCGGTGCTCTGCTATCTGAGCGTTTCATCAATTGAACTATAACGCCTCTTGTTGACATTCCTCGGGCCACGGCACAGCCAATTATTCCCCATTTTTCCTTCTGTTCAGCCGAGGACCAGCACTGCCTCTGGAAACAACCCTCCCTCTTCACGTGGCACCGACCAGTGAATATGCACTTGACGCCATCGCCCGCTGTGGCCAGGCAAGGGAAATTACCCGTGACCGCCTTTTGAAATCGCAAGAGACTCAAAGGCGTTTGTACGATCGGCGACACCGAGACGTGCACTTCCCGCCTGGTTCTGTGGTGCATCTATGGTCTCCGTAGCGTCAGGTCGGCCTGTCAGAAAAACTGCTGTCTCGTCACACAGGCCCATACCGAGTATTTTGTGCCGTGACTACCGTCACCTACGTGATCGCCCGACACCCCATCTGCTTCCCAGTCCAGTGATATTGTTCACGTTACACGCCTGAAGCAGTATCACCCTCCCAGCGATGACATTTACACTCTCCGGGAGGGCGCTTCTGCAGCCGGGGGATTATGGTACATGCGTGTGATATTTGATTGTTTTAACGAGTACGTGGGCGCCATCAATCGATAAAAGAGGAGGAAGAACGAACTGGGCTCGCGCTGTGAATCTAACTGGTGAGCGCTGGAAGCGCTGTTGTATATATAACCTGTAAATAGTTGCTCGCCTTACTGACTCGTCCTTCGCGTAACAATATGACCATGTCTGCTTTCAATAAGCTGGTTGCAACTGACGCTCTTTGCTGTCCTAAATATTTTTTCCGCCCTTTGTTGTACCCTAATTCGGGGAATTGAATACATCTATCGCCATTAATTTTATTTTTATTGACAAGATCATTTGAGCAGTTGATATGCTTCCCGCACAAATCGTAAACTTGAACCAATCACACACACAAATTACTGGCAGCAAACACTTATCTACCAAATTCCAACAGTAATAAACGAATTTCATTGTGAAACTGAATATTACTCTTGTCAACTGGGTTTTATATTTGCCATTAAAATCTCTAACTGACCAAACGGAACGAGATATTAATTTAGTCGATATACTCTACGTTTATTTTTCTACCTCTGAAATGATTTTCTCTTACGTGCATATGTCAGCTTCGAAATATTTTTTTTGTGTTTCATGAGTGACGTTTTTTATAGCTGTAAAAAAATTATGTATCTTTAGTTTATGTATTTCAAGTGTAAGTTATGTATTCATTCTAGTTGTTATTCTTTTTCTTCTAAACGTTTCATCCTTGTTGACTGATTCCGTCACTCTATTTAACACGCTTGTAAAATTCATTGTGAAAATGTGAAGTGCTTGTACACAATGCTAACTGTTTCGCGAGTGCCCAGGACCTTGCTAGGCTCTTCTTGCCTGCTGTCTTGGTGCCCTCTTTCATCGAAAAGCAATAAACTTTCACTTTCAGTTACAATCTCACACAGAAAACTTACGGGTGACAGCACACCGAATGAACACGTTCGCTAAAATATTGGCAACTCCATTCACGGCTGATCGTTTCTGGCATCACACCAAGATCCATAGAAGTAAACGTAAATTGTAGGGCTCTATTTGCTTGGCAAGTAACAAGGTTCATTAGCGAAGAACCAGGAACATAAGTTGAAACAGTCCCAATACACGTTCTCTTTAAAACTACAGCGAGAAGTTCTCATATAAATAGGTTTTGTTTTATTTTATTTACTTCAACACACTACAGCTCTATTGCGCTATGATAGGAGTGGGAAGGAAAACAAACTATATACGAGTTAGAATACGTAACAAACTAGGTGAGACGAAAACGAAAATGTGTTACCCATATTTTAAAAGCGAAACTTCAAACAATACATTTCTGTAAAAATATGCAATAAAAAAATAAGAAAAACAAGACCGCCGACAGGAAGGCTCAAGAGGTTACTATTAGGTGGTTTCATCAACAAAACCCACTGTGGTTGCTTAGTGGCTATTTTGTTAGACTGCTCAGCAAGAGGTCGCGGGATCAAATGTCGGCCACGGCCACCGAATTTCGATGGGGGCGAAATGCGGTGATAGACAACCGTCTACTTCAATTTTGGTGCCCGTTAAAGAACCACAGGTGGTCCAAATTTCTGGGGTCCCTTACTATGGCATGCTTCATAATGAGATCCTGGTTTTGGGACGTAAAACTACGTGATCTAATTTAAATTTTTTTTAACAATAAAGTATGTCAATGGCAAGGAACGAGTGGAATCAAATAACGAGTTCCAGATGTCTTCGGAAAAAAAAAACTATATTTGAAGATATTTGTGTTGGGATACAAGGAAGTTACATTCAGGTCATGATAAGGGCAATGAGTAGAATAGCAACATGTGAAACTTGTATATTTTCCGTCAGGGAAAGGATCCTTTGAATAAGATCCTAGCGTAGTAATTTCCAGGATCAAACATTCATGAGCCACTCCACTCTGCGAAGGTGGATGACTAGCGAAGCTTTTCAGCGCACGTCACAAAGGTGACCCAGAATATTGATCAAAGGTAAGAAAATATTTATTGTCCTAATCTGTGCTCATCGTGGCAATAGAGGTAGACACAAACATTCGAGTATCATCTCTGTTATTATGTGTCTGTCGCGTAAGACAATGAATGGCTCAAACCCCCGTAAACGCGGTGTCCCCATTACGACCAGAGAAAAGTGAAATTCTTCGCTGGAATGATGAGCGGCAACGAAGCCAGCTGTGGAAGACGATAACGCTCCAGCTTACTAATACTGATAGTTGGCAGTGATAGTTTGATAGAGATACATAGCAGCTGATAGCTGATAATGATAGTTTTTGCACAATGGAGCCAGCTGTAGAAGATGACGAATGCTCGAGCAGTGGCACAAGCGCCTTTGCGCGGTTGGCTCCGAAACTATTTTGAGAGTCCTCTTTGAAAAAAATTGTACAAAGCTTTCTTTTCGAAAGTATCTGTTCTTACCCTTGTGCATAGGAACTCTTTCATCCGATGTGTGACAAGGGTAGTTCAAGGGCGCGGTACATACCCCCGACCTCACAGGGGTATGTGCCATTGAGCTTGAACCCTGCCTGCAATTCGCCAGGATCGGCCCGCACGATGATTTATTTCTCTCAACATGTCGGGGGGGGGGGGGGGGACACATTTTTTACAGAGAGCAGCGAAAGACAGCTTCACTGTAAAATGACAGCGCAAGGAAAGTGATCCTAAGTTTAGAGTTTGGAGAACAGAGTTCTGCCAAAAATTTCATGGTGGCTATCTACGGAAGACGGTACGATTTGTTTTTCATTGTAGCCGTCCGACCGCATCGATTTCAACGTCCACTGAAGATTACAGACCACTGCAGCATGCATTAGTATTGGGCGGTCGAACAATTTCTGTAACTGCACTTTAGTTTCTCTACGCGGGGTAGTGAATTGGCAACAAAGACAAGCGAACTTTCTTAAAGCTTTATCAGAAATAGGGTTGGTGCGATTTTGCCACGTAAAGTTGGTTGTATAGATGACACCTAATTAGTTAAATTATTATATTCTTTTAAGATACACTATATTACAGGAATAATCAAAACGCAATGGCGGTAGGGGAAGAATCGCTCATTTTACAACAACCCTACACATAGACGCCGGGATGACCGAATTATGCAGATCCAGCGTACATCTTGAAACGTATGTATGTGAAAAAAAAAACCATACCGCAGAAAGGAAGACTCAAAAGAATATTCTATGTGGAGGGTAACTAAACGCTATAAAACTGGCAAGTCGAAGCGTACGACGGCTTTTATTTTCTATAAAGAATGTGTGAGATCACGCAAGGTTTGTGCTTAACCCAACACACCGCACAGTTCATATGTTTACGGCACGTAGCACTGTAGAGCCCAGTTCTTAGGCGCCCATTTCTGTTCTGAGCGTCGGTTTTCCTCGGTGTCCCTCGTAACCGAGCGAACGAGCCGAGCGACGGATGAAAGAGCGAATGCGGAGCGCAGCGGTTGACGAAAGACGGCGATAGCGAAGAGAGCGCGAGGAAGAAAACGGAGGATGAGGGTATGGCGAAAGCGTGTGGACAAAATAGTGGTGCCGAACAAGTAGAGCTCTGCCGCGACGATGGCTACGAGATGGTGCCAGAGTAACGCACGTCAGGCACATGGGAAAAAAGCGTTGCGTGAGCGGAGGTCGATCTGCGGCGGCCACTGTAAATCGCGCCCATGCGTCACCGCTGCCTACGCCGTCTAGCAATTCGCGACGCGGTCGCCTCGCGGTTCAGTCTGTTTGCGACGTGGCGCACGAGACAGATTGTCTGCGCCAGAGCCCAACGTTCTCATTCTAATATAAACCGTATATCTGTACAGGATGATTCAGCTAGCGTGGGACAAGCTATAGAAATAAACATAGGCACAATGCCTTTCGAATTGGTGCAGAATTGTTCTCCGCCAAACGGAGCACGTGACAATATTTTTTCCCCAATACGCCAAGCTCGCTAAATAAAGAGATTCCTTAAGTAACATTTTAAATATTACCTCTAGGGAAAAATCTTCAATACAAAAGTTGTTGCGCTTGTTCAGGAAGATCGCATTATTTCTTCTATGCTCAGATAACTGCCCTCTTTAACTTTTTGCCGGCTTTTCTTTAAGCTTGCCGAAATTTAAAAAAAGAATACCACGTGACTGCCGTCTAACGTGGCGCGCTTTTAGTGCCCTCAACTGTAAGCCCAACGAATTAGCAAAGGTTGCTCGGCGCACACAGATCGATTGACCCGGCTGTCACTGGCTGCGACAGACGTTAAGTGACAAAACGGGCTTACCGTTTTAACAACAAAATTCCTCAACTAAAAAGCGCCCGCCAGATGCGAACGCGATATGGGAGCGGAAGCAGCATGGCTTATAATTTATATCTCCGTCTTTCATCACGCTGTCAGCCTAGCCTTCTTCATCGTGTTTCTTCATTGGTCCCAAAAGAAAAGGAAAAACGGCTGCGCTGCGTGAAATGCTGCTTCCGGTTCTATATCGCATTCGCATGTGGCGGCAGCTGTTTCATCCATTTTTTTTTCTTCGAGTGGTACGCCCCTTTTATCACCTAACGTCTATTGTAGACACCGACAGCCTGTTAAATCGATCTCTGTGCTAGGAGTAGCCTTTGCTAAATCGTTCAACTTACATTTGAGATCACTAAAGGTGCGGCGCGTTAGCCGGCAATCACGCGCATGTTCTAAATTTCGTGCACTTTAAGGAAAGGCTGCCACGAAATGAAAGATGGCAGTGATCTTAGCATAGATGAAATAATCTGATCTTTCTGAACAAGTGCTACAACTTCTGTATAAAAAAGTTTTCGCTCGAGTTTTTGCATGCGGCACGGCACGCATGCAAGCATGACTTCCAACGTGTTCGTATTTGCTTGTCTGCAGGTCCCTTTTCTCGTCGCCGCCACGAATTCAAGAGCAATCGCCACACACTGCAAGCCGGAGCGTCAACCAAATCCTCTGGATCTACTGCAGACGCAACTACTGGGCACGTGCGACGGCGATACGTATATCGGAAGCATCCACCAATCATCGACGACCAAGTCACGGACCGATCCCTACTTAAACAAGCCCCTGGACCCCCCCGGACTCAGTTGCGGGCACGGCACGCATGCAAGCATGACTTCCAACGTGTTCGTATTTGCTAGTCTGCAGGTGAGACACGACACTTCCTCACTTAGAAGTAATCATTTGTCACTGATTGTCGTGCCGTGCCCCCGCACTCTAGCGCTGCTTGTATGTGATTGTTGGTCTGTATGTCTCAAGCTTATCACAAGTGGTGATGTCGAGTTGAATCCGGGCCCTGGTTTGACTACAGATGAAAAACTTGAACAGATTATGCAAGCGTTGAAAGACCAGAGCAAGACATTAAGTGACATTAAACGTGATCAGAGAGCAGTTCAAAAAGAAGTGAAAGAAAATGGTGCCACCATGAAACTTATTGAAGACCGCTTAACTAAACTTGAGTCTTCTTTTTCTAAACTTGATGACACACAGCGAACGATATCTCGTCTGAATGAAACAGTCACAGTGCTATCTAGAAAAGTTGACGATATGGAAAATCGCCAGCGCCGCAATAACCTTATCATCTTCGGTTTGCCTCAGCAAGACAATGAAATACAGGCAGATTTATTGAAACTGATGCAGGATAAAATATTTTCTGTGATTGGTACTTCTCGCCGGAGCATTGAACGCATGCACCGTCTTGGAAAAAAGCAGTCAAAAGCACGACCAGTTATTTTCCGGCTGTATGATTTCAAGGAAAAACAGGAAATTATGAGCAACTGTCCCAAGTTGAAAGGCATGAATGTTTCGATAAGTGATGACTTCTCAAAGAGCGTGGTGCACAGGAGAAAGTGCCTATGGGAAAGCGCTAAAAATGAGAAATCGAGTGGGAAGCGAGTGCGCCTAGTTTATGACATGCTTTACGTGGACGGCAAGGCGTATTACTGGGACGATGATACTTCCACACGTAGGCCATGTCGGGAACCGCGTCGTCGTGACAAAAGTAGCAACATAGGCGGCAGAGAAAAGCCCTACGAGAGGCGGAACAGCTCTGACAGCAGTCACGAGTGTCCCTGACAGACTAGTAGTTTTAAACGTCAATGCTCGGAGCATATGCAACAAATCTTCACTTTTGGAAGCTGTCCTCTTGGAACATGAACCGGATATTGTAATTGTAACTGAAACTTGGTTAAATAAATCAATCGAAAGTGCTGATTTCCTTCCTCCGAACTATACGGCTTGTCGCAAAGACAGAGGATCCAGAGGAGGCGGTGTTGCTATTGTTTATAAAACTTCAACGGTCTTCGTTGAAATTTCATCCCCTCCAGAACTGGAGTGTATTGCGGGTACCACAGAGATCGGTGGTCTGTATTTTGTAATTGTTACAGTATATCGCCCCCCTGGCACCTCCGAAGAATACATGCTATTGCTGAATGATTTCTTACTTGAAAAGTTTGGCAACACCACCTGTAAGATTACAATGGCCGGAGATTTTAATTTACCAAATATTGACTGGGCATATTATCAGGAAGGTCGAAATAATCGGGCCGTGTCTAGTGTTCTTCTGAATCTGACTTTTTTCCTTGACTTAACACAAATAGTAACTATGCCCACACGAACCCACGAATTGGGAGAATCACTACTTGATTTGGTGTTTCTAAGCAGATCTGTCACACAATCCAAGTACTGGTGTGAAGTCTTAGAAGGAATTTCTGACCACAAAATGGTGATCACGTATGTCACTACCACATATACCCGAGCAGAAAAGCATAAAACTTTGCTAGTCCCCGATTTCTCTAAAGCAGATGATGTTGCAGTATTGGACCATTTAGAGGAAAGTTATGATGATTTCAGCCATTTTATTTCGCTAAATACTACGTCAGTAAATGATGCTTGGGAGAAGTTTAAAAGTGTGGTATTAAAACCAATAGCACTATTTGTTCCCAAGCGCCCCAAGAAAGTTAACAGAAAAAACCCATGGATTACGCGGGGAATAATTCATAAAAAGCGCCTCCTGAAACGAATGAGGTCTAGAAAATTCTCTACGAGAACACGTCATTGTATTCATTCCGCTTCACATGAACTTAAAATGGAAATTATTAAAGCGAAACATTGTTACATGAATAAAACACTTGCCAATTTTATTAAATCCTCTCCGGGAAAATTTTGGAGGTACATTTCAGGGCCGAAATCCCGCATTCAATTTCTCACAAGTGAAAATAAGACTATCACGAACAGCTCTGAAATGGCTTGCCTCTTCAATGAATATTTTGAATCGGTCTTCACATGGGATGATGGTTCTACACCCCTAACAGTACATTCCATTAGGCACTGTATATCTGAGCCAACTATTAGACAAGACGACATTTTGAACCTGCTCCTTAAACTAGATGAGAAAAAATGTCCTGGCCCTGATCAAATTCCCAACGCTTTTTTAAAGAGGTACGCCGAGTGGTGCTCATGTTTCCTTTCGGATATCTATACTAAATCTCTAGAATCTGGCGACGTTCCGAGAGACTGGAGGCGGGCTAAGGTGGTACCGATTCACAAACAGGGTTCCAAACATGACGTCACTAATTACCGGCCAATCTCTTTGACAAGTACATGTTGCAAAACGCTAGAGCACATCCTTACTACCCACCTAACTAAATTTGTGGAAGAGAACGACGTTTTGTGAAAAACCAGCATCGCTTTCGCCGAGGGTACTCCACAGTCACTATCCTCACTGAAGTTACGCATGAAATCGGTCAATGTATTGATGGAAGGGGTCAAATAGATATGATCTTTATCGATTTCCGCAAAGCATTCGACAGAATATCCCATAGAAAGCTGCTTATGAAGCTGTCTCATTTCTTAGGTAATACCAAGCTATTGAAATGGATTGAGGCATATTTTTCACAAAGGGAACAATTTGTTTCATTAAATTCTGTTAGCAGTACCAATAAACCAGTTCGATCGGGTGTGCCGCAAGGATCTGTTATAGGCCCTTTACTTTTTTCCACTTATATTAGTGGTATGGGAGCAGGTTTTTCGCCGCAAATATCCATCAAGCATTACGCAGATGCCACCGTTATATATGCTAAAATATGCACTCCAAATGATCAACAGGAGCTTAGTAACCATTTACAAAAAGTCAGTCTCTGGTGTGATGAATGGCAAATGCAATTGAATACATCAAAAACTGTTTGTATGCGTTGACGCGTAAAAAAGATCCTTTAATATTCCCCTACAGCATTAACGGAGCCGAATTAGCTGAGGTTAAGGAATATAAATACCTAGGAATTCATCTCACACATCATTTGACTTGGTCGGTACATGTCGACAACATCTGTAATAAGGCCATGTGCACACTTTGGTCGTTACGACGAAAACTTCACGACGCCACACCCGAGGTAAAAACAATGGCCTACAAAATGACTGTACTTCCTGTACTGACTTATGCAAGCCATGTTTGGGAGCCGTACACTCAACAAAACGCACTAAAATGTAAGCGCGTACAAAACAGGGCCTTGAGGTTTATTTTTAACACATACGCTAGAACCCAGTCCGTCACCGAACTTAGAAATAGAGCTGGCCTCATGACTGTCAAGCAAAAAATGCAGCTTAACAGGCTGACATTCTTTTTTCACGTATTAAGCGGAGACTATAAAGTAGACTTAGAAAAACACATCGCATTAGAGAGACCTGCTAACCCCAGAACAAAGCATCCAAACCATATTACACCACCTAAATATAGAACAGAATCCTTCAAAAATTCGTTCCTGGTTCGAAGCATAGACGATTGGAACAACTTGCCACATAATATAGTAGTATGTACTGATTTACAATCTTTTGTAACGGCTGTTACCAATTATTTATAAACGGTTGAGAATACGTTTTATTGTTAGCTGTTTGTCGGTTGCCGTTGTTTGGGCGCGTTACTTTTTTGTTGACCCATATAGTGCTATAACTTACTCATTGTAACTCATGTTGTTTGTTGCTTCATATTTGTTTATATGCTGTGCCTTCCTAGCCTGATTGCTTTGTATTGAATTGTTTAAACATCTACTATGTCTAGTTTTGTGACAGCAATGTAACCGCAACTCCTGTCTTGGCTTGTGCTGACAGTATGAATAAATAAAACATAAATAAACTGTTACTTAAGCTATCTTTCTTATTTACCGAGATTGGCGTATTGGAAAAAAATTATTGTGACGTGCTCCGTTTGGGTCCGAACAATACTGCGCCAATTCGACACGCGTAGCCCCTATGTTCTTCTATTTTAATACTTGGCCCAAGTTAGCTGAAACACCCTGTACAATAATAATACGACGGTGAATCAGAAAGTCTTATTCTATTTTTTTTAGCCAAATTACTTCTGTAACTGCAAATCAACATCTTCCTTTCCAGCGGTGGGCCTTTCTTGCATCGACCTGGTCTTATCGGCCGGTAGGTCGGCGGCACAGCGTTGCTGTCAGTTTTTGAAGATGGCGGTTCTGCTTCACACGTCCGCAGCGTACGAGCAACAAAGTGTGATTCTTCTTCTGTGGAGCAAGGGGAATATGAACCTGGCAACGCTTGACGCTAGAACGTTATCTACTGAGGCGAGTCTAGCAGTGCTATTGGAGGAATTAGAGGGCAGTAAATGGGATATAATAGGGCTCAGTGAAGTTAGGAGGCCAAAAGAAGCATATAGTGCTAAAAAGAGGGCACGTCCTGTGCTACCGGGGCTTAGCAGAGAGACGAGAACTAGGAGTCGGATTCCTGATTAATAAGAACATAGCTGGTAACATAAAGGAATTCTATAGCATTAACGAGAGGGTGGCATGTCTTGTTGTGAAACTTAATAAGAGGTACAAAATGAAGGTTGTACAGGTCTACGCCCCTACATCCAGTCATGATGACCAGGAAGTCGAAAGCTTCTATGAAGACGTGGAATCGGCGATGGGTAAAGTCAAAACAAAATACAGTATACTGATGGGCGATTTCAATGCCAGGGTAGGCAAGAAGCAGGCCGGAGACAAGTCAGTGGGGGAATATGGCATAAACTCTAGGAATAGCAGAGGAGAGTTATTAGTAGAGTTTGCAGAACAAAATAATATGCGGATAATGAATACCTTTTTCCGCAAGCGGGTTAGCCGAAAGTGGACGTGGAGGAGCCCGAATGGTGAGACTAGAAATGAAATCGACTTCATACTCTTCGCGAACCCTGGCATCATACAAGATGTAGACGTGCTCGGCAAGGTGCGCTGCAGTGACCATAGGATGGTAAGAGCTCGAATTATCCTTGACTTGAGGAGGGAACGGAAGAAACTGGTACATAAGAAACCAATCAATGAGTTAGCGGTAAGAAGGAAACTAGAGGAATTCAGGATCAAGCTACAGAACAGGTATTCGGCTTTAACCCAGGAAGAGGACCATAGTGTTGAAGCAATGAACGACAATCTTGTGGGCATCATTAAGGAGTGTGCAATGGAAGTCGGTGGTAACTCCGTTAGGCAGGATACCAGTAAACTACCGCAGGAGACGAAAGATCTGATCAAGAAACGCCGATGTATGAAAGCCTCTAACCCTACAGCTAGAATAGAACTGGCGGAACTTTCCAAGTTAATCAGCATGCGTAAGACAGCGGACATAAGGAACTATAATATGGATAGAATTGAACAGGCTCTCAGGAACGGAGGAAGCCTGAAAGCAGTAAAGAAGAAATTAGGAATAGGCAAGAATCAGATGTGTGCGTTAAGAGACAAAGCCGGCAATATCGTTACTAATATGGATGAGATAGTTAATGTGGCTGAAGAGTTTTATAGAGATTTATACAGTACCAGTAACACCCACGACGATAAGGTGAGAGAGAATAGTCTAGAGAAACTTAAAATCCCACAAGTAACACCGGAAGAGGTAAAGAACGCCTTGGGAGCTATGCAAAGGGGGAAGGCAGCTGGGGAGGATCAGGTAACGGCAGATTTGTTGAAGGATGGTGGGAACACTGTCCTAGAAAGATTGGCCGCCCTATATACACAATGCCTCATGACCTCGAGCGTACCGGAATCTTGGAAGAACGCTAACATAATCCTAATCCATAAGAAAGGGGACGCCAAAGACTTGAAAAATTATAGACCGATCAGCTTACTGTCCGTTGCCTACAAAGTATTTACTAAGGTAATCGCAAATAGAATCAGGAACACCTTAGACTTCTGTCAACCAAAGGACCAGGCAGGATTCCGTAAAGGCTACTCAGCAATTGACCATATTTACACTATCAATCAGGTGATAGAGAAATGTGCGGAATATAACCAACCCTTATATATAGCCTTCATTGATTACGAAAAAGCATTTGATTCAGTCTAAACCTCAGCAGTCATGAAGGCACTACGGAATCAGGGTGTAGATGAGCCATATGTAAAGATACTGGAAGCTATCTATAGCGGTTCCACAGCCACCGTAATCCTCCACAAAGAAAGCAACAAAATCCAAATAAAGAAAGGCGTCAGACAGGGAGATACGATATCTCCAATGCTATTCACAGCATGTTTACAGAAGGTATTCAGAGACCTGAAGTGGGAAGAATTGGGGATAAAAGTTGATGGAGAATACCTTAGCAACTTGCGATTCGCTGATGATATTGCCTTGATTGGTAACTCAGGAGACCAATTGCAATGCATGCTCACTGACCTGGAGAGGCAAAGCAGAAGGGTGGGTCTGAAAATTAATCTACAGAAAACTAAAGTAATGTTTAACAGTCTCGGAAGAGAACAGCAGTTTACGATAGGTAGCGAGGCACTGGAAGTGGTAAGGGAATACATCTACTTAGGGCAGGTAGCGACCACGGACCCGGATCATGAGACTGAAATAACCAGAAGAATAAGAATCGGCTGGGGTGCGTTTGGCAGGCATTCTCAAATCATGAACAGCAGGTTGCCGCTATCCCTCAAGAGGAAAGTGTATAACAGCTGTGTCTTACCAGTACTCACCTACGGGGCAGAAACCTGGAGGCTTACGAAAAGGGTTCTGCTGAAATTGAGGACGACGCAACGAGCTATTGAAAGAAGAATGATAGGTGTAACGTTAAGGGATAAGAAAAGAGCAGATTGGGTGAGGGAACAAGCGCGGGTAAATGACATCTTAGTTGAAATCAAGAAAAAGAAATGGGCATGGGCCGGACATGTAATGAGGAGGGAAGATAACCGATGGTCATTAAGGGTTACGGACTGGATTCCAAGGGAAGGGAAGCGTAGTAGGGGGCGGCAGGAAGTTAGGTGGACGGATGACATTAAGACGTTTGCAGGGACAACATGGCGACAATTAGTACATGACCGGGGTAGTTGGAGAAGTATGGGAGAGGCCTTTGCCCTGCAGTGGGCGTAACTAGGCTGATGATGATGATGAAGGGGTGAACGCCCATCAAAATTCACAGAGAAATGTACCCCACATATGGGGAAAGGCGTCTTGCTTTGAGAACTGTGAGGTGGTGGTGTAGTGAGTTCGGAAAAGGTCGTGGAGACTTGCATCACAATTAGCGCTGGGCGAGGTTGCTTTAGGACGAATTCTACAACATGGCCACCTCAAATTTCGCTGGTGGTCTCGCTGGTACCACATTTTTCAAGTTCGTGATGCGCGAACTGGCGCATTGGCTTGCGCTAATGCACCTCAAATTCAGTGCTGCGATGGAACAAGTTTCTGAACGGGTGTGGCGATTATGTGGAAAGATAGTGTAAGGTAAGCAGAATAGTACGTATATTTCTAATTACCTGTATACACCTTGTTTTGGCTAATAAAAAATAGGAGCAAATACTTTCTGATTCGCCCTCGTACAATATACATACACGCGAAACGGAAACAAGTATAGAGATGCACTGAAATTTCGCATTAGGGATTATCGTGTTCGTTGGTGAGGTTTTTTTTAATTGCCTACTGGACTGTTTCCATGCTATTCCTGAATGCAAACACCCCTTCATGCAAAGGCCTACTGCGAGTCGTCGAGGCTAAGGTTGAGGTTAAGGTGAAGCGTGATGCTTGTCAAGGAAAGAACAGCGCGGAGGTTTGCGTGGAGAAAGACGCACACCCCAAATACTGTGGTATGTTTCAATATTATTCATCCATTTGATTTTTGAGGCTTCGGTTTAATGGAAACTATAGAGCACGCATGAGCCAAGCTACGTGACTTCCGCAGTTGTTCGTCACAAAATAAAACTAAGTCTTATGACGAACAAATCTAAGTCGCTATTGAAGAATGCATTAGGATGCATTAATTTGTGGCACTATGCTGCAATATGCGTTATGCGTGGCAGTCGAAAAACTACTGTGCCTTGCCCGTACGCGGGAGCCAACCGGTACTTCTAGTACCACTTCTTCAAAAATCAGTTCAAACCCCGCGCAGCATCTGAAAACCACTAACTGGTACGAGACAAGAATGTGAGAACGCTCCGCTTACCACCCTACGAACATAGGGTGCCGCTTAGCAGCACTACCGTACTGGCAAAGACATTGCGGTTTCTACCAGTGCTAGACTGATTAACTTTTGGGATCGGCCGGCGAAAACGGTTAGACAGTCCCAATAAATCGCCGTTAGTTCCCAATGCAAGCTAGAGGAATGAGAAAAAGCGGCAACAGCCAGAATGGGGACTAAAGTAAAGACAACGTGGGAGGCGGAGCGAAGAGGTAGCCGATACCATGGCTGTTCATGTCGAGTGCGCCTGCACGTGAGCCATCTCCTTCTTCACCGGCTTTGGAGGCGATAGTCGCGCTGCTACTGGGCCCCCATGCTATGCGAAGCACGATTAAAATATGGAAAAATGGCGTGAGTATTGGCCGGTTCTTGGCACGTGCGAAGAGTTCAGGAATTTCAGAGGAACAACGCTGAAGACGGTGTCGTCGAGTTGAGTCGAGCGGTGGCACTGGCGTTCGTAGCGGCGTTGGTAGTGGCACTGGCAGTCGTTGGTAATGTCGGGTTCCGCAGTCGGAGATAAATGTAGTAGGCAGCCCAGATAGCGTAGGTTTTGAGCGAGGCGCAGTCACCGGAATGCCATCGTTTGAAATCATGAGCTGCCGCAGGTTCTCGTAGATGACCGGGCCTGTAGCATTCGGAGCTCCGAAAGAGGACCGTGTGGCAGCTCGCGACTTGCTTGGAGATATCGCAAGTGTTGGTCACTGATGTTGTTGACGTAGTAGTGATCTGGAGCTGAAGAAACCAGATTGCAGAGTTTCTCCCGTAAAAATTCGTTTGGTCGGCCGTCGGTCCACAGAAGGTGCGAACATAGAACGTCGGACTACACGCCTGCTGCTGCTTGCGGCAAAATCTTGAATGCCGATGGCATCAGGGTTGCGTTGGCTGCTACAGACATCGTGAAGGTTGTGCTTGTAGTGTCACCGTGCTTGCGATAGTGAAATTTGTGTCTAGTGCAGCGGGTGGGAGAGCCTCTGTATCGCTGATGATTGACGTGCCAAAGAACGGAAAGCGACAGCTTCCGGGTTTCTCGAATGAAGGAGAGCGGCTCGCCCTAGAATAGCCGAAAGCGCTTACGTTTGGCCCAGTGAATTTCCCTTTTAGCTGGGGAGGAGGCTAACAGACCAAGTGGAGGTTTGATGCTGGGTTCGGCGCGTGCTGACGATCGGCATGAATGGACGCAGGAGACGTGAGACGACAAGAGGCGGAATGACGCGACGGTTCAAATGGCAACAGCTGCTGTAACTGAGTGATCAAGGGGCCGCAGGGAGTACGGACGGCTCCCCGCAAGTCCTGGTAGAAGTCGGGGCTGAGAGTGGGGGTGGCAGCCGAAGCCTGGAAGGCAGCCGGAGCCTGGAGCATTTCTGATATAGAAGTGGCTGTCCAGCTGGATGAACGAGATGTCCAGCCTCTCGATCTAGAATTCCCGGAGACCCTACAACCGTTGAGCATCTGCCGGCCCGCGTGAGGCCAGGTCACTCTCGCCTTGGTAGACTCGGTGTGCTGACGCTGGCATGGCTGAGCTCGGTCGTCTGGTGTCAGCAATATGTGAGAGGGGGCGCGAATTGGCAGCCGCCATGGCCACTGTGTGTTTAGGCCGGCCAGCCACGGCGCCGCGGAATCTCACGAGCGGCCGATACCACGGCCGCTCAAGTCCAGCGCGCCAGCATGTTCCGCTCTCGCGCTACCTGCACGTAAGCAGTATTATCTTCACCGGCGCCGCTACAGCACCATCAGTGTGTTGAAATTTATTGGGAGAGATCACGACATACATGGCGTTTCTGCAGTTTCACTTTATTTCTTTCACAAATAGCGTGCATGCTTACATAAGTATGATGAACGAGGCCCTAGAGGATGTAGCTGAAAGGGGACCTTCTTTTTTCAAGGTTTTAAAAATAAAAAGTTCCCATTCCGAAATCAAAGGGCGGTTCCCTCGGAGACATGCTGTTAGCGGTGCCGACCACAGGGAAATGGGTGATAGGGTGCAATTTGCTGGTAATTAACAAAAAGAGTGTCTTTAACTTTTAAAGTTCGTTTCAGCGCGGTAATTGTAACTTATAAATGAAATCTTGCTCCCCATACAAGCCACATCATCTTTTGGACCTGAAATAAAGTCCCAGTTTCGCCCCAAGGCAAATGTGAGAGCAAATTGTGATAGCAATTGCGATAGCAATAGTGATAGCAAATGCGTAGATATGTATACGAAGTAGGATAGTAAATTTATTGGCCATATAAGCTTGCAAACATTTGCTTGCAAACATTCCCTTGCTATCTAAATTAACAAATGTGGTGTCAGCGCGTACAGGCAAAGATGAATACATCACAATCGATGACAGCAGACACTCGCTGCCACAATGCTGGCGTGAGGGAGCGTGAAAGCAGCAACGAGCGAAGTGATTTTCGTGATGTGTATCGTTTCAACCTAAAGTGAGCTGCGAGAACGCAGCATGTGCAAAGGTATGAGCCACCGTCACACCTACACAGAGCAACCGACGCAGGTCGCTTTCATGATAAGGCGCGCGCTGCGCAGTTGCTGCCGGAGTTCAGCGTTTGCCCCACTTCCTCCCTTCCGTGTGGCGCCATGCGCGCGACTGAAGACGATGCATTTCAGCCCCCGCTTTCCTTCTTAAAGGGACGCTAAAGGCAAAAATATATTAAGTCAAGCTAAGGCGAAAGATTAGTACTATACAATCTCTAAGGCGTCAGTATTTTCGCGAACAGAGCCTCAATAACGAAGAACTTGGGGTGAATGCAGGACATGAATAGAGACTCCCCCGAGACATTCATGTACTTGCCTGATGACGAAAAGACCCCTATGTTAAATTCTGTCACTAGTAGTTAACAACTCGTTGGAGAAAAAAGAACAGCAGACTTATATTGCACTATAAGACGAAATAAAATGTTACTTGTACAGTTACATTTCATTTTTATGAAAAACAACTAATTGAAATTGCCCTTCACGACGACGCGTGCGGCGCAAAGGTTTCGTATTCGTTCCACTATGCGCTGCAGCCACGCTTTCACGTTTTACTATCATTATCGCGTAGTATTGCGCTGTTTTTGCTTGCTTGCGAAACGGCGGCGTCCATAAAATTTGCTGTGATAGGGAACCTAAATATTTTCTCCATGTATTGGGCACTTGCACTTCTCCTGCCAGGGTGTACATTAGAGTACATGATGCAAGGTATCGATGCAACGTGTTACCTGACCTGGACGTGACGAGGTATCGATAAGGTTTATTGGGTTCGTGTTGTAGCCTGTCAGCCCAAGGTTTGTAGGACCTGCCGACCCGTGCGAGTCCACGCAAGTCTCTTGTTTCGAGACGTAAAGGGTCTCTGTCAGTTCGCTGAAGGTGTTGTGTAACGCTAGAACCAATAAATTTTTCATTCAATGCATTAATCGGCTGGCTGAGAGCGCTCTCGAAAGCAATGCACAAGAGCGTGTCAGCCTGCTTCGTCTAGGATTGTGTGAGATGGTGGTAGGGCATGCTGTATGTAATTCTGCTCAACACCAGGCTTTTGACCAGTCGGAGGGTATCCCCTTCATTCATGCCTCTGTTCTTGGATGCTACGCGGGAGATCATGCGTCATATCGCTTTGAAACTGGTTTGGAGCGGTGTAAGGGTGCGTGTGGCCCACTGGTTGGACTGCAGCCACATGCCCAGCACCCTGAGCAATGGTTTCTCTCGTGTGAGGCCCTCGTTGAGGTTTCTGGTTGGGTCTGCGGGGACCGTGTTGTTACCCCGGCCTCGCCAGAATCGTAGGAGCTCAGATCTCTCGGGGGAGCATTGTAGTCCCCATTTGCTGACGTATTCTTGGACGACGTGAGCTGCAGTTTGCCGCCGTTCCTTCCCAATGAGGGACCCTGTTGTGGTCCAGTCTTATGTCTTATGCGTAGGCATGCCGAAGGCCTTTTACCCCCTAGTAGTTTGCTTTCGAGGCCGATCATGACGACGTTGAAGAGCGTGGTTAACATGACAGCTCCTTGTGGTGTGTCTTTGTTGGAAGGGTTGTACACTGGAGCCTGGATGTCCCTGATCTCCAGCTCCACCGTGCAGCTCTGAACATACTTGTACGTTCGCTCGCCGCAGTTGATGTTGGCGAGTCCTTCAAGAATGCCTTGGTGGATAACGTTGTCGAAAGCCCCTTTGATGTCGATTGCTAGGGGGACGTTGTCACCGCTACGGGGAACGTTGCTGAGGACCTCTTCCTTGATTGAGAGTAATACGTCTTGTGTGGATAGGCCTGCGTGGAAACCGAACATGGGGTCTGGCAAGAGCTTGTTCCTTTTTGTCTCTGCAGTCTCCTGTTAACAATTTTCTCGCACATCGTGCCGAGGTAGGACGTGAGCTAGACGAGTCTAAGGTTTTCAATTGCCAATTTCTTACCTCGTTTGGGGATCATGATTATTCGTGCGTTTCCTCATCGCCGGCACCGTAAATACGGTTCGCAGTGTTAGTGAGAAAGACCGTGAGCGCAGAGATGGACTTGGCGCTGAGGTTTCTGATCATGGAGTTCGTGATGCGGTTTATGCCCGCCGCTGTGTTACGGGTGATGGCTGCGATGACCACTCGCATTTCATTTTTCGTGATAGGTTCGTTCATTAGTGGGTGGGGTTGTCCTGTGTAGGGTGTTGTACATAGTTCTGTGGGAGCAGGATCTCCATATCACTTGGCTTTGATGGCATCGATGAGGTCTTGTTGGCTACCTGGATAGATGTCTAGTGACCGCTCCAAGGCCTTGTGTCCTTCTCCTTTCGTTTTAGTGGGGTCCAGGATGGCTTTAGGGGTGTGCCACATCTTTGCCGTATCCCGGCTGCCACCGAAGAAGTCGCAGAATCTATACCATTCGGCGAGGCAATTGAGTTGCATGGCATATTCTTCTGCTTCTTCTGTGATTGGTACTATGGGTGTGTTCAGTCTCCGGTTTTTCTTCTGTATTTTCTAGAGGCGGGCGAGGCCCCGTTTCGCATCCCAGAGGTGTAGCAAGTGTGGATCCACATCTGGGATCTCTTGCGTTCTGGTTCTGGCGATTTCGTTTGTGTGGTGTTTATGTCGACGGAGGTTCTCACACCAGTCTTCCAGGTTCGTGATTGTGTCTGCGTCCATTTCCTGGGCTTCCCTGATTTTTTGTCAGTCAGTGCCTTTAACTGTGCCGTTATGCCTGCGTTGGCGTCCAGTCTGTAGTGTTATGTTCAATATGTAGTGATCGCTGCCTAAGTTTTTGTGTGTGTTGAGCCATTCAGCTCGTGTGGTTTATGTGATAAAGGCGAGGTCGAGAGTGGTGTCGTGCATTATGCTGTTTCCTTCTCTCATCGGTATTTTAGGGTTTGTGATGAGTGCGATGTGACAGTGTTCAATTAGTGTTTCAAGCTGGAGACCCTTCCAGTTCGGCCTCTTGTATCCCAACACCGTGTTCTGAGCTTTGAAATCGCCTATGATTACCAGGGGGCTGTCTTTGGCGAGGCGGAAGGCGTCCCTAAAGAGCATGCCAATGTTTGCCTACCTTTGGCTGGAGGGGGGGCGGTAGATGTATAGGACGAAGGCGCTCTGTTTCTGGCCGCCTTTGTCGACGAGTTGGAGGAGTACATGTAGTACGCCCACGTCCTCTATGGGTTTGTGTTGCACGGTTGTGATGTTTCTGTCTACAAGCATAGCTACCTTCCACTTGACTTGTTTGGTATTCCTCGTAGCCATGTAGTGTTGGTCGGCTACCGGGTTCTTGTAGGGCTATTAGCACCGGTGGCTTCGAGGAATGATCTGTCAATCGTGTCAATAGCCCTTTCTTCCTTCCGTACCAGCGGTAGTTCCATTGCCAAATTTCTATGTTTTCTTTGACTTGCCTGTATGATCTAGGCATTGTTGGATGTGGTGGTCGGTGACGTTATGATCTGATATATTTGGTTCGGTCCTACCACAGATGTGACGTTCTAGAGGATGGGTCGTAGTGTCTTTCGTGGTTTCATGGAGTGAAGGTGGTCCTTAAGCTTGCTGTCTACAGTGACTTCCGTGTATTTTATTGTTGCCTCTGTGCGTTGTATTGCACTCTGTGTTATTTCTCCGACTGGGCGCATGTAACGTCCCTGAAGGCTTGCGTCTGGGTACGGGCGACATCGACATGAGTTTGTAGGTCAATGATGACCTGGTGTGGTGTCATCCCTTGTGGCAGTGTGAGCTGTATCACTTGTTTGAGTTGTCTGTTTTCTTGTATGAACGTTTGTATCCATGCGCGCATGCTCGCGAGTTGCTGTTCCAATTTCATAGATGGCGGCGTCTGTGGTTTTTTATACGAGGACGCTACTGCAGACCAACTTACCTCGTGTGCTTTGGTGATAGTGCTCTTAAGTGAGGCTTCCTTGGTCTTTCGTTAATGCTGCTGGGGCCCCTTGTCCTTGGGTGCCGCGGTGGGTTGTGCTGCCTGTTGCTGTTGCTTGTGCGTCGACCCAGATCGCCGCCTGGGCGACCGGAAGTGAGTCCGGGGCGAGAGTAGCAGCGGGATCTGGATATCGGGGATCCGTAGATGCTCGAAGAGTCCGAGTAGGCGAAGTCGGAGTCTTCCCACTCGGAGCTGAACCACCGGGGGCGAAGGTCAGCTGCCTTCGTCGACTGAGTGACCGGGCGGGGCTCTCGTCGGTGCTTGTGTGTGGTGGTGGACGCAAGTTTCCATCTGGGAGAATGCGCTTGAGTTTGTTGTTGCACCGTGTTGCGGCCTTAACCACAACCCGACGCCGGACATACTTGTGTTGCACTTCCCTGAGCAACTCGTTCGGAGCTCCGTGCAGCGCCTGCCGCCACCTCTGATCGGAGACGCTGCGCAGCGTCTCAGCGAAAACGTCTCAAAGCACTAGCTGTCACAAGGGAAGAAAGTGAGAACGTTCCCCTCATCAAGGTGCCATCATGTGGTGCTGAACGGTAGAGCCCTGCTAGCGCTACCACCATAATGTCCCACGGTGCGGTTGGGCGTGGTTACGCGGGCATTACCTTGAAAGCGTTCTGCTTTGGGGGCACTGTCTAGGTGCGCCGACAGCTCGTAGCTTTGCGTGCAGTGTGTTCACACCGCTCAGTTTGCGTTTACGCGATAGACAGAACGAAGGTCACTTCGCTCGCTGCTGGTTCCGCGATTCTTCACGTCAGCGTTTTGACAGCGAGTGTCCGTGCTCATCTAGTGTCAAGTGTTCAAGTTTGCCTGTGCGCGCTGGCACTATGCTAGGTTATTGTAAACATTCGCTTACTAGCGAATATTTACAACGGGCCCTTCCACTCCGGTGGCTGCTGCGTATGGCGGGGCCCACGCGAGCCGTCTTGAATACGATCTACGTGGTGTGCGCTATAGCACGCATACGCTTGCACGTCACCCGCGTTCACGAAGTGAAACGTTACTGTAACTTTTATTTTGGTAGCCATTATATGGACATACCAGGCTGATTTCTGCCGTTGCCATCGCCGTCGCCGTCCCCGTGAGTTTCCATATCAGGGAAAGCGCGTGAGGGTGAGCCGGCGAACGCAGTTCAATCTCGCGTGCGCGATTGAGGAACGCGGCCCCAATCCGCGCCCTCTACTGTAGCACGCGAAGCAAGGCAGTAAGGCAAGGAAGGAGGGGCGTTCTTCTGCGGCGGCTGCTTCGGTGCTTCGATGCCTTTCTCGCCCACCGCTCCGTAAAGAGTGGACACAACCGCGGCGTCTACTATGGCGTTGTCCTGGCGAGTCACGGACGCCATAGTTGACGCCTTTGGCGGACGCCGTAGGAACGCGTTGCCGGAGCTCGTGTCTTGAAAGCGGTCTGCGACGTTGCTAAAGTGCGTGCCCACGCGGGCCTCATCTTCAAAGCGATCTGTGATGTTTGCAAAGCGCGCGTAGTGCCGGTAGCTTCATATGCGCTGTGCTTTCGACGTATCATACGCTTTGAAGCGACATATGCACGGAGGTCAATTGGCTCGCGGCTGCTGCCGCGATTCCTGGCTCCAGCGTTTTCACAGACAGTTTCCGCTGTCATCGAGAGATGTGTATTCATTTTAAAGCTTTACTGGCCGCGAACTTGCGATTTTGCCGTGGCGGTGCTCCGCCTCCGCTCGCTTCGCCAGGTGCGTCGCATGCCTGATAACATGTCGGAGGATTGAAAAGGAGAGCGCGCGTGCGCCGCAACCACAGTTTAGGCGGCAGTATGGACGGCGACAATTCTGATAAGCAAGATGAGGCCTGGAATCGATACCGGAACGAGATGAAGAGGAGACGAATAGCCCAGGAAACAGACGAACAGCGCACTGAACGACTGGTTAAACGCCGCAACATAGCTATACAACCAGACTAACCTGGACTTGCAATTATGATTAACCAACGCTAACCATGCTATGCCTTAGCTTTCTCTACATAGATCCTGGCAGAGCCAAGCTAAGCCACTGCCAATTTTTTACCTGTGTGCGCGTACCACCATGCGGGTTAATTTAATTAAAACACGTTGGCGCCCTAGTTGGTTTGAATCCATGATGGAATGCGTAAGAGCAACTGAACAAGGACGTAGAAAGAAGCAGTCACACAAAGACAGCGCTGTCTCCGTGGGTCTGTTTCTTTCTACGTCCTCGTTTAGTCACGATTACGCATTCTACCGTTGTTAAGGTAGTTAGTAAGCGAATGTTTACAAGTTTATGCGGCCGATAAAACTGCTATCCTTACGCGTACATCTATCTACTAACATAGTATCGCAATCGGTGCTTCGCCTTTCCGTCGGAACTGCGTTTTTCTTTTGTTTTCGATTTACAAAGAACTACCAATTAGATCTACAAAGATATACCACCTAAAAAAATCAAGGCCACTGCAACTTGAGCCGGTTAAACAAAATTACGGCCGTCCTTGAGACTTGTCTGCCAGGAATGCCAATGATTTGAAAGTGTCATGTAAAAACGAGGTTGTAAATATATGCACGTTAGATATGGCATTGGGATTCGAGCTTCAAAGCGATGTTCTCGTTATTGATGCAGCGCCGTCAAACAGCCCATTCAGTGAAAAAGCCAGCGTCCGGCATTTTTAGCCGCCTTATTCCCATTGGCAGAGTCTCCGCGGCACGAGCACGCCTCCACGGGGTTCCCATTGGCTGCGACGCCGCGGCGTGAGCGCACCTCAATGGGGCTGATGATGATGATAGTGATGTAGAGAAATGAAACACGCTTGATTCTGCAAACGGAGCTGAGTGGGTGAAACGGAACACCAGCACGCCAGCACAGGTTGCTTGAGAGGAGGGGACATCGACGCGACGCTAAGTCATCCTCGCTCTCGCAAGCATGTGGCATGTGTCGTGACCGCGCAAGCTTCAGCTGCGTTCCAACTGCGTCTCGGTAAGGCCAAATCCGAACGCGCCAAGCCTCTCAACGCGGTGGCTTGGCTGCGAGGATTCATAACTCGAAGGACATTTCAACCGCGTTCAAATGGACGTTAACGCTTTCGCATTCGCAACTCATAAGAAATATTGAGGTGTCCTCAGACTTGTTTAACGTACTTCGGCTTTTCCACAGGTAAAGATTTATTCGACCTATAAAAAGTGGTCTCATGAAAATGTTACCCTGATATGCTGGCACTTGCAGAGAAAGAGTGTGTGACTTGCAGAGTCGAAAAGGTGCCATTTTCCGCAATTCTTTAAAGCTTAAACCCCATGAGCGCGATTTTGCGCATGACAGCGACAAGCAACGGCTTCGAGCGACGGATCGGGCCGTCGCTTGAACAGATCGCTCGGTGTTGTCGCGCGATCACTCGGTTCTGCAAATCTAGAATTCGTGCCTCGTCGCCCGGAAGTGCTATGAGCGACTAGCCAATAGCGCGAAGCCGAAACTGGATGTACATTGCTCAAGTACTACCGATTGCGACACTGAACGAGCAAACGATTGAATTTTTATACGTGCAAGGATAAGAACCTGCCGGAACACCTTCAGAAATATATTATGCTGCTTTTTACAGTAAAACTGGTCAACTTAAGTTAATAAAGCAGGCGTCATGCTAGTTTCGGCGCCCACATTGCTGCCCCCATACCGCCAACACTGGGGAGACGTCGCTCGAAGTCATCGCTCGCATGGGGTACGACTTGTAGGCGACGAGCGAACGCGACAGCCATCTCCATTGCGCCGCTTGTCGCTGTCGCGCGCAAGATCGCTTGCATGGGGTTTATACTTACATAGTACGGCTCGCACCTTGTTCTACTTGCAGCCGGTAGCAAACAGAACACGGAATATCAGCAAAGACGGTGCAGTAGCGCCATCTTTTAAGCAAGAAGAAAACCACTATGCCATTTATGCCACCTCCGAGATCGGTCAGTGCAAGCAAAAATTGTGATTCACGAATGCGGTTATGCCGATACGAAACCCCCCCCCCCCCCCCCCCCGCGATGTTGTGCGCCCATTGCCGAGCATCGTTACTTGTTAACATCACCATCATCAGCTCGGTTACGCCCACTGCAGGGCAAGGGCCTCTCGCATACTTCTCCAACTACCCCGGTCATGTACTAATTGTGGCCATGTCGTCCCTGCAATCTTCTTAAACTCATCCGCCCACCTAACTTTCTGCCGCCGCCTGCTACGCTTCCCTTCCCTTCGAATCTAGTCCGTAATCATTAATAACCCATCGGTTATCTTCCCTCCTCATTACATGTCCTGCCCATGCCCATTACTTTTTCTTGATTTGAACTAAGATGTCATTAACTCGCGTTTTTCTCTCACCCTATCTGCTCTTTTCTTATCCCTTAACGTTACACCCATCATTCTTTCCATACCTCGTTGCGTCGTCCTCAATTTAAGTAGAAGCCTTTTCGTAAGCCTCAAGGTTTCTCCCCCGTACGTGAGTACTGGTAAGACACAGCTGTTATACACTTTTCTCTAACATAGCGGCAGAATAATAACTGACAACACAATCCACTTACTAACTACTAACGACTACTACTACTGTTGACTTTTGGGCACTATAGGTGCGGTTTTGAAATTTAAATGTGCTTGTTTTTGTGGCTTCGGATAAAACTTCGTACAGACGATGCCGGGGCCTTTTTTCCCCGTAATATTATTATTTGCTAGAGCACTGTACAACTTTGATGCTGTAAGATATGCTGCCTATGCGCCGTGCTGGCTTAGCGGCTATAATCGATGAGCTGCTCAACTCAAGGTGGCGCTATTAATTGCCGGCCCCGAGAGCCATATTACGATGGAGTAGGAATGCAAGAAGTGCTTATGTACCCGGCTTTGCATGCTCGTTAACCCTTTGCGATGCTGTGGGAACAGTTGTGTACGTTCTACAAATGCATTCCTTCAGGTAGATTCGTTCAGACATAGGCGTTCTTGCTAAATTTATCTGAATCTTGTGCTTCCGTTCCGGAAATCTGCGGTTTTATTGCAGCGCCATTTGAATAAAGAAGAAATAACCCCATGTCTCGCCTCCTTTCGGGTGAGAGAAGCGACCAGTTCCGTCACTATTTTGCCCCCGTCTCGTTTTAAGTGCTGTCGGAGGTCGTCGAAACGCCGATATAGTTTACACAGTCAGTTCACCGCCACCTACGCACGTGAGATTCCGGAACTACAATGTCAGAACCGTTTAGAAATGATTCTATATTGAGTTACACATCGCGATCAGCAAAGCACATCTATCGCGGATAACATATTTCATTCTAGAACTGGTATTGAGCGCGATAAGCACATACTTAGGCCTGATTATGTATCTTTGCGTCTAGATCATGTGAATAAGGTAAGAGAAATAAAATGCAAAACCGGAATGCTAAGAATGTCTTTTTTTCCCCAGGACGATTTCGAACTGGAACAGGTTACCGCAGGACTCTGTAACAATTCTGTCTAATGATGCATTTTTTGCTTCCTTGTTATAAGGACTTCTTCCTCTAAGGACCAATGCTGTCTGACGATGTATCTTTCTTTTTCTTCTTTATGATAAAATATTCTGAAGTTGTGTTTCACAGGGTGTATATGTTGGGACGTAAATTATTTTGCATTTATTATGAAATGACTTGTACTGTTTGTTGTATAAACTATTTGACCCCCCCCCCCCCCCCCCCCCCCACTGTAATGCAACACTGGCGCTGTGGGTTCTGTAATAAATAAATAAATAAATAAATAAAGGAAGTTTTCAGGCGTATGAGATTTACTAAATGGGCTGCAGTAACTTCCTAAGCGCGCTGCCGGTATGTGCCCACTGAGATGCCCCCCTTTTTGTGATCGAAGCGAGCGCATCGCGTACGTTATCATTAATTTTAAACGCGAGTAGCACTATCGATCCCGTCTCGCAGAAAATCCGGTGGCGGAGCCTTCCGATTCGTTCGTGAGCGCAAGCTTCCCCGTATATATATACGTATGTGTACATGACAGTGCAGCTTATCCACTCACGACGACTCGGCCTTTCGACGCAGCACAAGATGGAATTGCCCCGTGTCTGGTTGCCTTTCAGTTGAGAAAAGCGACCAGTTCCACCATTATCTTGCCCCCTTCTCGTTTTGAATGCTGTCCGAGGTCGCCGAAATGATAACAAAATAAAAAAGATAAACAAATGAAGGTGAAAGTGTTTCAAAAGACAACTGGTCGCACGTGGGATACGAAACCACGTCTTCGCATTACGCGTGCGATGGTCTTAACAACTGAGCTAGCAGGACGCCGTTTTCCTATTCGCTTTCTTAGGCATTTATATTTATCTAATAGAACTAATGCTGGGAGTGGGAGCTAGCGCCACTACTCATGGCTGTGGCGGGTGATGTTAAACATCCTTTATGCGGCAGGTGACATGTCTACGTGATATTTTTGGGTGAAGGCAACTGCTTAATAAAACCACACGTGCTACCAAAATACTCCAAAACTGATCATTTTGAGACCCTCGGTATGCATTGAAGGAGAAGGAACAAAACCGAGGTGTCGCATTTTATTTCATCACATCATCAAAAGCCAACAATGACATCAATGACAGCTTAGGGACAGTTATCTGCAGCTAATAATTGAAACAAAGAAATGATAATTAAATCGAAGTTAAAGTAGGCGAAAAAACATACCGCTCATTTATCATTTCTTTATTTCGATTGAGAACTGCAGATAATTTCCGTAGTGCTGTCCTCCGTGTGATTGTTTGTTGACTTCTCATATTGTTACGGGATAATCTCAGTGAAGAGAGGCTTTATTGGGACATGACATAACCGACCACCCTGAGCGCCAGCCGAGGTTCCGCTATTGCAAGGCGAATTTCTTGCTCCGCCCTCTGTTACCCAATGTCCCACTAGATCTTGTGGCACACCAGACGTCCCGTTTTTATACAAGATTTTCACGTTTGTAACTTATGCCTCCGCACAGACAAAGCCCACGGGCAAATCAGAGTCCCTCAAAAAGTAAATGTCTTCACGCTGACATCAGTCACTTCAGTCTTTGAAAAAGTCGACCATTTGAATGCGGTCTAGAACATCAGGTCCGACATAATGGGCCTGTAGGGTTTTGCGGAATCCGCGTTTTCTGGTTGGCATCCACAGCCACACAAAGTGACCTGAATCATATTTGACGTATCGGTGTGGGCGGTCGTAAAGTGCCTTCGAGCGATATTGTAAAACAATAGTACGCACATAAGCATGACGTTAGGCTTGTTCTGCACGACAGATGGTCTCAGATATGCAAGCACAATCGTGATTCATAAATGGGCAGATCGTATCAAGGGTATAACGTGTGAGCCGACCGTAAGGAAAGAAGGAACTGTAGCCAGTGATTTCGGGTTAGTGGTGTAAAATGTGTTAGTAACGAAAGGCAGAATGCTGTCCCAGGTCTTGTAATCTGCTGACACCTACATGGACAACATGTTCGTGAGAGTTCTGTTGGAACGTTCCGTAAGGCCATTAATTGTGGATGGTATAGAGCAGAGTGTCAAAAACTTGAACAAAATAGACGAATAATCTCTTCGACTACATATGAAAGGAACTGTCGTCCACGATCGCTAATACCGACCTTAGGAGGCCCGTGTCGGGGAACGCTAAAACGTAGCAAGAAAAGGCCCACGTTGGCTTCAGTAGCCGATGGTATAGCAGCCATCTCACAGTAGGGTGTCACGTGGTCGTTGCACCCCACTTTCCAAAGATTTCCGCAAGAGGACCGTGGAAACGGGCGAGAAAGTCCACGCCGACTTGCTCGAATGAATTCCTTGGGGAGGCACAGCGTGTAGCCTACTAAGAGCAGTACTTGTGGGACACTTGCGACGTTGACATCCGTGACAGCATATTAGGCGCATATTAGCGTCTGACGCATATTAGGCCAGTAAAATCTTTCTTGAAGAAGACAAAACGTTCTAGCTGCTATCAAGTGAAAGGAGGTTGGATCGTCATGCATAGCACGCAAGATGGATGTGCGCAGATTGTTCTCGGAAAACATATGTCATGCGCCTGTAGTAGAATAGTTCTTGTGTAGAAGCCCATCATGTGTGCTAAAACTTTTGGCTGCTAATTTCTTTTTGGCAACAAGCAGTTGCGTTAATGTGTAGTCGTTTTGCTTCTCAGTCTTAAACGTATTTACATTGGCAAATTTTGATACGAAGGATGCGATGTAGTACTTGAAGTTGACCGCTTCACAGTCCATCGTGGGAAGCAGTAGCCAGGAAAGGCTGTCTGCGTCGGCGTGCCGTCGACCGCTTTTATACGAGTCGGTAATGTCGTAATTCGCACTCATGTAGGCGGAATGTCCAACTTGCAAGCCTACCAGTTGGGTTACGCAGATTGACGAAGCAGCACAAAAAACGATGGTCTGGGACAATCGTGATGGGGCGTCCGTACAGATATAACCGAAAGCGCTGTACGGCGAAAATCACTGCCAGAAATTCTTATTCTGTAACGATGTAGTTGCGCTCGAACTTGCTTAGAGAGCGACTCGCGTATAGTATGACGTGTTCTTTGGTGTCAAAGTGTTGAATAAGGACAGCGCCGACTCCATTACCAGTACCATCCGTCTGCAGTTCTGTGGGAGCCAAAGGGACGACGTGTTTGAGAATTCAATGGGATGTCAAACGGAACTTCAGTTCACGAAAGGCAGACGCACATTGTGGGGTCCAGTCAAATTGAGCGCCTCTGTGAGTAAATTCGGAAATAAACCTGCGGAAGTGTAAGCAAAGGGCTAAAAAGCTTCGTAGCTCTTTTACGGAGCGGGGTGCTTAATGACATGGACCGCAGCTGTTATCGCTGGATTAGGTCTTATGCCCCCTATTCCCATTAGGCGGCTTAGAACTAGCAGGGTCTGGGTACGGGCTAGTTTGTATTCCATTCTAAACAACACTTACAGTGAGTACATACACGAACCACGAAGGGAACCACGAGTACACGAACCACGAAGGGAAGCCCTAACACTGTCTTCCCCAGTCAGCGCTTGTCTTCGGCGTTCTTTCGGTTCCTCCGTCTATGTACGCGCTGTAAGTGTAATATATATATATATATATATATATATATATATATATATATATATATATATATATATATATATATATATATATATATATATATATATATATATATATATATATATATATATATATATATATTAGAACTAGTATTTGGCGTTCTCGAAAGTGACACTACCAACGCTACTGCCACTGCCGCGAGTCATTGGACGACACTGTCTTCAGTGTTTTTCCCCCTCAACGCTCTGAACTCACGGCACACGCCAAAATCCGGCCAATACGCCCCAACTTTCTTGCCCAGTTGCAACGCGCAAGACAACGCGCGCCTTTTGGAAAACACGATGGGAGCCCTGTAGCGGCACGACTATGACCTCCGGAGCAGGTGAAGACGACGGCTCACGTGCTGGCAACGTGAGTGGAAAACACGGTGGCGCACTCGATCTGAGCGGCCGCGGTGTCTGCCGCTCCTAATAGCCCGCGGCAAAATGCCTGGCCAACCGAAATAAACCGTGGCAACGGCAGCTACCTTTTCGCGCCGCCTCCCACAACCTGGTCGCGCAGAGGAGGTCTAGATCAAAAACCATTTTTCTTTCATGGAAATTGGCGAGAGGCGTCTGAAATGGCTAAAGAACCCCAGGTGGTCAAACTTAATAGGAAGCCCTCCACTACGGCGCGCCTCCTCGTGAACTTAAACTTTGTATGATTGTAAGATATGGTGCAATAGCATAATTTATACATGTGTAAATGCGGCAATGTTAAAGTCAGAGGTTGCAGTTGCGCAATGAAATAATGAGCATGCTCCGTTAGTTTCTTTCCTTTGTTCACATTGACTAAAGGAACACTTGTAGTTCCCCGTGTTTGTTCTGTCACCATTTTCCTCTTTGTCCCTACTTTTTCAAACGTTTCTCAGTTTTAGTAGGATGAATATCAACACATATATCGCCAGAATCTATTTGCCTGAGACAAAATTTGCAGCTTAGTATTTCGCAATGCAGTCTTACCGGCACGCCTCGCAATTAGGCTAACTGTTTATGACATGACAGTAATCTGGGGTTGCTCGTGAAAAAAAAACACGACATGATTATAATGTTCACCCATGTGCCAGTTGAATAGCTGGTTTTGCCACTAGCAGAAATTGGTTACTGTGGGACGCATGGTATCTAGCGCGATTGAATTTTCCGGAATTTAGAAGCTGCCGCTAGATATAGATATGCTAGAAGCAGAAAATATGGAGGTAACAATACCTGGAATTGATGCTTTGGCTAAAATATTTGCAGCTTTATTCACTACCGAGGGATTTTGCTCGGGTATTCAGATCTATATAATAAAACGTAAAGTGGAGGGTACTAAAGATTATTATACAAAATAAGAAGCATCACTAGCGGTGACAGAGGAACATAAATGTTAGAAATCCCAATGGACCTTCTTTTTGAAATGACCGCCAAAAGCTTCTCTATTTAAATAAATTAAAGCCAGGCTTTCTTTGCCTCCCATTTCAATG
The DNA here is from genome assembly GCF_023375885.2 of Dermacentor andersoni. Lineage (NCBI taxonomy): Eukaryota > Metazoa > Arthropoda > Arachnida > Ixodida > Ixodidae > Dermacentor > Dermacentor andersoni. Next base: position 196,065,132 of record NC_092815.1, read on the forward strand.
TTTCGCCTTGGTCGGTCAGTTGGCCGGGCGTACTGACTTGTATAAGTAAGGAACCGTTGATGGCGCATCAAGGCTACACAAGGCAAAACGACGTGTTTGCTACATCTGAAGAGAGCCGCGGCGCTGCCCGCCTGAAAGCCAGAAAGCACGCAGGGATAAGCAATAGAAAAACTAAGCAGACGGGTGTTTTTCGTGCCTTCTGGGCATTCCGGAACAAGGTCTTCATTTTCGGCTATTAACGTTCTGCGCACTGCCTACGTTTAGCAACGGCGAACAGAGTGCCGCAACACAATGTTGCGGGGCCCGCTACAACGAATCTGAAATTGAAGGTAAGCCACGTGACGTCACCAAGAACGAGGAGAAGAGTAGTTGTGGCGTCCATTTCTTTCGTGCTTTATAAGGTAGGCGGGCAGCGCTCACACTCAATGCACGTTTGAGCCTTGATGTCGTGACAGTGAACCAGTGGCCGCGCTTAGTGTGTCTGCAAACGGATACAACTTCCCAGCATATTCCTACAGGCATTATTAGCACAGCGCACAAGGTACCGTTCTCCCAACATGCTGCGAAAGGTAATGTAATGGACCAAAATAGTTGAATTAGTGTCCTGGGCTACCAAATTCTGTCATGCTATTCCTTGATTTTGAAGTATTTGTTGGCCGTTTTGAGCAATGACCTAACTTCGTAGCAGCTCAGCTGCAGATTGCGGATTATCATTATTTTGTGATATTCATTGAAGTTTAGGCATATACGCGCCAATGTAGCTTAGTGGCTATGGTGTTGGGCTGCTAAGCACGCGGTCGTGGGATCAAGTCCCGGCCACGGCGGCCGCATTTAGATAGGGGCGATCGAAATGCGAAAACAGCCGTGTACGTAGATTTGGTGCACGTTAAAGAACCCCAGGGGGTCCAAATTATCCGGAGTACTCCACTACGGCGTGTCGCATAATCAGGTCGTGGTATTGGCGCCTAAAGCCCCACGAATTAAATTTAGGCGTACATTGCAAAAACAGCAACAGGAACAAATCGGTCACATCGACCACTTTTGTTGCGTGCTGCATTGTCCGCTCAGACCGCTTTACAGGCTCTTTATCGCCAAACATCGTTGCCTTAATGGCGGGGCGAGAAATATAGCTTAAACAATCTGTTCAAAGCGACGATGATCCCATCAACTTATAATGAATGCCCTGTGATTTAAACCCAAATTTGGATAAGCGCCGGCGGCAGAGATTGAGAGCATGTCTAGTTTTATCTATCCATCTAAATAGAGAGAAATACGAAGGGTACAGACAGCTGAATCATCATAGCTCACAGGTTGGGCACTATGACTCGGTTCGAGGAGGAAGGACCGAATTTTTCTCACGCTCCTTGCTGTTTTTAGAAAACACACCAGTACAATTAAAGCGATTCTGGCTGACGTAAGCTTGAACCACGCTTAAGGAAGTCTGCTTTTGTGAAAGCACAGTAGTAAAGTTCTTCAAGTTTGGTAGGTAGCCGGAGTACTGTTACATTGTGGTGACGGTACAGAAAAACGTAGTGCCGTGGGCATGAGTTAAAGAGTTAACTCTCTATTGGGCGAACTTCATTGGGCGAGCATGATCGTCGCTCATAGACATCTTATCTATGGGTGAAGTTCACCAGCTATTTATGCATTACTCATGGTACATTCCAGCGTAAGAGCTAGTCTTTGCGTTCATTCCAGAATGTACACCACTATTCGCATCACACAAGATATTTCTTAAACAAGATTATTTCGCTGTATGATTAGCGACAAGGTTCCAGGATCTTGTGATGCATCTCGGCGCGTCTTACACCAAGCTGTAATTTTGCAACAGTGGTTATCTAGAGAAAAGTTATCGCCAAAAAGATTATTAATGTGCGGTCCTCAATATTGCCGGGGCCCTTCATTTTCGACGGGCATCAAGTGTACTTATGGCATCCTAAGTTTTGTTTCTGGAATGCGTCGTCGTAACATGACTGTAGTGTTCGGGTTATGCATTAAGGATGTCACAAACTTCGTTCCAGCTCAATATGTGCCTCACAACATTGAGTCTTCTGTCACCATGTTTAGTTTACCATTTTGCAATAACATACCACTGAAGACAAGTAGTAACAGGTTCCATGACTAAGCAGAGTCTACCAAGGCATCGTTTAAAGATAATTGTTTGATGATCACTGCTTTGCGAAAAAGAGAACCCTCCACAATAATTACAGTTATTATATTTCTCTCTTTTACTTTGAATGGCAGCCTACTTCAGGAAAACGAACAAAGTTGTCGCTTTTGTCATGAAGAGTGCTTGAATTTATTGCGCTTTCGTTGGTTTATATAATGTGCACTCCTTGTTGCTTGCAGAGATCCTGTTGCATAACTGCGCTGCGTGTTGGCACTACAAATGAATTTTACGCGTATTAGCTGCTTGAGTGACTTTTTTGTGGGTTGTTGACACGTAGTGCCAGTCTTGGGGATTGACGCAATCAAGTAACGTGCATTTTTTCGTATGCAAGCGCGCCACGAGGGGGTTGAGGTCACAACCAGTGCCGACCATGTTTTTGACACTGTTAGCAAGACCAGATCTCCTCGGAAACCTCGACGTTCGGTCTTAAGCACTGCGTTTTATCGCACATGAAGTGAGCACCTAATTTATAGTCAACGAACGTCTAGTGCAGAAGTACAATTCGGAACATGCCCAGATGGATGTTCCGAATCCCAAAAGTGCCTGTACGAAATAGTGGCAAAGTTCGTACTGAACGTGCTATGCAGAAGACTCTAGGCTTCTCAATATACCATGAATTCCAATGCAATTTGCTAAATAGAAATGTTATTACAATGGGACTCAAGCGATGTGTCACAAAAGGTTTTGTGGCACCTTCCATCTTGCTTCTAGCGCTTAGGAAATGTATTTTGTGAATTACACTCCAAATAAGGCTTTCGTCCGTGAAAATGTGCTTGAAAAATTTCCTATTACAATGTTATTGAGTAAAGAATAGTGAACATAAAGCTCAGCGAAATACGGGTGTGGGACGAGGACGAAAAGCGTACAGGACGCGACACGACACCATGCCGTTGTAGTGTCCTCTGCGTCTGTGGTTCTCCTTCCTTCTCTTTTATAGCGCTAGGTAAATATGTGTCCATTCTGAATAGGCAACAACTCGCTCTAATGCCAGCTATGTTATTGAGTACATTTCACACTTTGTAGGACGAGTGTTTATACGCAAGAACAAGAAAAATAAATGACCACAGATTGCGCCGAGCATTGATTGCAGTCTGGCAGCATTGTGATAATCCACCAACACCTCACTTGCCAAAAAATGTTGAACAAAAAGTCCGATTTTTTTTTTTTTTTGCAGAACTAGGCTGCAGCACAAGGCTAAGAATTTCGCAGACTGGTAGAAAGATGAAGTCACGAATATACGGCGACCAAAAACGACTCTGAACAGGGCAAGCGTGAATTACAAACTGATTTTACTCCTGCGAAAAAAAAAAAGCTATTTGATACGAGATTCATTACCACTCCGATATTACCTTCGACACCAACAGCAGCAGCGAAACGATAACCTGAAAAATATAGGCCTCATATCAAAAAGTAATCGATCCAGATATGCGTGCGTTATATGTCGCAGACAATAGCAAAACTTTACACATGACCCTGTAGCATGCGACGCTTGCTAATAGGCCTAGTGTAGGACTATTAGTCCTACACGTTGTAGGACACATGCTATTTGTGACATCTCTTAGTTTCACTCAACAATCGGAGGATATTGCAGGCGCGGAAAATAAATTATGCAATGTTTTTTTACACTGACGCCAATTATTGGAATTCCTATTTAAAACTGCAGCTTGTCGTGGTCTGTCTGGCCACCGGAGCCTACGCTGTCAACGGTTATGGCCGGCCGGACCTTAGCGATCTGGATGACTTCGATGGCCCGGTGACTCCTACTACACCGGCGGCCCCTACTGGAACAGGGACCCCAACTACAGCGTCTATACCGACTTCTTCGGTTGCGCCTGTGTCTCCTGCGCCAACTGTAGTTCCCGCTAGTACACCGCGCCCGCAGCGTCCCGTGGTACGTCCAACACCAGTGCCCTTCTCTCCAGCGACAGGCCCCGCAATATTTGCGCCTGGAGCTGCTGGAATCGTGCCATCCGGATTGCCGGGTGAAGTGAGTATCAATATTAACAAATATGAAATGTTTAAATGAGACCTTTAGCCATCTATTCGTCATCCTTCACACGACAACCCTTAAAATGTGTAAACAAACGATTGTATAGATATGAAAGCAGAAGCGCACAAGTAAAGTAAGCTAAAGAAATATATCACATATGTGTGTATGCTTCGGTGATTTTCTCCTTGTCATTGTGCAGATGATGATTAAATGCAATGGATGAGACTGGAGAAAAATGTCTTTGAGTGAAGCACCTTGGGTCATTACCGATTGGTTTATTGAGAGAAAGCTCACCGCTTTCGTTGTCGATATTAAGGCTAGCCTGCCCTTATAAAGATTTATTGCTGTACTCCTGCACTACTTGAAGCACTATGTATAGGTGCGCTATTTATTACCAGTTTCTAGCAATGAATGTCATTTGGTCCCTATATCTCAGCAAACTTAGGAGAAAGCCTTCACTATCTATGTACGAATACCTTTGGCAAAATGCAAAAATTCTGGGTACCACATTATCAGCGTCATATAACAGTACAAAGCAGGGTAGCCATAACGGCGAATGGAACAGCGTTCTAGAGCCGCAATTACCTTTGGGACCAACAACGGTCGTTAATGAACTTCAGCGGTCCAGATGAGAGCGCGACTTCTCTAATGCAAGTAACATATCACAGTAAGGACAAGGGGCAACTCGATAAAGGTCAAGGGTTGTGGCTTTATAAAATAAAGAGCTTGAATTCTTGACATGACCGGCAGGTGGCAGTGTATCTTCGTCTTCTTAGCGCTTGTCATGTCTAGACTTTTCCCTCGTCCTTATTTCAGTGTGTTACTTGTATTACCGTGAATAACCAACATGCCCACGACTATTTCCTTCTACTTCTCTAGCTAACTGGATCGAGGCAACAGCTTTGCGAAACGATTGAACATGTGCGAAAGTTGTTTAGGAGAACGATAGCGAAATTTAGGGATGGTTTAATTGAGAACGAACCAAGTTAGATGACGCGACCTGGTCTACGAACACTAAAATTTACACTCCAGTGGGAACTTGCTTCGCAACGTTGTTTTGTACACGAAACTTTCCAGTTTAAACGGCTCTGACAGCTTATTATTCGCTGCTCTTTATATGAAATACGGAGCCGCCGAGATGGGACCACTAGCCGTGCGTCGTGTCGCCAGGCTACTACAGTGTGTTGTCCACTGGGCGATTCCAATTCAGGTGACAGGTGCTAGTTGCTATTTTTGAGGACTTTCGGGCTTGAAAGAGGACACCTGGAAGAAGGTGATGAGGTCATTACCATACAATGCAACACAATAGAAAATAATGCGAAAGGAAAGGAGATACAATTGTAGGGAAAACGGTTTTTAACACCGTATTGTTAAACACCCAATTTAATTAGTTATTGAGAATATTTCTTAGAAGTTATTAAAACATTTTTTTTGCAACTTCCTTGTAGACTGAGTCAAAATGAGGATACTGTGAATTGGTCGGTGTTATCAGACTTCTTTCTTTTTACCGCAGGAGTCGAAGCCGTACAGTTTTGGCTACGACATCACCGACGAATTCGGCAATCGACTGTTCCACAACGAGCAGTCAGACAACAGGAACGCCAGGACCGGTACATACGGCTACCGCAACATCAATGGCCTCTTCCGCACGGTGTCATATGTGGCTGACGCTGATGGATACCGCGCTACCATTGACACCAACGAGCCTGGAACAGCCTCTGGAGCTAGCGCCGACGCCGTCTTCAATGCCAATCCAGTGGCCGCACCACCCACCGCTCCTCGGCCTGGAGGCTACACTAGGCCTGTAAACAATGGTCCTGCATACATTCGTCCTGCAGCTCCATTCAACGTTCGCGGCCCTGGACGCTACACGGGCAGCTACGCTGGCGGATATGGCGGCGGGCTTAGAGGCCCATATGGTGGAGTGTCCGGTGGCGGATACCGTGGTGGCTTCGGCGGGGTATACAGTGGGGGCTATGGCAGTAGATACAGCGGTAGTTATGGTTCTGGGTATGGAGGCAGACCCATGGGCGGTTATGCTGGTGGAAATGGTATTGTGTACCCAGGCAGGTATCGGGCAGTATTCGGAAGGGATAATAGCGGAGCATACCGGGGAGCCGCTACACCAAATTTTGGCTACGGCGGTGCTGGCTACAAAGCTGGCAACGGCGGAGCTGGCTATGGAGTTACATATATTGGAACTGGCAACGAAGCTGGCTACAGAGCTGGCTACACTGGCGGCCATCGCCGAGGTCATTTCGGAGCCGGACATAGCGGTGGATACGCTTCTTCTTCAGCCTTTCTAGCTCGACAACATGGACTGCATAGTCATCACGGATTTCTTGGCCACCATGGATACAGAGGTGGTTACAAAGCAGCATCTTCTTAGGCGACACCGAATGGTCGGACGAATTGATTGAGGAAGCCAGGGAAGCACCACAAATGTTAATCGCACTCAAAGAGAGAGAGGTAAGGAAGGGGTCTGAGGATAAATCATTCACTCCCCCACTAGCATGAGCAATCGATCACCCTCAGCCTGTTCATATATACCGCGGGACAACTGTTTCTCCCAGAGACCTCCGGCTTGTCCGTAATGCGATAGCCGATTCCATCCGTTACAAGCATTCCGAATATGACCACACTGCAACGGCACTTACCTTTACTGGACAGGGTTTTCGTTTTGATGGGCACATTTCACACATTCTCTAACGTTGGCATATCAAATCAAATCAAATCAAATCAAAATTTTATTTCATCTCTCAACAAAGAGAGAAAGGGGGTGGTGGGAAAGAGCTGCATTACTGAAGCTTTACTAAACCCGGCCCCCCTATGGTACAATTCCACTGGTTATCTAAGATAAGCGCTTATAAAATGTACATGTCAAGTTCTTTCCCGCGATCTGAAACAGAAGGCTGGGTACCGGTGACTGCTGTGTAGTTCATATTGTTGTTTCTAACCTTATGGAGTTGAACCTATGATGCTTCGTTTCGGCCTGCTGTCCTTAGCTTCCTCCTAAATATCATCATTCTTGCAACTCATTTTCTTTGAGGTATATTACTGACAGAACGAAGTACATACGTCGCCCTTCAAGATGAACGGTAAACTGTGCTGTATAACTTTAATACCGTTACCATGTGCACCTCAATCCATTTTTCTGTAAGTACCCTTACAATCGGGGCACCTTGTAACTACTTCGGTTAGACAAGCGCCCTGCTTCATTGCTTCAAGACACTCACACTCAGTAAGAACTGACTCCTCTGCTGAGCTAGCGCGACCGAATTTTCAAAGCGCAAAGCATTGGTCAAGTGCTGGCTGCCATTGGTCGGCCACGTTCGCCAATGATAAGTACAGCATAACGATCAGCTGAAATTCGATCCTACGTTCAATTCTAGCGTAAAATCACTTCTGAATGAGGCCCCTGAACTTTAATTTTGGCCACATCAATATTCCAAGCTAACGTCAGACCACGCTGGTTGAGATACTCGAACATTTCTTATAAGCCGCTGGTACAGACGAGTAACGTCGCGCACTAAACATGACAGCCACATCTTTTAGAAAAGCCAAATTTCAAATGCATAGTTCTTCTCTTACTGAAACTCTATGTCTAAAGAGTCAATTTGACTTGTAGCAAGCTGGAGTATGAGAATAAATATTAGGGTTGAGTTATTATAGCTCTTTTACCCTTAAGATATAGTGCAGTATACCTTTTCCTTTGGTTACACATAGCGCTTCAAGGCAGGCCAGTGTGAATGCTGAACACTTACAATTTCTGTTATCGGAAATATCCCTGGAGCGACTTTGCCGTCGTGAAATATGAGTATTTATGTGCGAACTACATGATATATAAATATAGGTAACACTTTACGCTATGAAATTTAAGGTTCCTGATGGTAAAATACTCGACATCTTGTGTTGATACAGCATTATAAAAAACTACATGTATAAAACACTCCAAGCTTTGCCCAACTGTAAATGCTTTGAAGGGAATAAGGATTACCAAGGCGGCACGATTTGAAAGAACATATTTGAAAGAGCAGAGACCATAATTCTGCTGCGCTTCAGTGAAAGCGCGCCACTACAAATCAACATACCTTAGGCTATTCGGTTAATCTGTTGCGACTTCAGAAATGTTATATAAATAAAATACCTTTTCTTGTACTGGCCCGGTCAGATTCTTTCAGAGGTTATGTCGTCGGCATAAATGTCGAATTCGTAAGAGTGACCAAGAAATAAAATTTATTTGATTTCATATTTTCCGCGTTCTTACTGTGCTCATTTAAAATCCAGACGCGGTGACGCAACAGGAAATATTAATGCTGATCTCTTGCGCACGCCTGAAATAGATTCTGGTGCATTTTGAAGCGACTTTATCACTTGCATAGACAGCTTAAGTGCTCTATTGTACACGCAATGACAAAGTAACTAAGTTAAGGAACTTTAAGAAGCCGCTGTAAAGGATGTCTTTATCATATATAGTATGGTGCAAAAAGACTTGGAGCGGCAGCTGAGTGTGAATCCGATCAGCCGTAGCCACTTCTTGGAATGGCAACGTTCAATATATCTTCACTTGCGGAAATAATTGGCGTAATGCTTAAGTGAAGGCTCAACCATTGAACTATGTGCACCCCTTTGATAACAGTAACGTTTTCGAGCTCTAACATTTGCAATTTCTGAAAACTGTCGTTTCATCAATTCCAAAAACACGCTTTTTTTTTCTTGCGATAACATTAAAGATAGATTTAATTTTTTTTTCTGGTGGGATACCTTCGCGGATGCCTATATTACAAGACGACGGCAGCCGCTTGCTTCTTATGCCTTCGTTTCTAAATAAAATCCACTCAAACTACACTGTTTCTCCTTGTCATTGTTTGTCGAAAAGGCTATTCATTTCTATACGAAATATGTTTGAAATTATAGAAATGTACTATCTTCTTCCTCACAGAATGTCAGCCTACTAAGCACCTTGATAAAACCTTTTCGTCATGCGTACTGGAAAAGATAAATTTTCTTGAAGCAACAGAGGCTCGCCTCTGTTACACTGGTAGGGCGCACTTTTTCAGCCCTGTGATATTCAGATGTAATTGCTTCAGAGATCGATTCTGCTATGCTACGGTTGCTCCGTGAAAAGCATAAATTAGCGGGAAGAACCACAGCGACTCATGGAAGACAAACCGCGTTGACTCATGGAAGACAAGGTTTCGCAAACCGTGACTTCCTGTGGCGTAAATACTGAGTCCGAATGTTCCTTGTTGTATTCCCACCAAGCAACGCAGCTTTGTATATTTCATTTCAAAATATTTGAGCAATCACATGAACAACGATCAAGTTCTTTTAATCGCTTTGCCACTACCTACCTAAACGTTGTTCTCTGTAAAGAAGGAAAGCCACATAATGCGCGCACGGTCCTGTTGACATGCACCGTAACAATATAAAGGCACTAGATTTATGTGACATATCTATAGTCACTTCAGGATTGCTGCGTGGCGCATTCACGCAGTTCTCAGTAACTGGGTGTCTGAAGGGACAAGTCAATTAAGTTTTGCTGTTTTGCGTGTGAATCACATAGTGTCATTATGAGGCAAACCGTAACGGGTGACTCTGATATAAATATGACCACCTGGGGTTGTTAAGCTGCACGAAAATCTAGGTACTCGAGTGTTCTCCCATTTAGCTACCTTCGAAATGCAGCCGCCGTGGCCGCGATCGAGCCCGCGCCCTCCAGATTCGCAGCGCAATGTCATAGCCTTAGGTTATCATGACGGGTTGCATGGGCAACACTCTTTTTCTTTAATGCGATCGCATTCTTAGGGTACTTCACGCGTTTGCTGGGGGCTATTTGTCTATGCTTGTATATATCTTGGTATCTAAGCGTTATCCTGCCTACCTGGGCCACGGGGCCGACTTTGGTCAAATGGGTAGCGCGTCAAGCAGCTCTGCTGAGAGAACAGTGTTCGAAACCAACCGTCGGACGAACTTGGGTCACTGAGTATGTGGCAATGTACATGTGTGCAGCCCTTCAACTCACCTCTTTCACGCGACATAGGGCACTGTAGATGCGGGACGGCGTACGTACCGTTGTTAAATGAAACGCTATGACGACGACTTGTAGCACTGGGTATGTGCCACCCACTCTGTGCTGGTCTTCAATGAACCTCTTCGGTGCCAATTTGGGTCACTGGGAACGTGCAACTATGTCTGTGCGGCTCTTCCATGAACATTTCTCACGCCAACTTTGATGACTAGGCATGTGCCACTGGGAATCTGCTGCTCACCTATGTCGGAAAAGATTTTAGGGCGAAGCTCTTAGGCGCCTGTTCTTGGGTTGAGCCTCCCTGTGCCACAGCGTCGTACCTCGAAATTGAGCGAACGAGAACAGCGAAAGGTCAAAGACGTGGAGGAAGGAAAACTGAGGAGAGCACCTACCGTCTCCGCGCACTAGCAGAAAAGTGTGTAGGAAATGACGTAGTAGATTCTCGTTTATCGTTGTTTCTTTTTTTTTCAATTTCATTTGCTGTAGTGGCCATGCTTTCGGGCCACAATAGCGGATTTGTTATGGTTCTGTGCGCTCACACGCGTTGCTCCCTAGGTTTGCGTGTGGGCAGGTTTGCGTTAGTCTCCGGGTTTTGTTGCGCTGTGTTATCTGGACCGTGCTCTCCTAGATGTTGCTGTGGTCAGGTGGGATAGGAGCAACGGAAGCTCGTGAAATGCACGCGGATGCAACGCTGTACGCAATGTATCGCGCCACGGCAATGGCAACGCACTAAGGAACATCCGCGGCAACTTTTGTCCTCTTCGGTAGAATCATGGTAAGGTGCCATCGCAGGCCGAAAGCAACGCGTTAAAGAATCTGTACAATCAACGCTTTGCAGGTCAGAGATTCCAGCTTTTGACAGCGTATGATGCATTTGCTGCACGTGGAACGTACGTTACCCAAGAATGCGTAGTCCTGGTTTTAGAACATTCGTGTTCAGTAACAACTTGCTTTTGTGCATATTAAAAGGCATGTTCCTTAACTGTTGCTCGTTTCTCGCAGTACTCGCGACAGCACGAAGTCTATTAAGCAGAGCGCGTTCGAGGTTCATGCACACCTGCACAGGTGTACCACAACAGGCTTGCTGATAGAGCGTTACCTAGAATATGGGCATTTTGTTGCCCTCAGCACCGCGCCTGCCAGTCGACGCTAAATTCGATATGGGAAAGAAGCGGCTCTTTTGACTTAAGGAACGATACCACAGGCGTATCTTATCTGTGTGCGACAGAAGCGCCGGGAAGTGAAGGTTAGCGGCTGCGCTGCAAGAGTGAGCAAGGATGCACAAAACATACCCCTACGAACACAATAAACGGCTGTTCCATGGTCCCATGTATGCCGGTTCTACGCGCGTACTTTTCTGCACCGTGCGCCGATTAACGCAAAAGTTTGGTTCCACGAAGCTTCACTTACCGTGGGATGAAGGCACCCCAGGGCGCAGCAATGAATCTAAACGCGGAGTCAGAAATGACAGCCTGCCTCCTCGCCGGCGCGCTGCCTTATGATGCGCGGCTACCCGACATTTGTTCAATAAAGCACGACGATTCCTCAAGCCGCAGCGACAATACGTGTTTTGGCTCATAAACTCTAAATGGATCGCAAATGAGTGTGTCGTACGTGTCTCCAGTGTATATTGGAGTGCTGTGAGAATGCGTACATTCTTTTCGCAACTCCGCCTGAGCCCCCGGAAGCACAAGCATAGAAAAACAAGTAGAAGGCAGCAATAAAGCTGAACTTTATTTAAAAAAACGGCCGTGGCTTAGCTTGGTTAAGCCTGGTGATTGCGAAGCAATAGTGTGTTATTCTCGGATCAGCTGGTAGTATGGCTGGTGGTAGTCTTGGGTTATGCTAGTGTTACGGCTTACAGTGAATCATCTAAGCACCAGCACGTCCAGGTGCATCTCGGACTTGAGCACGCCGTTGGCGAACGCCCGTATCGAGCTGAAGGACGAGGTCCAAGTAGCGCATGACGACGTTTTCTATGCTCGACACCCGCCGAACGTCGGCGGCTGCGAGGAGGCCGCTGCTGATGTCGCGACACGCGAGGATGACTCGGGCGCCGCGCCGCGCCCCTGGTGAGAGGAGCGGGAGTTAGGCCGCCTTTGGTGGCTACCGCCTCGCCTCGCGACGGCGTGAGATGGGGCCCCGTTTTTACACAGCTGGTGTGACGTCACTCTAGGTCACGTGGTGTGACGTCACGCAGCGAGGTCACGCTAAAGGTCAATGGTGCCTACCACCGCCTCGCCACGGAACGGGCTGAAGTGCGACCTAAAGTAGTATTGCTTCGCAATAAAACACGCTAGAACTTGGCAGCGGCCGGTGCCTGCGGTTGATGATCGAGAAGAGTTGCTGGCCTTATGAAGCATGTTTATTTTCGTAAAAGCCGGTAACATTAGCCGATTCAACCCCATGGTCCAATTTGCGAAGTTCATTATGAACTTCTTTTAACATGACTACGGCAACGGTAATGCAATGACACATCATGATTAGATGATTCTGTTTAGTATAGCTGTGGAGTCCATGCGTCCAAGCAGCCCGGTTGCGCGAAGCGCGGCATAATTTAACGAGAAATGTAAACTAGAGAGAAGAACTGGCGCTATATGACGGCGGAGCAACGGCAACTTCCAGCTTCACTTGCCTTCTCAAAGAGTGACATCAGAGCCCCTCCTCCATTTTCGTTCTTCCATAGTCAAAGGCTTCCTCTATGGTCTGAGCAAACGCGGGGCGCAGCGGCAAGTCACAAAATAGTGCCAGGCGGAGGAGGAGGCTACAGTGAAAGCGTGAGACGGAAAGTGGAGGAGGAGTGGAGGGGAGACGGCCTGCGCATGCGCAGAGTTTCCGCCGGCCCAGACATCAGCTCGAGACGTTCATTTGAGGGGAAGTATCGCCAGCCGTTCTTGCGCAGGCGCGATTAAGAGCGGGCGCGAAACAGAAAATCGTGTGCCTTCTGCTCCTTGAATATATGACTCAGCCTAGGCACTACGGAGGAGGTTTCTTAGCGCGTGTTCTAAGCGTTTGTCCTTAGGCGTGCTGGCATTGCGGAGTGGGGTCGAGTTTGTTTTCGCTCGGACGCTGGCTCCAGGCGTGGTAAAATAGGTGAAGCAGCGGCTACTGACGCCCGATTTGACGACCGCTCTGTCGGACAGGCTGTCCCGCACCTGCAGCGCCCGTGCTATGTCAGCCCTGGCGGATCATAGCTTTCTCGCGCCTTACGGCAATGTACGTTGTAAGCGACGTCCCAGATGTTTCTGTGCGAGCACTAGTGACCGTAGTAGATCCCGGGCCGCATATATTGAAAGTCTCGAAGCCAGAGCGCCTTTTCAACCGCGCTTGAACGCAAGTGGTTGAAAGGCCGCCGTTGACCATGACTGACCACGAGCGCCGCACGCGCGAGAAAGTGCGCCCAATGTACCAGAAGTCAGGGGGGCGCTGTAGTGCTGAGCTTGGCGTCTCAAGTTGGCGACTAGACGTAATTATATTTATTCAATGGTGTTTTTTTCTACTAATTGAAACATCATGTCTTTATTTTGCATTAGTGGCAGCGCCTGCAGGACACCATAGCAGAAACGCGGGCACCAAAGCTTGAACTCGGACTGATCCGTCTGTTGGAGCTCGCCGAGGCCTGCGCGTGCCAGTGGGTTTTCGCATTAAAAATAGTCTGTACGCGATAGCGGACAGTGAATCTTACACACTCCTATCTTATAGATAATCTTATACGCCTCCGCGGCCCCAACCCACGGGCCGCCCTGCCTCCAGCTTTGATTGTCCCGCTACCCTTTGTGTGCACTGGAGATACTGCGCCGCCTGCTTTATTATAACCTCAGGTGCTCTCCTGACACCTCTGTTCGCCGGTTACATGTGCCCTCCTGCAGCAGTGCTTGTGAAAAATGCAATCTATCTTCGCGACGAAAAAAGCCACCCGAGTCTTATACCACACCACTCAGAACCTTGCCCCTTCAGACAAGCGATCACCAAATGGGGTGTCCGTGCCCACTGCCTCACCGCGCGGTCAGCCAGCGGCGGAACGTAAAAAAATTCGACCGCACTCCGCAATGCCGGCATCTCTAGGAGACAAACGCATACAACAAGCGCTAAGAAACCTCCTCCGTAATGCCTTATATAGGCAGAGTCATATATTCAAGGAGCAAAAGCCACCATATTTTCTCTCTCACGCCCGCTCTTACTCGCGCCTGCGTACAAACGGCTGGCGATCCCGCAAATGAACGTCTCGTGACTTCCGCCGCCACGTGGGCGATCTCATTTGCTCTTCCGAGGTGGCGCCAAGGTGGCGTGAGGTGGGAAGGGCCAGGCTCTACGGAGGGACCAGTTTGTGACGAGAATTACTTCTCCTGCAAATTGCGATGGCGAGCGGCTACGTGTAAAGCTCTATGTGAAGCTCTCTGGGGTGTTGTCGCCGATGACACTCGTGGCTCGATTTCCCGGGACGAAGGGCCGCTTTCGTACTTTGTGAAAAGAAAAGAAAGCATAGTGCCGCGCAAGTCGGGCTGCGCGGCAACGATAGCTACAATATGGCGCCAAGTTGGCGCGCGTCGTCATGTAAACAGGCGCTGCATGAGCATAGGTCAATCGACGGCGGCCGCTGTAAATCGCGCCCACGCGTCACTAACGCGCTGCTTCTTGAGATCTTATTAACGAGGCAGTCGCCTTGCACTTCGCTCCATTCGCAATGTGTCGCGCGCGACAGATTTTCAGCGCTAGTGTTGCTACTGACAGCGCTCTCATCCTAATGTAAAGCGTGTGCCGCTATAATCATATTTAAAAAATTTTGACATGCGAAGTGCAGTGTGACAAATTTCCGTAATTTTATGGTCAAACGAAACGCAAACATTAGGTAGATCGTTCTCCTTCGTGAAAAACGTCTGCATTCTATGTAAAAGTAAAAAAGGACGTCAGGGGTGCTATGCAGGATGCGCCCAGTTTCTCGTTCACCCGAGTTTTACCCGAGTTTGCTCGACGGCAGTGAGTGAACGGAGATAGCGTGAAACGCGCAAAGGCTGCAGGCAAAAATTACAGAATTGAATTATAGGGTTTTACGTGCCAAAACCACTTTCTGATTATGAGGCACGCCGTAGTGGAGGACTCCGGAAATTTCGACCACCTGGTGTTCTTTAACGTGCACCTAAATCTAAGTACACGGGTGTTTTCGCATTTCGCCCCCATCGAAATGCGGCCGCCGTGGGCTGCAGGCAAGAAAATATGTAGACAAAAAGCCGCGTACGACAACATCAGCGCACCCTGCGCGGCACGCTGCTTCCATGTTTCAAGCGCAAGACGGCTGCACAACGAAACGCGCCAGCGCCGCGTACTGTTATCAACGGATTAACGCAACTTAGCAATACCGTGACTGTCCCGCTGTCTGTCTGCACACTTGCCGCGAGCCGCTTGCCACGCCTTTCCCGGGCGCGTCAAGTGCGTGCCTCCTCTTTCGGGAACTATCTTTCTATCCTCCAACTAATGCGAACAGGGTACATGCGGCGCGTTCTTGCACCTACGCTTTTGCTCAAACGAATACGTTAAAATACAACAAATAAAATAACGAACATTTTTATTTCTTTAAGTGCCTGGTTTTCGTTTTGAATGCTAGAAATTGCTGATGACAAACGATGATCGAGCAAATTATTAAATGTTGCACTTCTTGCCACGAGTGGCGACAGTGAGGCGAAAGGTTAGAAACGGATACATTGAAGCGGGTCACACGCACGAGGCAGTTCATACGGGGAGAAGTCGTCTAGGGGCGCTACAGTGCTATTCTCAGTAATGTCAGTGATCACCACTCTTTTTTCATTAGGGGAATAGAAATGCAGCGCCGCGATACGGCTGTTCATCGCAGGCGCTTTAAGGCCCCCGCTTTACCAACTAAAAACGACAATACGGGAGCAAGGGCTGTCGCTGCAAAATGGCGGTCCGTAGGGCCCGTAGTGACGCAGTTCAGTGAAAATGTACCAGTTTATCTTTGTGCGCGAAGCCTCGGCGATGCATTGCGAAGAAGTGTGTGCTTCCCAGCGACACAATTCATCGCTTGTCATCGCTTGCTCAGTGAAAGTGCCTCTGAGCGCATGTACGCAGTATTTGAGTGTTTTGTGCCCACCAAGGTGCTTGCGGATTACTTATGCTGGAGCCAGCAGCGATCGCAGAAGGATTTCGTAACGACACCTCAGCAATCGCATTTTGGCAGGTGAGGGCTCTTGTGTGCGGTTATGAAATGAGACTTCGAACTGAGGAAAGTGTTGGAACTGTTGAGTGCGCAGTGCTTGTGATGAAGAAATGCCATTGCGCTGGGTCAAGAAGAGCAAGCGATTCTCGGACGCTGATCGTGTTTACGATGTTGTGGCTCCGATACAGCACCGATGACAGAGCAGCCATCTCAAAGGACTGCTGCGATACGCACTCCTCAGCATCGTCGTAACCCTCGGCCCATTGACGCCTTGCCAGCAGCTACAGTGACGTGCCGATAATTATTTACTGTGCGCTACGTCGCCACAATGCAGGCAATGAAACCGTGCTGTGGGGCCATCTCAGCCCGAGAAGATATATGCAGAAGCCAGCCACACTCAACGCTTTGTTTTTGATAGTAGTGCGCAGTACATCACCGATGACAGTGCGTTGTGCGTG
Source organism: Dermacentor andersoni (assembly GCF_023375885.2). Taxonomy (NCBI): domain Eukaryota; kingdom Metazoa; phylum Arthropoda; class Arachnida; order Ixodida; family Ixodidae; genus Dermacentor; species Dermacentor andersoni. The sequence goes on from NC_092815.1 coordinate 196,081,953, forward strand.
TTTTATGTCGGTGGTGAATATTGTTGATGCCTCTCAGCTCGGCACCGCGTCGCTGTTGCCGAAAGACAAGTTGGGCGTGGCCCAACCGTGGTGGGTGCGCTCACAAGTTACATGCCTCGCGCGGGGCGTGACCTGTGGCTTTGATTGACAGGCAAACTCGTGCTAAACTCGTACATCGCGAAACCCCCTCCGAGTTCAACTCGGGAACATGGCGGCGGCAGCAGCAGCCTGTGTTATTGCATCCAGCGGCAGCAAGCGTCAGTATGACCGTCTGGACCCATTCACGTACATGGCCGCCGTGGAGTTTCAGCGTCATTTTGGCCTGTCGAAGACATCAGTGCGCTGGCTGTGTCACGAGCTAGGCGAGGTCTCTCGTCTGTGGAGACAGCGTGGCGGGCTTCATTCGCTCACCGTCGAAGAGCAAGTCCTCTGGGCCCTCCGTTTCTACGGGACTGGGAGTTTTCACGGAAGCGTCGGCGCCTAGCGTTACATTCGACGTCATCAAACTACTGTGAGCCTCTGTGTCAGAGATGTGTGATGCGCTCATTGATGCGGCAGTGCGGAAGCGGTGGCTGGCTTTCCCGAAGACTGCGGCTGAGCGGGCATTTATAAATGAACGCTTCTTACTTCGCGGAAACATTACGAACGTAGTCGGGTGTGTCGACGTAACCTACGTAGGAATTAGGGCGCTTTCAATGTCAGCGTTACTGTGATTAGCATTGAAGCTATGTCTAGACGCACTATATTGCCAAATTTGTCACTTCTGTGTAGCCGACTTAAATTTTGTGTTACCAACATCACACATGCGGCAGCCTATGATACTGACTTTTTCGCTGGTTGTTGACTTTTTACCGATTGTTCTACTTGTCTATCAGGGTGCCTTCCAAATGGCTCACTTTTTGGGGAAAGAGGTTAATGAAGTATAAATAGATAAATGGATATCACAAATTATGTGAAGTACCCTGTGAATGCTAATCTCATAAAGAACTTGGGGTTTTTTATGAGATTACTTAGTACTTAGTACAAGTTACTTAGTATGCATAATGCTGAATTTTGGTCATGCATCATCTATTGGTCGCACTATGAAACAGCAAGGCATTGCACAATTTGTTGCAGTGCGAGATGCGGATGTCGCGCCAAGCTGGTTGCGCCTATGCATTTATGGCTAAATGAAAATGCATTGAGAATCTTAGTGTGCTGGCTTACATGAAGAAAATACTTCAGAGTGTTTGCTGTGTTCACTGTTGGTGCATGTGCCAGTAGTTCAGTGTATTTTCTTTGGGGGGGCAGCGTAATTCTGTATGGACAAATCGTATATTTTCGTCTCATAATGGGGCTCTAATTCTTCAGCAGTAGAACAATGCAGATCCAATGCTCTGCAGAACTCGGTGTGCGTGAACATGTCGTGAACCACCAAGGCAAAATTACATATCGGGAGAAATGTGGTGCAGATCCCAATGAAAAGTGGGTCTTTAACCCGCCACGATAAAAACAAAGATTGCAGAGCGAATATACCTTTGTACAGCTTTAGAGCAATGATTACACAAACTGTGACATGCTCAATCGTGTAAAAGCTTGTCGCAATGCCAAAGTAGGATGAGCGATATGCAGCATATTTTGGCATTGAACATGTCTTGTAACTGCTATTTTTATTGTAAACCTCGCTGTCACGCCTTTCCCTCCGGCACTCCCTTACTGAAACGCGGCACTGTCTTTCTATTGGTGTCATGATGATGATGGTAACAGCAGCAGTAAGGCTGGTTAATGTTTGCCGCTTTGATTCCTGCGAGTTTAGTGGTACAGAATATGGCACGTGCATACACCTGTGCAGCAAAATTTTACGCTTGTGGCGATTTGTTGGAGAGCTAATTCGTGTTGGGACATTTCAAAGATGTGCGCCATTGTGGCTTAATAACTAGAGCATTGTTGAGGTTGAAGACTGGTTGTATTGGTATAGAAGCTTGAAGTTGAATTGCACAACAATTCGACGGGACACAAAGAAGACAAATACACACAGCAGAATGTTCTGCTGTGTGTGTTACTCTTCTTTGTGCGCCGTCCAATTGTTGCGCAATCCAACTTCAAATAGAACATTGAGCTTCTTTAGTGCAGGACCGAGGAAGTGTGAGCTATTCGCCACCATGCCGGTGCCTTGCCACACAATTATGGAAGTCTGAAGGTTTGCAAACAAAGCTTTGCTTTCAAATTCACGTGCTCATGTAATACAAGCACTGATTGAAAAACCGTCATACAAAAATAATGGTGAAATGAATGGCCTTTGAAAATTTGTACGTTGACACTAATGACATAATAGGTGCCACACCGAACTCGACAAATCTACTGGACGGAGTAGTTTGTTTACTTTGTTAAGCACAAGCTTCCATTACATGCTGTGCAGATAACCAAGCTCAGTTTGTTTTAACGTGGTACACAACATTCACTGTAATCTGTTTTCGATTCTAAAGAAGTTCCAAACACCACCTCTTTTTCAAGGATATCATGGGGAATATTTGGCGAGACCTTTTTACAGCCCCTCATAATGGAAGTGTGGCCAGCCAGCTTTGCTTGGGTGCCTTTATAGATTTCTGTTCCTGATCATTGTGTGCTATCAAGTTGCTAAAGTCTATGCAACCAGTGCAAGGCATTACGGGATTCAATAGTCTGATACAACTTCAGGAGGCCGCAGAATCTGCGCTTCAACGGCAGATGAACACAAGCCTGCACCAATGGACACACACTCTACATTGACGTCGTGCCTCTGGACGCTCTAATACCCGCTCATTGGAGAGGGACTATTTCTTTAGACGTGGAGGCAATTGGCTGCTGCACTTTGGTCATCTGGGCGAGGCCTCTCCTGTCTTGTGAAGTTGTATCCTACTAGAGGGTGCCGCTTTTCATATCACACAAAAGGACAAAGTGTACAATTATTTGGCCTATGAAATGGATACATCACAAGTGAGCTATGCATGGGCTTAAGCTGTGTGAAAATTAGTACATGCAAATATATGACATTGTTAAAGAATATGTGGTATCGAACATGCATGTAATGGCACGTATAAATCGGGGAGTGTTGCATTCATATGCACATTCTATAGGTGATAGCATTATTAAGCTCATGCCGTTTCCTGTCTTTTCATCGTGAAATACACACACCGTTCATCTTGTGGCTAATCAACACCCACTTTATTCTTGCAGATAGAAAGAACAAACAGCACAATGACGTATATGCTGCATTAGTGTCCTTTTCATTTACACGGTCCAAGAGTGGCACAGATTGCCTTATGTTTTTCCCATTTTGAAGAGACATCAAGTGCATGTTACAAGTGTCCCAATATGCACAGCATAATGTTTACTGCAATAATTTTATTCATGCTCTTGAATAATAAACAATATAATAAACTGAAAGCTGCTTTATAAGGTGTGTTCTGGGGGCTCGACTGGAGAGCAGTGAGGGCACTGATCCTACTGTTGCAGAGCAGCCCTCTGGACCTCTGTCACACTCTCAAAGGCACGTGCCTGGCGCTCGCCTACTGCCACCAGGCGGTTGAGTGCCTCCAGCAGCAGAATGTATCGCTGCAAAAAAAGTGGATTGTTGGAATGAATCAACCGCATATAAACCATTATTTACAAATAAAAATGCTCATTGCACTATTGGTACTAACTGCCCTTGACTGTGGAAGCCTTTAGTGTATGCATAATAAAACAATTTGTCGGGACAACATTGCTTTATTTTTCATAACGGGTTGTATTTTTCAGAGCCAATTGTAATGTTTATTAGTGTGCCAACAGCCGACGTGTCCTCGAACCTTCACGAGTCTCTACTGTCAGCACCACAAACCTATTTTTGTTCTCTGCAAAATCAATGGCGCTCCCTACAATCCCGTCTTATGCGAGCTGATTGCATCCTATGCCTACAAACATCATATTTTTGTCCCATTACGCAATTTTCTACCATCCTCGGCTGCAGTTCTCTCTCCTTGACATCCACTCTGTCACGCTTATGTAATCACCTGTTATAAATTGGCAACAAGTGATTGAAGACGTGCATGGCCTGCCCGCCGATTCCATTTTTTTTCTTAATCTCAACTAGCATATCAGTTGCCATGGTTTACTACGCCACTGTCTTCCTGCCTTAATGCTATCTCCGACAATTTTTTTTTACTTCGCTTTCTGCACAGTCCTCGACTTCTCAAGTTTATTCGTTAACCTCCAGGTTTACGTCCCATATTGCATAACCGGTAGAATGCAATGATTCTAAACATTTTTCAAGGATATCGGCAACGTGGCGATCACGATTCGGGAATGCCTCCCATGTGCTGTTCAACCCATGAAATTTTTACATAAATTTCCTGTTTTATATCAGTAGCTGCTATTGGTATTTCAGCTGGATAAAGATACTCTTCCACAGATTCTGCGGGCTGAATGTCACTGATGAATTTCTGTTATCTCACCAAGTTAGTGAAGGTTACCTTTATCTTTGACATATTTTTGCGGGCCCACGTGCATGTAAAAGCACAAATACTCACTGGTTCTCAATGCCTTTTTTAAACTGCTGGACATTCAGTTCGTTACTACGAAAGTGACTTAATCCGTGCACTATTATTATGCTAAATATTAAACAGTAGAAATATACTCATCTGCAGTTTGTCGATGTCTCCTTCACTGCGTTGGTTGCGAGATCCATCGTCTGCACCACCTCCTTGTCGCATCGTAGCTATATCGGCTGTCTTCTTTTTGCACACACTATGCAATATTCGTGATGCTAGCAGTCACGCAGAGTGGAGGAACTCGGCGCACTCGCAGAAGTAGCACCGGAGAAGTTGTTTCTTCAGCATCGCACCGTGAACAGTAGGTGTGTGTTGCGATCTGTAAAATCGCCGAAGCTATTGGCAATCTTACGGGGTGCACAGAAAGATTGCTCACGGAGGAACAGAACTATACAAGAAATAGTGGTCCTCGTCGAGCCTGATCACAACGTCGCGCACTGCAAGCTCGTTGTGCAAGTTTGTTTACATTGGGCCCCTTCGATGTTTAGCCGCCATGCTCGCCCGGTGAATGAATGTGATTACGCCACCACAGCGTTCCCTCGTGGTATAATGCGAAGCGTACTAAATTACAAATTTGTCTAATACACATTCAGTGTACACCTTGTAACCTTTAAAATGCTTCTAAACCACGCTAAACTAATAATATTGTACTAAATGCATTTGTTTTATAACTGTATTGTTTTATAACTGTATAACTGTATGTATTGCACTCGGTGGAACGACAAACAAGTGAAAGAAGGCACGACCATGTACCGACGGTATGATCACGTGAGCCCCAGTTTGTCGACCGCCCAGAAGGCAACGCCCAAGGAATGATAGCCACCCAGAGTGAATCTAGATAAACCAATAAAACTGGAGGCTTGTCGAAAGATAAACTGTGTCTCGGTACCATTTGTGCTTTCATCTTGGGGTGTCGCCGGAGCTCGTGAAGACCCCGAGTTTCGCCAAACTCGGTGCATCCTGCATAGCACCCCAGCTCTGTTTTTCATGTGTCGAAGGCCGTAATGAATACTAAGAAAAGCCATCGTAAAAGCACGAAAAAAATGCAAAGAAAAAGTTTTAGTGGTGGCGTTGCTTACTACCCTTCATCGCTCGTACATGCCTGGTTGCATGTAACCGGCACAACAGTAATAGCGGCAATGGTTGCAAATCGCGGTGCTGAAGGTGCTTTTCCTGTCACATTTGTGAGCTCACTCTGGGGATAGGAAGAAATTGGCGCTGGATTGTTACACACGTAAGTCATTTAAGTGTCCTTTTTTTCTTCTTTGTAAACGTCACGCGTGCAAAATGTACCGCGATAGCCGGTGACGGGCTAAATTGTGCTCTGTGAGCACCCCCTGCAACGACGTTCCTGCTTGACCATGATGGTCGATAAAGCCGAGACATTGCGAGTCTGTGATAAACAGGTGTAACATTTGTTGTGCTCATTGCATATAGAGTACATTGAGACGCGTACACAATATCAGCTTCGATGACGCTCCTAGCAGCTCTTTCGTCGGCTGTATGTGCTCGCTGGTTTACAGACGTTACCATTCCAGTCTGCACTGTGTTGTGCCATGTTGTGTTCTAAAATAAAGTGAAGTCGGTGTTCCGCTTAGCAATCTCTCTCGACGCGGCTTAATGCTATGTTATCCGTATTCGGTGAGACCGTGCATCACAGTGAAAAGCTTAGCCATTATTATTTTTCCGTAAGTTTAGGACGCAGTGTCTTGGCTGGGTCTTCATAATCGCTGAGTTCATACCGGTAATTAGATGACTACTTGTCCGGAAGCGAAAGTTTGCTTGTGTATGAAAGACCCATAGAGCTGGGTGCGTATGCCCCTACCTTACAATGAAATGTCGGTGTAGCGTGCTTGCTGCCGTAACTTCGTGCCACCTGCACTGTTAGGTAACACAGGTGTCACACCGTGCGCTTTCCATTGGGATCGTGCCCGAGCAATCGGGCTCAATCGAAATTGAAAGTGTCCGCGTGATACCCCTTAAGGGTCGCTGCACAGGAAACGGATTATTTTGCTAGTTGACAGTCTGCATCAGATGTTTCTCGTATTTTTAGTTTTACTTCTGACCGCTACCAGGCTGACGCTCAAGGTTCTGACGCAATACGTCAGCATTTCACGTATTCTGGGAGTGAGCATTGCCACTTAAATTTTGCCCATATGTGGCCGTAATTGCAAAGAAAATGATGGGCTAAGTAATTTTCGCCGTAACCTTGACATAAAATAGCGGTGGCCCAGCGTGTGAATGGACATCCCAAAGTTACAAATCGTCCAAAATGGACTAAAAAATTTAAAAATAATGTCTGAACACTGACGTTGAAGGACGGTGACGGTTATAATACTGACTGTCTCTAATTGCGGAGACGAATTTTCAGTTTATAGGCAACACGAGAAGAATTATTCAAAAATGCATGTTGTGAGTTATGCACAACAAAACCTTGGCTGTTTTGCCGAGTAGAAGCAACTTCGTTAACTATTTTTTTTGCAAATGAGTTTGACGATACCATTGACGATACCAAACAATACCGCAGCAATAACAATAACTCAGTGACGAGCTTACTTGCAAGAGTGTACTTGTGTATGAAAATGTGTTTTTATTGTGATGGAGGAGGGAAAATAACTGAGATCAGTATTTCAGTTGGAGCTGTTGTCCTCTGTAAAGGATGTCTGTGTGCCGCCTTGAGCTTAGTGTCTCGGCCATAACGGCCTGCTTGCAAAACATGTGCCGCAGCAGTCTGTTGGGTGGTGCTATTTGTTTTGTAAGCCGTGCCATTCTATTGTGTATAGCTCTTGCAGATGTAGTCTTATTGGACAATGACTTGCAATATTGTTGCGATTAGGAGGCCTATGCAAGTAGAAGTATTGCTGCAGATGTCCCCAAAAGATAACTGATAATTGTTTTCCAGTGGCCGCCAATCGGTTGAGCAGGACGACGTCGACTTGAAACTGATATTGTTTCATACTTGACTTGGGTGCACATATATGTGGTGTTTGAAAAATTTTATAGCGTAAGAATTCAGGGTTTGAGGCAACAGAGAAATTAAACACTAATAAAATAATTGTTTGCCTATAGTGTTGCCTTAATGAGTATCCAAACCACTTCATACTGATCACTAGCACTGTCATGCATAGGCTCTATGGCAACTAAGTGACGCCCTTATTAAGGTCACCGTGAGCCAATGTTAGGCCTCTGTTGAGCTAACTATAGTAGGTGAAAATGCACCGACGTAATTACTTAGGCGCGACATTGGAAGGCAACGTAAGAATATAAAATTATACCTTGAGCACGCAGCTGTGTGAAGGGGTCAGGCAACCAAAATATATCAATAATTTAAAAGGAGTGAACAGTGCTGCTGCCACAACTAAGTGAAGGCCACAGACAAAGCAACATATTTCCTTCGTCCCGTCTGTAGCACCGTTCGATTCCCTTCCAAACATGCACAAACCAGGCAACTTGAGAACGCTCCTGCACTTGATCTGAATACTTCAATTTGCGAGGCAGACAAAGTGGTGACGTGCCAGCTTATGTTGGAGCTATTCTGTCAGCTATGCAGGGTATGAAAATATGTCATGAGGATGTTTCATTGCCAGAAATTTCGTGTACAACTGCGCAAAGCAGCATCAGCTACGTTGCTCCCCCATGTTATGACAAGGAAGGAAGGAAATCAACTTTATTCAGGTACTGCAGGCCACGAGAGCTTTGGGCTCTCATGGAGTGGGCGTCTCCCACGACGGAACCGGGAGTTTGAGTTTCCTGGTGGCGTCGTGGACCTGCTGGAAGGCCCAGAGTTGGGGAGCGAGTTATTCGCCCCGGATTGCTCTTGCAAACTTGCGCTTGTCCTGTTCGTAGTTTATGTGAGCTTGCGAGCACGGCCAGAGTAAATGATATACGTTAAGGTATCTATTACAATTGGTGCAATAAGACTTGTGCCGGAGTGTGTTTCGTAACAGAGTCCTTGAGTAGTCGGCCTGTTTGTCCTGCATAATGGCTGTTGCAAGGCAGTGGGATGTTGTAAACAGCACCAACCGCACTTCCTATTAATTCCAGCGCGTACTTGTTGTTGCAAACTTGACATCTTGGCGTGGTCCGGTTTGCATTTTTTACGGGCCCAGGTTGTTTGGTGCTGAAAACAAAAAAAATCACCGCCCAACCACTACGTAGAGATGGTTAACCAGCGAAGCTGAGACGTACGACCCCGGTGTTTATTTCTGGGTTAATCACGACGGTTCATTAAACGACGGGGTGGTAGGCTCCGGGATCCTCGGTAAGAAGTTGCTGCTTGCTCTCCGCTGCACGAGCCTATTCTTGTGACCGCGCTGCAGCATCGGCACGGCGTAGACTAGCTTGTTCCCTGTTCTGCTCGTGGTGTTGCTGATCGAAAGCTGCGGGCTCCTAAGGAGTACGGACGGCGCGTGGCTTACGCGTTTCAAAGCTGGAGAGAAATCGCAGCGCGCGCGCTCGGCTGCGAAGGAGAGTAACGGCGTCATTATTGGCGTAGGTGATTCAACACCACCTAGATAACACAAGGCCTTTTCACTCTGATCCATGAGATCATGTTACACGGCGTGACTGCCATAGAACCTAATGGGCATGCTCCCGAGTAGGCAACAGTGATTTTGACGTCACCACTTTCACTACAGCAGATTTGTCAATGGAAATTTTGGGCCAGGGAGCGTGACGCTATGGATCATAGTAAACAGGTTTCGTGTTATGTATGTGGTGCTGGCTGATCACGCGCCTCTCTTCCTCTCTTTTTTTTTGCGCATGTGCATGGAGTGGCGGCGGAGGAGTTTTTGGCATACAGGCAACTGACAGACGGACGGACGGACGAATCGGCTAGGCATATACAGCTTTGCTGTATATGGTATATGGTAGTTCCGACTCTCCTAGCTTTTAGATTGAATAGACGGCTGCCTTTGTGTACATACTGTGTAATAACCATAGGCCTTAACTTAGTTGAAGTTTTCTGACCTGAGACGTCACCTATGTTCAATTCCAATTAGGGGCACTGAACCACCTCTCGGGCTTGGTGAAATAACACAATCCACAGGTAGCATACCCTGATTAGAACATCTCAGCCAAGTTTCGCTGTGGTTCGCGGTTCGCGTAGCTCGCAAGAGCATCGCGAAATCACCTTTCTCTCACACGCTCTCATTTCAACAGAAGCCCTGTCCCCACTCTCTTCTGGCCACTTTCTTCATCGGACACATTCATCTGCATTTCAACCCAATCAGCCTCCAAACTATGGTCATACAATCTGTCGTATAACCCGACACCCTGTCTTACGCAAATGAGCATTGTGCAGTAAAGCCAGCATGGCTCTTTCCAGAGAGGTAACACCATCAATATTACAAATGAGCACAACGTAACACGGACTTAGGTTAATAATAAATTATTGTGCATCACCGTGTGAGCACAAGCAGCATTTTATCATGGCTACCACATCTAGTCGAATATTCTGCAAGCAGTGACTTTTCATTTGGCCCACTGCAAAGTATTAAGCCAGTAATACAGCCTTTAGTCAAAGTGGCTACGAACCCTCATTGGTAGGCCGTCCTATACAATACCAACAATGCTAGACAAAATAAGTCATGCTTTCTCGCGTTCAAGTGCTCTCTCAGAAATCAAATCCTCCTTTTAACAAAGGCCTCTCATCGTGTAGTTCCGCGTGCTCAGGTGATTTCAGATTGCATTTATTTGCACTTGAAATAGCATATTGTTCGTATTATAAATATACATGGCAATGAGTCAGCTTTGAGATAAAGGGCATTTCACGTAATTTCAGCAAAGCTTTATAAATATGCAAATGCTAGATTGCTGAACGGAACTAAGATATTGTTACTTGCTGTGGCTAGGAGACACTCAGGTTGTTTCTTGCTTTGTGCCCAATCACTTAATTATCCTTCCCTTATTTATCAACATCTCAAATATAACTAGTATTATGAAAACGCCGGCAGATCACACGCCCTGTGGGAATTGATGTTATGCGGTGATGTGTGCGGGGAACCTACCAAATCAACGAAATGACCATTACAGCACAAGACATAGGCGGCTGTTTCATGACCTACATGACACGCATGCCATCACATTCATGTCATGGCCTATCAGTTATGTGCGTCAGACACTTGTAGGTAATGTAGTAACGCATTCAGTCACGCTGCGTAGTATTACCGATATTAACAGTCACACTGGCAAATGTATGGCGATTGGGTTACAAGCGGCACACCAAGCGGTCGCGATTTCATAGTCCTCTTCTCCCTTCGAGCCGATGCACCGAAAACAAGTAGACCCTAAAGGCTCCTCCTCCTCGTGAGGAAGCCGCGGGACCGGTGCGGCTGATCCACACCACTGTGTTCCTCTCTCGACGTCATGCCTAATATTTTTCACTCGATCGCCCTTTGCGCGGTTTAAAACTTGTTCTCGTGCTTCTTTGTTAACCTTCATTTTTTTGCCCCATGTGTTTGATTTTCTGCCCATATTATGATCATACATTGTTCTTTTAAATGACAGTGGTACGAGTTCAGTCAGGATATTGTAACGCCCACCGCATGCACTCCAATCCATTTTTATTTTTTGTTAATTTATTTGTGAGGGTCAGGGTCCCCTGTGAGTAATTTACCTAGTTAAACTTACTTCTAAACATACTCTAGAGGCTGACTGGTGATTCTGAATTCTTGTTGCCTTACCAGGCTATTGAATATAACCTTTGTCATCTGCATAATAATCTTCAGCTCCAATATGACTTTATTGCTTAAGGTCCTCAATCATTAGTTGTAATTTGTTCCAAGTGTTCCCTAACAGCAAAATCTCATCTGGAATCTGGAAGTTGCTGAATGTGAAGAGGCAAAGCTGCATTAAAGACCCGCAGCGCCGAGACGACCTTGCTGAAGTGGCTGCCCAGTAAATCAACACTTCTTTACCCGACGCGATATATTAGTTACTGTAGAATTCGCTAGAGATTGGGGTTTGACCCGTGAATGTGGCGGCCACATTTTGACAGGGGTGAAATGTGAAAGTACTTGTGTATTAAGTTAAGGAACCCCAGGGGGTCGACATTAATCCGGAGTCCCCCACTACGGCATGCCTAATAAGCTGATAGTGGGTTTGGCCCTGAATCAGCATAGTTTAATTAAAGGTTAACACTTCTGCCGCAACGCAATGCGCCTTCTGAATCGATGGCAGTAGTAGACTTTTCAGGGGCTACGAACAATGCCACAACAACGCCTAAAGCAAAGATGTCTCGCTGTGTGTCCATTGTACTACGAGGACAAACAGAAAGGCTACGCGCAAAGGGAACCTCTCCTCACCCCTCTCATACTGCACAAAGAGCTCAGTAATCTAAACTTTTCCTTTCAACGCCGCCTCACTATACTGTCTATTACCGCAAACACTCAAAAAGCTTCGTTCTAACCGATTTCCGCATTTCGTGGTATCTGCATAGTATTTAACTGACAACAAAACATATGTTCTTTTAGCAGCATTTATTCCCAGCTTACCATACCTCAATTATAGTGACAGTCCAACAGTGATTAATTTCCAGTGCCCCGCAAGGTATCCAAGTTCCTATAGTAAATGCCATGATATATAAAACATGTCATCATCAATTACATATGCATGAAACTATAGCTTGCTAATCTAACTAACATTGCCGAGTATCTGCCAAGGATAGATGGGCCACCAAATATTTCAGCAAGTCCTACTCGTCATATTGGTGTACAAATAGATGCCTCACGGCGCAGCTATTCCTTGTTGTTTCGTTGTCGAATATCAGGTTAGTTCCGCAGTAAATCTTGGCTATTGATGGTCAATAGGGTGTGCTGCCGGGAATCTACAGGCTGAAGGTAGACCCTGACGCTATTGCGCACTTCGTCTGTGATGTTTGGCTGCATAGCATTGTCGTTGTCGAATATATCTCTCTAAACAATGCTGAATGGCTCCATCCGCCCGTTGTCGTACATAAGCAATCTTCAGGTTGGTTGTTTAGAGTGGCTTGCAATCGCGTAGCCGGCACCTGTTTTTGTTTAAAGCTTGGGACAAATCAGCTCGAGCACCTATCATGAATACGCTTTAATTCAGATATATTGTCGTTAAAGATTCCTCACGGACAGATTGTCGTATCACGCCAAGAATTTTGGCTCGACGAAAGAAACTGACAGAAGAGGCCTCATTAGAAGAGAACGTTTATTGATGTTAAGGATGTGAATTTGTCGTGAAATACAATAATGATCATTATGGAGACGCAGAAAGAATTTTTTTCCTGCCCAAATAAATGTTTTCCTATTGGTGTCTTCCTTCCGGCGGGCATTGCCACGCAAATTTAAAGTAGCGTAAGATGTACTCCCGTACTTTACATTGCAGCCACAATCACAGCAGACATGAGTGCTTTATACGATTCCAGCGTTGCAGGAATCTGACAGCAAGGAAACTGCGCATTGCCACTTGATGGACACAGAACTCAAATAAACTTTTGAAACAGATAACGTCTTGAATCAACACTGAAAAAGACTTCCGCTCAATTGTCACACTTTAACCAGCCTTTATAGGTCATTGTGCCGCCAGGTAATTGGCTACTTAGACAGCCATCTTGTTTTTAACGGCACAAATAATGTATACATAAAGTTCGAGCAATACAGTTTTGATGATGCGGCGAGTGTATATTCCTATGTAATGCTTATTTCACTTCTCCTGGCTAGCTTCGGTGAGGTAATTTCTGTTTATTGTTAGAAGTCGGTGTCTTATAAGACTCGCTCTTGTGCTCTGACGCGCACTATTCCTATAAAAATTACCTGAAAGAGGTGCTACAGCATCCGTGCGTAATATTTTTACCTTTGATTTGTCTCCAGCTCGCGATACATCTCTGCATATTGATGTCTCCTTTGCCATAAGCTTGAGGCTCTCTTAAGCCATGTTGCGACAGCAGCTATTTTTCGATGCTACAAAATCCACAGCAAACATGTGGCTCATGCCCCGACTTAGTTGCAGCCTATATTAATGCTGTACAATAGACTAGATGTAGCTGCACTCAAAATTTGTTCTTTCTCTGGGTAGAGGAAATCTCCCATTTCCTTATGTGACGTCAGGGAGTATGGTGGCAAAGGGGTTGTTCATTTAATAGCTATTCGTAGTAGTAATCCGAGCTTAGGTGTGAATTCTCTAAGGCTATGTGATCCGTGTCAACCTGAGGCTGCCTTTGCTCTGGAAATTTTGAAATGGTAGCGGCGCCGTTCCGGAGGCCGTACCGTCCGCCGTATTCTTTTGCAAGGCCTGCGTACCAAATGTTTTCGGCAGCAACTGAATACTGGGGCGCCTTAACAGGGAGAACTTTGATGGGAGCCGCGTTGAAGACGGCGTCGGCAGAGTCCATAGGAGCAGTGCCGGGTTCGTTTGTGTTCACAACAGCACGGAAGCCGTATTGGTCGGCGATGTAGTTCACGTGGCGGAAGATCCCGTTGACAGCGCGATACCCGTACGCGCCAGTCTTGGTGTTCTGCGCGTCGGCCCTTTCGATCCGATACTGCTGGTTGCCCTCGTGATCAGCGATGTTGTAGTCAAACTTGTACGGTCTCGCGGTCTGCAAAGAAATTTGAAATCCATGTCAGGCATTCAAAAATAAAATAACGAAACTCGGCTTACATTCTCAACGGAGCTGATTTACTGCCACTTTTTTGTTACAGAGCCGAGTAAACAGATTTCCCTCATTTCTAATTGTAACCGCTATCACCTGAATGGGATATTCCTACTCATGTGAAAATGCCACTGTATATAATTGAATACTGCCGAGGTGAGGACCTCGAAGCCCCAAGATACTTCGGGTGTTGTCCTATAAGAGGCTGAAATTCTTTCCTTACTCTAATGGACCACGAAACCCAAAGTGCGAAATGCTGAAGAATGGCCTTGAAATTCTTCAAAGACTTTGCCATTATCGCTCTTTTACGGCTGACATAGATGGACATCTATGAGTTGCTAATTTCCTAATTTTCCGATGAAATTCCCAACAGGGAAGGGCTTCCCTAACTTAGTACTACAGACATTTTACCATGCCAACAAATTTCAAAGTTTTGCCCCACCTGTATGCCACAGCCACGTCGGGCAATCGAAGTGGAAAGCTCAACATTCGCCAAGGAACCACAAATTCTCAAGCAGAAACATGCTTGTAAATGGGCTCTTTTTCGTTACATTTTCTGTTTAAGAAAACATATTTGTCCGTATGTGCTTCTTAATTTCATTTCAGTTTTTCAGGCAACAAACTGTCCATAAAGCCACGGGGGTAGCATAGCATCTGCTTGTGCGGCCATAGTCGACACTGATATAGAGGAGGTGCGTTTGGTCGAAAAATAATTGGATAGCGCGCTACATGCCTGGACACCATTTTCATGACTCTTGTAGGGCAAATCCTCAATACAATAGTGTTTCTTTTGCCGAGGATACGCTACTGAAGACCATGTCAAAAAAGTTTCAAGCCAGTCTACAGTTCATGATCATCCACCTATTATATTGGTGGAAGAAGTAACAAACCATTATCGCTCATATAAACACGAAATAATCAGGCGTTTCTTAGAAAAAAGCAGTTGTATACAATTAAAGACAATTGAACCCTGCCAAAAGGTGGAACTAGAGGTTTGGAGTTGCATTGTTCTAAACTGAGGCAGTAAGAGCTGAAGACATCGGTCATTACTTCTTTTAAGAAACACGAGGTGCTGCCTACCACTCATCTCGTGCATGACAGATGTCCGCAAAAGAATGCAAATATTCTGAGAAAAATAGGAGAAGCAAACATAGCCACTACATTACTTGAGGGTAGATACATGCACGTACAGAAATACTTTTCCTGCGCCGTTCGCGAGACACAAATGTTGCACTGTAGGTATAAGATCAAACCCTTTATGAGCATCTCACCGCAACACAGCAGAATGAACAAGCACAAAACATCCGCGAAGACAGAATGAAACAAAGAAGCGCGGTTATAATGTGATTCTAGAGATACATCGATAATGTCGAAGTGTTTTAAGATGAATGTGCAGTCTACACGTACGATTAGTAACTTCCCGATCATTTCGTTCAAGGGTATATTTTGAATTCTTCATGAAACTATTCTTATACACGTGCAGCCCTCAGCGGTATCTCTGTATAAACGTTTCCAAGTCATGTACTTAAGCTTTCTTGAATTACTTACTTATTGATCTGATGATTATTATGAATATGGCTATCGATATTGCTAGGCTATGACTATGATCATAGTGTGAAAAAAAGTATGTGCACGAGACTTTCCTAATGACATTCGTCTCTTACTGTCAGTATCAAGCCTCAATCCAAGCCTCCTATAGAAAGTAATAAACCACAGGTTTTAACATTAACATTAATATTTCAAAAAAAAAAGCGTTCTTGGCTGATACAACAAATCTACTCATGCACCTGGATTACTCCAAGTGACAGACATTGCTTACATTGAAAACCAACAAGCACAATTTGATAAAATTTCGCTACTCAATTTTGCTTTAGCAATGGTATTGCAATACACAAATACAAACTAATTATCTTGCACAGTACAATAAGAAGGCGCACATTATGAAACCAGCTCCCGTTTTCAAAGAAGCGCTGTCAAACTTGCGGCTAGAATGGACTGTTGAGCTACGTTTTGCCAAAACGCTATTTTAAACATTGAAGCAAAAAAAGTTATAGGAGTACCAATGCCATTCGCAGCAAACTTTGGGAGCGCATATAACTGGTGTTGTTCTCAGAATTCGTTACAAGTAGCTTTGGCTTTCGAAGTCACCAGCTACAATTCGTAAAATGCGATGTATGCAGTAAAGTAATGATCTTGAGGGGTAACTATCGAAACTTCTTTATATCTTTCAAGCATTGATTTTGCGTTTGAGCACAATATTGTCCGTTGCCGATGGTGATCTAGCTCAAGAACGAGATTTGAGCAGCGTGCCACAGGCATTTATTTTTTAAATATTATGCTAGTGATAACGAAAAGCAGCCCGTAGAACTTGTTCGCGGGCACCAAAAAGCAGAAAAAAAGTTCGATTTTTTTTTTCTTCGGTAACAGAACTGCTGATGGCATGGCGTGGGTTTCTGACCATGAGGGTTATTTACTGGCAAAACTTACAAGTAAGCGTGCTGAAATTCTGAAAGAAATTCTGCAGCCTTAGGAAATTTCAGTTCTCACATGATGCAAGAAAGCCCCCAGGTTACTCGAGATAGACTGGAACGCCCGATTAAGTATGCCATAGAAAACAAGCGGCGCTATAGAAGCACTTTATTTAATTACATTAGCATAGCTTTTAATAAGTCCCTTTGAACAACGCAGGAGAGCTCACAGCGCTGCATGTTCGTGTGAGACAGCTCATGAATGGCTAACGCACATATCCTATTACACGACAATAGGCCTTACCTTTGCTGAACTCCGACTAGGCGAAAAAGGCAAGTGAGGTACATCATAATACTCATAGTCAGGAGGTGGCAGTTGACCCAGGCCATAGACACCGAAGAATCCAGGTAGCAATGCCATGATAATAACCTGCGTTAACCCAATCACTTGCAAAACAATCGTTCTATCAAAGGCAGTGATTGCTGTTGTTTTCTGAAGCATACACTTCTTTACGCCTTTGCCTTTTTTATAGGTTGGTAGCAACCGATCAAGGTTTGTGTCACAGCGAGCAAGAGCACATGGTACAAATTTATTTTTAGGGCGAACAATGCCTAATATTTTGAAACCATATTACATTAATTTATATACGAGTATATTTACACGCATTGACCATAGGTATTTATTTCGCTTCCGCTAAACTAACCATATTTAAGCCAATTTATTTGCTTGGCTTATCCAGGCATCTTTCGTTGTTGTCCGACGTGTGTGCCTTGGGTATGACATGTATTATTTAGAATCTATCTTGCTATTGCGAATGTACGAGTACCAGTCTGTCTTGTTGGTTGCACATGGATATTTCATTATGTCTTTTATGTTGCGTCACATTTATATATGCACATAAACCACCTCACTTGATATAATTAAAACCTGTTCAAATTCAAGGCTTGCGTCTGTCGTAGCCAAGTTCTCGTTCCAAGTGATGCGCAAATAACATTGATCACGACACCATTAACTCGCATGCTTTCTGTAGAGCAAGCTCAGGGCGCCCGCGAAGGAGCACAAGTGATCCGTGCTTACCATGGCATGTGCAAAGCGCACAATCTAATCGTTTCAATATGTTACAGCGAAACGCGGAACAGCTTCAGAACTACAGCATTGTGTCAACTTTATCCGTTCGTAAAGGTATAATGTCTTTTCACATATTTCGAGGGCTCGAATTTCTAGGTTCATTCTTAATGACCCTCTACATTCACGTTCTTATGTAGGAAGTTATACTATAGATTCGCAGTTCTCACACTGGCGGAATAGGTCGACAGGATTGCGCGCCTGGAATTTTCACTAACGCAGCTCAACTTTGATAAGCTCAGCACTTAGTGGGTTCGTCATGCCGTAAATTTCGGCTCTTTACAAGGATGTACGAATTATATGATTGCATGGCATGCAACTGACGCGGGCGTTCCACGTATGGCAGAAGTAGTCCTAAGGTATGCGCAAATGTATTCACAAAGTCAAAGATATTGCGTAATATTACCATTCGCTTTTGCTACCCCTTGAGCCACTAGAATTTATAGGGCGTAATTGCTCTGCGAGTTTCCTTAACGGAGTCATTGCTTCCGCATAGGAACTCATTTGTTGCATTTGATATACAAGACATGATGATCGCGCAACTCTACGCACTTTGTCTTCCCACATTGGTTAGTTGAAAAGGCTAAATTATTTAAACAATTAATTTATATAGCAATGGTCCTACTTATTTACTTGCAAAACACGTTTCAGATAGGAAAATAGATGCACTGTGCTTTTTTACCTGGTTCACTTCCCCACTATCTCGACTATGACGCGTGCCAATTCACTGTTTTCTTAGACCCTGTGCTGCCTGAGGTAAAAATTACCACAATCCGGTCTGAGTCTAAAATGAAAAGAAACATTGTAATAAAAACTATTTTCTGAAACTTGCGCTAGTATGATTTGCGATCTTTTACGTAAGCGAATACGTTTGTTCTCCGCATACGTGCCTCTTGGAAGGCGTTAAATTATGGCGTCACTAAGACAACCCATCAAGCGGGTGTAGCGCTCGTAAGAACAACAGCTGTGCAAAAGGCAGGATGACAATTGCATTTAGCCGCGCATAGCAGCACTGTGCTTCCTCTTCATATGTATCGTATTACTGTTTCAGTATTCTAGTCTTTCTTAAGGTTGAGATAATCCATGCGCGCGACTTGCACCTTACATTTCTGAACGTGGATACAGGTATATAGATTAAGACAATGTACTTGAGAAGCTTAATGAAATGCTTTACATCGTAAGCTATTCTGGGCGCATTTCAATAGATCGAACCGGGTCCTCTGTGCGGTAGCCAGCCACTCTACCAATGCGCAACACGAGTGCTTGCTAGTTGCTGCAGACATTGCCCTGTACACGCGTTCTAGCTCGCGAGATGTCACGCCTTTAGAGATGCGCGGCGCATAGTGGCGATGCGCGCAACCTTTGCTTTGCAGCCGCATACTATTGTACCAGGTGGCACACCATAGCGCCATCTGTATTGGGCCACTTCTCACGCCATGTAAAATTCATGCAGCGCAACGTTGATACGCGAAAATTTTGCATTGCAGTTGCATTGTATTCCACCATGTAGCACCACCACAACGTGTAGCAGTTGCATCGTATCGTACCACGTGTCAAAGGATTTGACATGTGTGCCATGTAATTTCGATACCTGTGCTTACTCTTTGGTAACCGTTATGGCGCCTCCTCGCAAGGTACGAACCGCTGCTGAAGAAGTGAATCGTACAGCTACGCGCGTGGTTTCTACTAAGCAACGTAAGGATAAACAGAACGCTATGCAAAAACCCGCAGAAGCAGTAACTCGCATTCGACGCAGGGTGTACATTTCACGTCTTTCTCATGAAAACAGAGCAAAGTGACTTTACCGCGAACACCCTCTAGAGCGCCCTGCCGGAAAAGGAGCTCCCATACAGCCGCTCCTCCAGCTTACGCTGTGACTGTGCCCTATGGGCCGCGCATGGCCTGCGAGTATTTAGAGTTCAGCTCTTAGGAGCCCGTTGCTAAATTGAGCGTCGGCGTCTTTCGGCGTCACCGCGCGAACGCGTTTGTGCGTGTTCGGGCGTTCGTCCTCGTCCTCTACCACAGCTGGGTCCGATGCCGTTCATCATACCAGCGTTCCCATACTGTCCCTTCCTCTGCGAAGCTGCTGGCGGCGCTAGCCCAATACGAGTCGGTGCGGCGATTTCGGTCTCAAATTTTTCGCTTTAATATTTTGCGAAATGAAAGCACGCACCGAGCTGCGCTCAAATTCGCACTCGGGAATAGAATGTCGGATACTTTCTTTAGCCACGAGTACGTCAGATATGTTTCCGATGTTTGGTGGGAAAACAATTACTATCGCGCATTGCTTACTCCAATTTTTTGTGAATAGATTACACAGCACTGGAGGTTGCCGAAACAGCGATCACTGCAATTTCATTACGCCAGCCAGAATATTGTACAAATATGCGGTTGGGCAAGGAAATTCATAACAGTGTTGCCTCGCCCGTCATTATCATGAATTCCCTCTAACGAGTAATTGTAATATCGTTTCTTCGGGCTCAAGTTAGGTGACAGCAGTTGTTAAACCTCGATTATTGGTTTTATACTCCAGCCCTAATCATAGGACAACAGGTGCAACAGAATAAACACCTACAGTTTTATTAAGATAAAACTGTACGCTGTACAGATAAAACTGTACAGATAAAGTACGCGGTTAAATGCTTAAAACGACTGTTCGTTGTAAATATAATCGCATTGCAAGAAGCGTTCGCACGCACATACCTTCAGAAGCATGTTTCAGCCGCCGTGCCTTAGTGGTGTTTTGCGAATATGTCCACGTGTCCCAGAAGCTAGGCACTGCGCAAATGATCTCAGACAACTGCCGGGAAGCGGAGGTTTTGCTCATTCTTATAGAGGAGAGGGAACGGCAGGGTTGTCCGGCGACATCAATGTGGCCCGACGCGCTCAGTGGACGCGCGCGCTTCACGCCCTTGATGTGTGATTCACCGCAAGCCCGTGTCGCTGCGTGACGACAGCACCGTTTACGCCATTCTCTTCCAGGTTAATCACGAAGCGGGCTTCGTCCCCTGCTCGTGACGGTTCCTAACGCCCTGTGTGTGCAACTGTTTTATTTCCCCGTCTGCATATGAAATTCAGCATGAACTTGGATTCTCCGAATTCTTGTAAATACAGTTGCCCTTACTGAGCCGCGGAGTCCTCAATTACTAGAGCTGTCATAGGAAACGGTCCTGCAATTTTGAAGGGGTCTGAAAGGCAAAGAAAATGTTATAATGTTATACGAATGACCACGGTAAATATCCTCAAAGTAACTCACTGTATTACAACCTTATTTACATTTATATTTTTGTTCTTATTGTCATTCGTCCCAATGTGATACACCATGCCTGCATGATGTCAAGGTAGCTAAGTAGGATCATTGTGATAAAATTTCAGCAACAGATGTGGTCTTGTCCCTCTTCACTCGTCCATTCACCGCGTACAGCAATGGACGTATGCGCAGAGCTGCAGCTATAGTGGAAATGTAGATTTCTCCACCTTTGGTGGGAGTTGAACCCACGACGTATGGTATTATTTAAGGCGAAGGGTAAAACACAGTTTCTTATGATAGAGTTAGTTTTGGCACTCGAACCCACAGCCTTTGGCTGTAGTCGAACCCATGACTTTTGGCGTTAATGAAGGCGAAGGTAATTAAGGCACAGTTTATTAGGGTAGAGTAAGGGCATTCGAACCCTCCAATTTTGGTGGGAGTCGAACTCACGACCTTTGGTGTTAATAAGGCGAAAGTTATTAAGCTACAAATAAATAGGATATAGTTAATTATGGCACTTGAACCAACCACATATGCTGGGAGTCGAACCCACCAGCTTTCGTGTAAATTAAGGTGAAGGTAATTAAGGCACAGATAATTAAGATAGAGTTTATAATACACTCGAAGGCAAATCCTTTTCTCTGAGTAGAATCCCCCTCCCCTTTAGTGACAGTCGAACCCACTACCTACGGTGTTATTTAGACGAACGTAATTAAGGCATAGTTAATTAAGATAGAGTTAATTGTGGCACTCGAAGCCACGACCTTTGGTATTAATTAGGGCGATGTTATAGGAGGCAAAATTAAGGCACTCGAACTTTCAGCCTTCGCTGATAGTTCAACCCTAAAGGTGGGCTTGCGTCGAACCCACGACCTTGGGTTGTGGCATGTCTAAGCGTTACGCGGTGGTCGCAGTGCTTTCGAATTCATCAACATGAGGATAACTAAGGGTCGCTTGAATCTTTTAAGGTCGGAGTCTGCTCGCTGCTGTCCAATGAAATCGTCGGCGCTTGTTCTCCCAAGGGAAGTGCACTCGTTTTGGTCGCCTTCCTGCGGCGGGTATTTGGCGGTTGAAGACAGACAGTAAGCATTAGAGTGTTTCCGCCGGACTTTTACACTACGGTTATGTCACATTCTTGCAGTCTAAGGCTCCACTGTGCTAGGCTCACTGAAAGGTCCTTCGAATTCGGCAGTCAAGTGAATGCGCGATAGTCGATAATGATATTAAAGCGCCTACCATACAGGTAAGTTCGAAATTTTGCGGTGGTCCCAACAATGGCAAGGCATTTCTTTCTGCCGAACAATAATTGGCTTCCGCTTTCGATAGTGAGAGGCTCGCATAACTATGACCCTTTTAGGCCTGTCTTTCCTTTGAGCCAACCCAGCACGAGGCCTACGCTACTTGCGTAGGTGTGGATTTGCGTATGGGTATTTTCGTCGAAGTGCGCGAGTAAAGTTGCATACAGCTGTCGTTGTTTGAGCTCTTCGACTGCTTAGGTTCCTGCCCTTCTCACTTGAACTCAATGTCCAATTTTGTGGCATGGGTTAATGGTTCGCAATGCCAGAAAGTCATTGACAAAGAGCCAATATAGGCACACAGGTCAAGGAATCTGCGCAATCGTTTCTTGTTGGTTGGCTGGCAGATTTAGCGATGGCAGATCTCTTCTGCAGATAATGACGGACTTCATGTTTGGCGAAGTCGTAGCCCTAGAACTGAAGCTCATCGTAAGCGAAGCCGTACTTTTCTGCCTTTAGAATGATCCCTGATGACTTGATGGCCTCCAGTACTGTCCCAATGCACGTAAGCTGATCTAAATTCCCGGCGAAGACGACCACGTTATTCAAGCAGAAGGCGCAGGTCTGCCACTTCAACCCTGCTAACACGATGCATATCACGAGCTGGAACGTTGCACGCTCCTAGCACAGCCCATATTGCGTTACCTTGAACTCGCAGAGGCCGTCCAGCGTCATGAACGTGATCTTCTGAAAATCACTGTTGTCGACTGCTATTCGCCAGTAGCCAGTCTTCAGATCCATTGAAGAGGAGTACTTAGCGTTGCAGAGCCGGTAGAATGCGCCATCTGTCCGTGGGAAGGGATGTGCATCCTTCTTTGTGATTTCATTCAGCTAACAATAATCCACGCAAAAACGCAGGGCTTCCTCCTTTTTCTTCACCAGGTCAGCAGGAGACGACCAATGGCTCTTCGAAGGCGGGACGATTTCGTGTCGTGGTACTTCATTGACTTGTTAGTTTGTGAGTTCTCCTCCCGCGCCCAAACTCGGTACGGGCTCTCATGAAGTGACCGAGCATTTTCACGGGTAATGCGGTTATTATGCGCGTTTTTTGTTTAATGTTCAACTAATATATCGTTAATCCTCGATGATGTCAAAAAGCAGTCTTTTTATCATTGTTGAATACATTTAAACTTTTCATACTTATTCATGGGGAGTCTTAGATTTACATTGCTACGGTGCATTTGGACAGGACCATGCACGCTAGAAGGAGACGAAGGGGAAGTGGTAGAGTGTCTACTGGAGTTGTGACCTTTGTACCAGCCTGGGCGTTTACCACTAACCTTTTTCTATATAAATAGTTATACATACGCTTATGCGTCGGGCTTCCTGTTCCTAACATTTGGTGGAGTTGCGGGGTAACGACTAAAGACGGAGCTGCGCAGTGGTTGCTGCTTTGGTTCTTCACCGATTTCGCAGGAGGTGGTGCCTGGTTCGGCAATGCCTTCGTCGACTTTCGTACCCACGCACCTACGTGACCCGGGAACCTTCTGCGGCAACGATAGCGCCGACGTCGGACGACTGGCTGGAGACGTATGAGCGGGTGAGCAGCCACAACAAATAGGATCCCACAGTAATGCTGGCGAACATAATTTATTACTTGGCAGAAACAGCGCCAGTGTGGTCGCAAAACCACGAAGCAGAACTCCGTGACTGGGAGTCCTGCACGCAGAAGCTGCGAGATCTCTTAGGAAACCGTTGGGTAGTGAGGTCATCGCCAAGATTGAGTTGGCGTCACGAGTTCAAATGTCTACCGAAGGTTACATCACCGTATACAATATGTGCTAGCACTGTGCCGCAAGGCCGACGCTAATGTGCCCGAGTCTGACAAAGTCGGGCACGTGTTAAAACATATCGCATATGACGCCTTCAATCTACTGATTCGGTTTGACCTTATCAAGGAGTGCAAGCGTTTCAAGCAGGTGAAAAGCCGTCGTGTGTATCAGTCATTCGCATGGTTTTCCAATACGGCTGCAACATCGTGTTGTGAAGACCGACAGGACTCTCCGGCGCGGCAGCTGCAGCTGCCTTCAGAGCAGCTGAGAAATATTGTGCATGTTGAGCTGGAAGCCGTGTGTTCTGCGGCTCTGTCGCCACCTGTCAACGATACATGCACTGCCATGGTTCTCCTTGTTCAGGCTATTGTGCGCCAAGAACCTGCCAATGTCGGCTTTCAATCGGTTGGCACCGTGGTCAGTTCCCGGACGACCGAACGTCCTTCGTTCGTCCATACCCAAGTTATTTTGTCCCTCCAAGTTCCCGAAACATGACGGAGAGGCGAACACCGCATGACCAACCTATTGGCTTCAGTAGTCACAGTGTTCGTCATGTCGGCCGATACTGGCGCAACCGCTGGTCCTCGCTACTGTTCGCGAACAGTCCTCGTCCAGACGGCAGTTCTCGCCATTTCCAGGCGCAAGCCGAGCCAAACCTGCACGCCACGGACGGCACGACCGCATGACGCCGTCGATCACCGTCGCCGTGCAGTCACCAGTCACATTCGCCGCAAAGACATCGGCCGTCGTCCTGGTCATGCCAGTCCCGTCGCCTGTCGCCGCCTTCGCGACCTGCGCACGTACCTCTGAAAAACTAATAGATGCAGCTCCCGGAGTTGACGCTGCATTGTCGACGTCAACACGAAAGCCTCTCACCCTGCCGACCAGACGCAACATAGTCAATCTAGAAGTTGACGGTGGACATGTCCTAGCCCTTGTTGATACTGAAGCCCATGTCTCGGTAATGAGCGACCATCTTGGTTGCCGCCTGAATAAAGTCATTACAGCTGCCGCATCTCGTGCTATACGGATCGCTGTTGGAGCAACGCCCATTATCGTTGGTATATGTACTGCCTGAATACCTACTGGTGGTTTCAACACTACCGTTTTACTTGCTGTTCTTGAGCGGTGTTCCCGTGACTTGATCTTCGGCCTCGATTTTTCCTCGGACCATTCAGCACTTATCTGTTGGCCTCCTCAAACGCGAGCTTTCTAATCCCTGCTGTCCTCTAAAATCAGCTGAGCCGAGTTTGTGTTCTGTAGGCTTCGTACGGTTGCCGCCTCAAGCAGCCATGTATATGCCTTTGATGTGCTTCCCATGTGTTCCTAAGGGTGATGATGTGCTGGCTCCTAATATGAATGTTCTCCTGCTACGCACAGTTGATGCTCTTCATACCATTGTCACTATTGCCGACAACCGCGAATTCCTTCCTGCTTTAAACTTTGTTTCATGCGCATAAGTTATCCCGGAAGCCATGTCGCTCGGCACCGCTTCGCCGATCGACCATACCGTCATCTCTGTGTTGGGTGTTGCGTCCTCGTCTGCAGCCACCTGCTGTACGATCAGTTCCGCAGCCTCCGATCCCGGCATATTTTCAAAAATGATTGCTCCTTACCTGCTCCCAGAACCTGCGGATCTATGTCGCATCCTCGTGTCCTATCGCAAGGTCTTTGATGATCGCCCACTTGGACAGACTTCTGTTTCGACGCATAAGATTGACGCTGGTGATGCGAGTCCTATCTGCCGACGTCCTTATCGTGTGTCTCACACAGAATGCCACTTTATCCAAGCTGCGGTAGACAAGTTGCTAACCGAATTTGTAATTGAGCCCTCTTCGAGTCCTTGAGTATCGCTGGTTGTCTTGGTCAAGAAGGATGGCCGCTGGCGATTTCGTGTCAACTGCCCGCAACTGAGCAAGATCCCCAAAAAAGATGTGTACACTCTCCCACGGTTTGGTGACACTCTCGACTGCCTTCACGGATCCAAATGCTTCTCTTCAATCGACCTCCGTTCCAGTTATTCGCAGATTGCCGTTGATGAACTCGGCCGTGAGAAGACCACGTTCTTTACACCGGAAGGCCTTTACCATTTTAAGGTTATGACTTTCAGACTTTGTCATACCTAAGCAATGCTGGACTCTCTTCTTCGGGGCTATAAGTGGTCCACCTGGCTTAGTTATCTGGGCGATGTCATCGTGTTTTCCCCTGCGTTTGACAGCCAGCTCAGTCATGTGCCCGCTATTCTTCAAGTCTTTAGGAAGGCTGGCCTTCAACTTAACTCTTCTAATGGTAATCCTGTACCCTGTTCAGAAAATACGTGCGCAGCTTCGTCAGCTTATGCTGCTATTTTCGTCCGTGTGTTGAAAATTTTGCGAATATCGCGCGGTTATTGACCAGCCTTCTCAAGAAGGGCACTGCGTTCTTTTGGGACCGCGTACAAGCCGACGCATTCAACACCGTCCTCCGCTTGCTGTCAATGCCTGCGATATTAGGCCAATTTGACCCATCGGCACCAGCTAAAGTTCGCACAGCCGGCAGTGTCCTCGCCCAACAGTAAAATGAAGACGGGCGCGTCATTGCCTGCGCCAATCGCTTGTTGTCCCCTTCATAGCGCAATTGTTCTATCATCGAGTTCGAGTACCTCGCTATGGTATGGTCAGTAGATAAATTTCGCCCTTACTTCTTTGGCCGACCATTTCCTATCATCACAGACCGCCATTCCATGTGATGGCTTTCATCACTGAAAGACCCGACTGGCCGCCTTGGTCACTGGGCACTGAGACTCGAGGAATATACTTTCGTTGTAACGAACAAGTCTGGCCGCTTACATCTCGACGACGACTACTTGTCTCGTAACCCCGTGGATCCTCCTAACAACGATGAAATGAATTTTGTCTGACGAAATGGCCCTTCTGGCCGTTCCTGACTTTCGCGACATAGTTACTGAGCAGCGAAAGGACGACTCTTTACGATCCATAATCGAGCGCTTGACTTCTAGCCAATCAGATCGTTTAATCAAAATGTTCCTGCTCCATGGCGACATTCTATGTCGACGCAACATCGACTCTCATGGACCAGATTTAACGCCAGTTGTCCCCCGTCTCGTCCGTGCTACTGTTCGTGCTGAGCTTCACGACGAATCCAGTGCCGGACATCTTGGCACGTCCTGAACTTACGACGTGCGTCGTCGCTTCTGGCCAGGCCTGTACCACTCTGTGGGATGTTATGTTGCGACTTGTGACCTCTGCCAGCGTCGAAAGAGGCCATGTACGCAACCTGCTGGCCACCCTCATCGAATCGATCTTCCCAAGGAGCGCTTCTTCCGTGTCCCCTTCCCCAGACTGAAAAACGGAAGCAAATGCATAGACGTTGAAGGAGACTATGCGATCTGCTATGCTATTACACGTGCCCTGCCGACCAGCTTCTGTACTGTAGAGGTAGCAGACTTTTTACTTGAGGATGTGATTCTTCATCATGGCGCGCCAAGGCAGTTGCTGACAGATTGTGGCCGCTATTTCCTGTCCCATGTTGTCGAAGACATACCTTGTTCCTGGTCCCCCGAATACATCAAATCAAACCAAACCAAATCAAACATGTTTATTTTGCAGGAAGAATACAAAATTTCCCTGCTGCAGGCAAAGACTAAATGCGAGAATGCCGGACGATGTCTTTGCCCACTAAAATACGCAAGCCATGGGTTACGAATGAGTGTCCGAAAGTGATTCGCCAGTAAAATTCATGATATGCTAAATTCGTGAAAAGAAAGGCCATTAATGATCTTGCAGCATTCGAGATATGCCGCAATGGTGTAACTAAACTATTGAAAAACACAAAGCGTGCATACTTTGCACATCGGTTTAATCAAGCAAATGGTCGAAGCGAAACAGTCTGGCGTGAATTTAACAAGCTTTTAAATCCCGACGGTGAAGATGAGTTGGAAGTTCCTGTGGGTGGCAAGTCGTTAAATGGCGAGGAGCTAGCAAACAGCTTTAATGACTACTTTACTTCTCTAGCCTCAAGCAATTACAACAAAACAGCAATTGAGTTATTCGGCGTACTACCCAGTAAACATTCAGCCTTTTTTGAGCCAACGTCTCTAGAAGAGGTTTTTCTAGCTTTCATGTCCCTGAAAAACAGCAAAGCGCGTGATATTAATGGGCAGCAAATAACACCCATTAAATTTTTACTCGATCTTCTGTCTGCTGTCCTCACTCATATATTCAATATTGCTTTACCCAATGGAGTCTTTCCCGAGGCAATGCAACATGCCAAAATTACTGTATGGTTTAAATAGGGGAACAAACACTACTTTTTCGCATTACAGAACTGTTTCAGTACTACCTGTAATTTCAAAAGGATTAGAAAAAAATGTTCTCTAAAAGGGTTACATCATTTTGCGACAAACATTCTATCATATGCAAGCAACAGTTTGGTTTTTAAAAAGGAATGTCGACGGAGCTTGCTTTACTGTCACCAAAGGAATTCATTCTTAACTGTTTTCAACATAAAAAGATAACAATAGAATTTTTATTGACTATTCCAAAGCATTCGACCGTATTAAACAATAAATTTTATTTGATAAATTAGAACATTATGGGTTTCGCGGCACGTCATTAGCACTTATACAGTCATATTTAAGACATAGAAAGCAGTGTGTCTCAATTAAATCCCACCAATCAACTCTTCAAAAATGTTGCAAGGAGTTCCGCAAGGCAGCGTTCTTGGGCCAACATTGTTCAACATCTACATAAGTGACATCGTTCATATAAGCAAAAAAAAAACACTTCATAATTTATGCCGACGTCAGCAGTGTTTATACAATAAACTCGTCTGGCTTACATTTCGAACCTGACAAATGACGCCCTCAGTAGTTTACTTAAATGGAGTAAAATTGACTCATTGGAAATAAATAATACGAAAACAAAAGCTTTTCTGTTTGCTCCACCACAGAAAACAATTGATAGGAACACAATGTTAAAGCTTGGTGCGGAGAGGGCAGAGCTTGTAAAAACAGTAAAGACTCTAGAAGAAGTTTTTAATGAACATTTATTGTGGGATGATCACGTCGCCCGAGTTTCAGCGTCGTTGGCAAGGGTTTGTGGCATACTATGCAAATTCAGGCATGCTTTAACCCCTAAAATTAAAGTTGTAATCTAGAACAGCCTTCTTGCTCCCCATATAAATTATTGCAATCTCGTATGGGGAACCACTTCCCAAATGAATCTTCACAAACTGCTAGTCCTGCAGAAAAAAGCCATTCGCAATACTGCGAATGCGTCTTACGATGCTAATACAGCTGCAATATTTTGATCCCTTAATGTCATTCCCGTACAACACTCCTACGAAACAAACCTCGTTTTAAGTGCAAAAACAGGCATTTATACAACAACACAGTTTTCTTAGATTTATGCAAATTAAATTTCTCCACACAAGTACCGTACAATATGGGGCCAAAGTATTGCCATTTTCAAGAACAAATTATGGATTTACTAGAATAGAATGTCGCGTACCGAAGTTACTCAACGCCTTACAGAATGTTGGTATAAACCTAACTGATAAATATAAACGAACGTTGACAGCACAACTTTCAGAATACAGTGCATTTGCGTGGAACCGGTGACACAAACTGTTGAGCAATGTGATTAAAATGATTTATATAGCGGTATTTTGCTTATACTTCTTGAAGAATATCCTGTGTACGAAAGCATGTTACCGTACTAAATTATACCCTTATGAGTGGCTGTACGAGTTACGATGGCAAGTGTAGCGTATCAGCCGGATGCCAGGGTGGAACAGACAACGTTTATTGATGCCGTGCCCTTTTTATAGGGTGACGAACATGTGATCTGCCGACTGCTCCTTGCGTGGCCGATAAGCGATTATCATGAAAATTCAGCGTGACACGTGAGATCAGTATACAACATTCCTTTCTCCTAAGATTCGTTACACAATTTCAAAATGTCTGGTTAGTCATCAATGCCATAACGTGCGATAGGCCGTCTAACGCGTGTTAACTTCGCGGCTCGACCAGGCCTTGGGTAGCTTGGCCCGGACTTGCCCCTGCAGCTGCTTCTGTGCTGACTGGCAGCTGTTGTGGTCGTCTGGCTGTAGGAGGCAGCCTGACGTGGTAGTCTGCACTTTAGACTGGATCGGCTTCGAGCCTCGTGCAGGCGCTCCTCAACTGGTTCCGGTCCCTGTGATGGCGTTCGCCGTTGTCCAGCTGGACGATGTACGACACCGGGCCTCGCACTGCCACAACCTTCGCCGCCTTCCACCTTGGACCTGGACAAAAGCTTTTAGCATAGACCGCGTCACCGACATGGAACCTCTTAATCTCCGGTCGTTGTGGTTCAGGCGCGTGTTGCCGGTCCGGATGAAGTCTGTCCAAGGCTGTCCTCAGCCTTCGTCCGATCATCAATTCTGCCGAAGATTTTCCCGTGACCGAATGTGGCGTCGTGTGCTGCTTAAACAGGAACCGCGAAATCTTGCACTGCGTTGAAACTTCCTGTTGCTTCTTTAACGCTTCTTTAACTGCTCTTACCATTCTCTCCGCCCTACCATTACTGGCGGGATTGTAAGGTGCAGTGAACATAGCACGCACACCATTGCACTTTAAAAACGTTTGCAACTCCGAGCTAGTGAATGCTGTGCCATTATCCGAAACGATAACGTCTGGCACACCGTGTGTCGCAAACATCTTCCTTAAGCTGGTGACGACAGCTGTAGCTTTCATGGATGACATGACTTCGACCTCGGCCCAGTTGCTGTAGACGTCTACCGCGATTAAGAATACTTCTCCGTTAACACGACCAGCGAAATCAATGTGTAGGCGACTCCAAGGTTGATCTGGCTTGATCCAAAATGCATTGGAACCTTGGGATCGCTTTGCCGGTTACTCTGACATGGCTGACAGTGCCGTACAAACACTTCAATTTCGTGGTCCATTTTCGGCCACCACATGTGCCCTCTAGCTGACGCTTTCATGGCACTCATCCCAGGGTGATTTGCATGCAGGAGTTAAAGCACCCTTTCTCTTGCTGTGTTAGGAATTACAACGCGATTCCCCCACAGTATGCAATCACGATGCAACGACGACTCTGATTTCCTCACCTCGTAAGGTGTGAACTTGTTGTCCAGTTGTGTTGACGGCCAGCCACTAAGAATCCATTCCTTTACCATGGATAAGACTTTGTCCTTCGGGATCAGCGCAGCGATGTCTGCCGCCTGCAACGGTGCGCACTCGACCGCTTCCAACAGGAGCACGTCCCCAGGTGGGTGTGGCTCGTCTTCGTCTCCCGGAACTGGCAGACGACTGAGTGCATCGGCGTTGGGGTTTTCTTCGCCTCGCCTGTACGGAAGGCTGTAGTTACACGCAGACAAACATAAAATCCAACGGAGCATTCTGGGCGACAACTTCAGGCACCCTCTTGTCCGTGTTAAACAGGCCCAGTAACGGCTCGTGGTCCGTTATGACCGTAAATTCTCGTCGAGCAAGGTACTGGTAGAACCGTTTCACGCCAAAGACAACAGCTAAGCCTTCTTTATCCATCTGAGCATAGTTACGTTCACTGGCTCCAAGCGTCTGGGAAGCATAAGCTATGGGATGATGATGATGTGTGGAGTTTTATGGCGCAAGGGCCAGGTGTGGCCAAAGAGCGCCATGTCTGTGGTAATGAGTTTGCGGTGTAATTATGATTGCTATGAAGTTGGTGTGAGGTGGCTGTAAAGAGGCCTTAAACTATACGCTCTAAAGTGCGTAAAATCTGTGTAATAAAATTATGGCGATGACATATGACTTGTACTATGAACATTTCGATGCACTTAAAAAGAATGATACGATAGGTAAAATAATTCAGATTACAGGAAATGCCAGAGCACTACTGCCTCCTTAGAGCCCTTGAAACATACAAGGGCCTGGAGGCATGTGCTATGCAAAACAAATATCGCAGCGGCATCCTCTGGAGAGAGGAGGCGCTACGAATGCATGGGACTAATAACGTGTAAGACCACATCTCTGAGATAACCTAGGACTGTGTCTGTATTAAAAAACGGTTCTGGACCAAGAAACATCGCAGGATGAAGGGGAATGTGCTGTCGGTATGCTAATGAAAAATGTTTCTTTCTCTCAGATTCGGCTTCCCGACACTCCAGGAGGACGTGGAGTACGGTCAGCCTCTCCCCGCATCTACCACAGGTTGGAGGATCACTTCCGGTGAGTAGAAAGTTATGGGTGCCAAATGTGTGTCCTATTCTTAGACGACAGAATAAGACATCTGTTCGGCGCGATTTTGTAGTAGAGGGCCAGAATCCTAACTGTGGCTTTATCAAGTGGAGCTTGTTATCCGTTTCCGCGTCCCACATGTGTTGCCAGTGGGCTCGCAGCTTCCTTCGCAAGAAAGGCCTCAGATCTGTTACAGGCACCTCAGCGGTAGGGTTAGCGGCTCGCGATGCGATCGACGTGGCCATCTCGTCTGCCAGAACGTTGCCTTCAATTCCCCTATGACCAGGTACCCAGCATAGCATGATATGCTGCTTGGATGAGTACGCTTTACACAAGACAGAATATAGCTCATTAAATACGGGATTTTTATGTTTGCTGAATGTGATTAAGGCCTTCACGACGCTTAGGGAGTCTGTATAGATCGCTGCTTTTGGAAGTTTCGATTTTCTTATATGCTTCACAGCAGAGAGTAATGCTTAGGCCTCGGCCGTAAATATGCTTGTTTCCGGATGCAGTACGTCGCATTCCGAGAAGGATGGGCCGACGGCCGCATAGGATACCCCGGCATTTGACTTCGAAGCGTCTGTGTAGAACTCTGCACAGGAATGCTTGTGCTGGAGTTCTAGGAAATGCATTCTGATTTCGGCCTCTGCAGCGTGTTTTGTAACCTCCATGAAAGATATATCGCATTGTATCATCTGCCACTCCCAAGGAGGTAGCAGCTTTGCTGGAGGCATTAGGCGGAGCTCGAGGAGTGGGACATGCATTTCATCACTAAGCTCCCTCACATGCAGCGAGAAAGGCTGTCTTACGGAGGGACGATTGCGAAAGAGTGTAGCATATGTCATGTCATTAACGGTATTAAAACAGGGATGTTCAGGATTTGAGCGGACTTTCAGAAAATATGTTTGGCTGATGTACGTTCTCTGGACATGAAGTGACCACACCTTCGATTCTGCATATAAACTTTGTACGGGACTCGTTCTGAAAGCTCCTGTGGCTAAACGGATACCTAGATGGTGAACAGGGTCTAGCATCTTTAGCGCACTCGGGGCGGCAGAGTGATAGACTACGGCACCATAATCTAATCGTGAACGGATCAGGCTCTTATAGAGATTAATTAAGCACTTCCTGTCACTACCCCACGATGTATGGGATAGAAGTTTCATTAGGTTCATTGTTTTCAGGCATTTTTCTTTAATATGTTTAATGTGGGGGACGAAAGTGAGTCTGTAGTCGAGTACGACACCTAGGAATTTGTGTTCTTTATTTACAGGTATCTGTTGTCCACGCAGTTCTATGCAAGGATTTGGGATAAGTCCTCTCTTTCTTGTAAAAAGAACGCAAGAGCTTTTGTTAGGATAGATCTTAAATCCATTATTGTCTGCCCACATTGAGACTTTGTTCAGGCCATGCTGTACCTGCCTCTCGCAGACTGCGAGGTTACAAGATTTGAAAGCTATTTGTATATCGTCCACGTAGACAGAATAAAAGATTGCCGGTGGTAATGAAGCGCGAAGCGTGTTCATCTTCACGATGAAAAGTGTGCAGCTGAGCACGCCTCCTTGGGGTACACCCGTTTCTTGCATAAAAGGTCGTGAAAGTACACTGCCGACTTTTACCCGGAATGTACGACTGGACAGATAGCTTTCTATTAGGTTAAGCATATTTCCATGGATACCCATTTCTAACAAGTCTCTTAGTATTCCGTAACGCCACGTCGTATCGTACGCCTTCTCCATATCGAGGAATATGGATAAGAAGAATTGTTTGTGTACAAATGCGTCCCGGATATTTGCTTCTACACGTACAAGATGGTCAGTTGTGGAGAGCCCTTCTCGGAAGCCGCACTGATAGGGATCAAGGATTTTGCTCTGTTCAAGGAAATGAATGAGTCGCCGGTTAATCATTTTTTCAAACACCTTACAAATGCAACTTGTGAGGGCTATCGGGCGGTAACTTGCCACTGAGGAGGGGTCCTTGCCTTGTTTCAAAACAGGGACCACAATGGCTTCCTTCCATGCGGTTGGAAAGTACCCTGCATCCCAAATGGTGTTGAAAAGTGTGAGTAGTGTAACCTGCGTGTCATTGTGTAAGTTTTTGAGCATTTCATACATGATTCTATCAGATCCTGGTGCGGAGCTGTTGCATGCGCTCAAGGCAGCTCTCAATTCAGCAATACAAAAAGGACGGTTGTAAGGCTCATTCTCTCGACCTTTTCTTATTAATGGCTTACGTTCTTCTGTTTCTTTGTATTTGAGAAAGGACTGTGTATAATTTGTTGGACTTGACACGCTCTCAAAATATTCCCCAAGTGAGTCTGCCTGGTCTTGCAGTGTATCGCCCTGTGTGTTTACCAGGGGGACTGACTATGTTTGCCGCCCTCTAATCCTATTAACTCTGTTCCAGGCTTTGGCCTCATCCCTAAACGAGTTAATACTCGATAGATACTTTTGCCAGCTTTCTCTTCTGGCCTGTCGCCGGGTTCTCCTACCTTGGGATTTTACTTTTTTAAAGTTGACAAAATTTTCTGCAGTGGGCGAAGCGCGTAGCAACCCCCACGCTTTGTTCTGATTCCTACGTGCGATTCTGCATTCATTGTTCCACCACGGGACATGCCGTTTGCATGCCGAGCCGCTTAATTCACGTATGCATTTAGATGCGGCATCTATTACGAAGGCTGTGAAGTACTCCACAGCAGCATCGATTTCTAAAGAAGACATGTCATCCCATGATATACTAGTTAAGTTTCGGAACCTCTCCCAGTCTGCTGTGTCAATCTTCCACCTAGGAGCCTGTGGTGGATATTCGTATTCTTTAAGTGTTCTTAGTAGTACGGGGAAGTGGTCGCTTCCGTAAGGATCATTCGTAACTTCCCATTCTAGTTCAGGCAGTATGGACGGAGAGACTAAGCTCAGATCTATTGAAGAAAAGGTATTGTTTGCAAGACAGTAATATGTGGGTTTCTTCTTATTCAGAAGGCACGCACCAGAGGAAAAAAGGAACTGTTCAACAAGACGACCTCGCGCATCTATACGAGAGTCGCCCCACAGGGAGCTGTGCGCATTGAAATCGCCAAGTACAACGTAAGGTTCTGGCAATTGATCTATAAAGGATTGGAATTCATGTTTCGTTAATTTGTAATGTGGGGGTATGTAAAGAGAGCGAATGGTGATGAGTTTGTTTAGGAGTACAGCTCGAACCGCCACTGCTTCGAGAGGCGTTTGTAGCTGTAAAAGTTGACATGCAATGCTCTTATGGATAGAAATGGCAACACCGCCCGATGATGCGATAGCATCATCGCGATCTTTCCGAAACGTGACATACGGTCGTAGAAAGTTTGTGTGTTGTGGTTTTAAGTGTGTTTCCTGTAAACACAGCACTTTTGGATTGTGTTGGTGGATCAGTTCTTGTACATCATCAAGGTTTCTACGGAGACCTCTGACGTTCCATTGTATGATTTGTGTATCCATATTTAATGTAAATGAGTGCTGTGTGTACGGAAACGGAAGTGATGCCTTAGATTACAGAGCCCTTTCGAGGCCCTGTAATAGGGGTTTTGTTCTTTCTGGAGCGTTCGAGGGAGCCTCGCCGCTCCTTAGGCGCTTGGTGCGCCTTGAGGATGGGTGTAGTGTCCATTGCCTCTTGTGAGGCGCCGGACACGTGCTCTTGCGAGCGAGATGTTTCTCGAGAGAATCCCTCCTTGGAGGGCAAGACCCCTGCGCCCACCAGCCCGGAGGTCGATGGGGCTCCCTGAGGGATCTGGCTGCGCCGGCTGTTGCCAGCGCTGGAAGGGGCCGGGGAGGTTGGGGCAGCCTCGGCTGCGCCCACCTTCGGGGTCGATGGCCCCGTCTGCTGTGTTGGCGTAGCAGCGTTAGCTGTAGCCGCCGAGGGGGCGGATGGCGTCACTGCCGCCTCACAGGGTGTGGGTCGAACAGCCGCCGGGGGCCGTTGTGGCGCTGCCCCCTGACGCGCCACATCGGCAAAGGTGTGCTTTGGCAGGAAGGATACCCGCCTGCGTGCCTCTTTGAAACTTATGTTTTCTTTTACTTTAATTGTAACTATTTCCTTTTCTTTCTTCCACGATGGGCACGACCGCGAGTATGCAGCGTGCTCCCCTTCACAGTTTACACAACGGAGAGAGTTTTCACAAGTTTCAGAGGTGTGCTCATGAGCACTGCATTTCGCTCAGGTTTGGCGGCCTCGACAGCTCTGTGAACTGTGACCGAAACGCTGGCATTTGAAGCAACGCAGGGGATTTGGAACATATGGGCGAACACAGAGCTTGATATAGCCGGCCTCGATGGACTCGGGCAGAACACTTGTGCCAAAAGTAAGTATCAGGTGTTTGGTCTGAATTTCCTTATTATCACGCCTCATCTTAATTCGCCTAACGTTGATGACATTCTGCTCGCTAAAGCCCTCCAAGAGCTCAGCCTCAGTCAGCTCCAAGAGATCATCATCAGACACTACGCCACGGGTGGTATTCATTGTACGATGAGGAGTTACGGTTACTTTGGCGTCACCAAATGAAACTAGATTGGGTAGCTTTTCATACTGTTTCTGGTTGCGGAGTTCCAAGAGGAGATCGCCGCTTGCCATCCTAGATGCTTTATAACCTGTACCAAAAACTTGGGTAAGAGACTTGGACACGAGGAATGGTGAGATTGTTCGCACGGGTTTGTCTGGTGTTTCGGAGTGCACTACATGGAAACGAGGAAAAGTTTCTTTTTGACGGACAAAAAATTCGAAGACATCATCGGTGCGCCCCCTCTTGAGGGAGCGATCAGGTAAGGGGGGGAAAGAAGAAGCCATAAGAGATTGTAATTTCGGCAGTAACGCCAGCCACCCACCGTGGAGTCCTACAAGGGGACGTTGCAGGACCTGTGAAACACGGCCTGCAAACACCAGCTGTACATTACCACTGTAACCAAATATGATATAACCTAGGCTGGCTATTCACACAAGGTTAACCCTTGCTGCCTGGAAAAACTGGAAGTAAGCGGAAGATAGGAGAAGACAGGAAAGATGGAAAGTAAGAGAAAGACGAAGGTTGGAGGGAGAGTGAGAGACAGGAAAAGGCAACTACCGATTTCCCCCGGGTGGGTCAGTCCGGGGGTGCCGTCTATGTGAAGCAGAGGCCAAAGAGGTGTGTTGCCTCCGCCAGGGGGCCTTAACGGTCCAAACACCCGGCATCGGCTCAACCCCCAGGATCCCCCTTTCCCCAGACACGGCTAAGCCGCGCACGGTTACACGCGGGAGGGTCCAACCCTCGTGTGCTCGGGTACGTGGTATAAGCTATGGGCTGTTCCTTCCCATCAGTCGTACGATGGGCTAGCACTGCCCCCCACTCCCACAGGAGATGCGTCGCAGCACAAAATTAAAGGACGCTTGGTGTCATAAGGCACAAGTACAGAGTCAGAGCTAAGCAATTTTTTTAGTTTCTCAAACGCACGTTGGTGCTCACCTGTCCACTTCCATTCGTGGTCATGGTCGAGCAGTCGATAGAGTGGTTCTGCCACTTCAGTCTTGCCCTTGAGGAAACTGCTGTGGAAATTTAGTAACCCCTAGAAGGCTTGCAGCTCCTTTTTGCTTGTGGGTGCGGGCGCTTTATGGATTCCGTCAGTCTTGTTTCGGCTCGGATGTATTCCCGTGGCGTCAATCATGTGACCCAAGAATTCAATGCTCGGCTTGTTGAATCCGCACTTCTTTGTTTACTCTTAACTGCGCATTCTGTAGACGCGATAGCACGGTTTCTAATCTCTCGGCGTGCTCTTCCGCGGTACGGCCAGAAATCAAGATATCATCAAGATAAGCTTTAACGCCGGGAATGCCTGCTAACAGCGTGCCAATGACTCGTTGAAATACCCACGGCGCCACCGAAATTCCAAACGGCAGCCGTTTGACTTTGTACAGTCCCTTTATCATGTTAACTGTGAGCACTTCAGCCGATTTGTCGTCTAGCGTTAGCTGTTGATAAGCTTGAGCTAGATCCAGCTTTGTAAAGAAATTGCTTGAACCCACAGCTGCGAGAATTTCAGCGGTAGAGGACAAAGGATACCCGCTGCTTTTAATAGCTTTGTTTACGGTGCTACGGTAGTCACCGCACAGGCGTAAAGTTCCGTCTTTTTTTCTTACCACTACCAGTGGTGTGGCCGAGTTGGAGTACGCGACGGGTTCCCATACCCCTTGTTGCACCAAGCGATCCACTTCCTTGGCCACGTCGCCCTTGAGGGCCAGTGGAACTGGTGGACTTTTGAGAAACACTGGTTGGGCGTCGTCTTTCAGTTCGATGTGAATGGTCCGTTAAAGCCAGGAAGGTCCCTGCGAAACTCCTCGGAAAATCGTGAAGGCACGTCTTCCGCGTTTACTTGCTCGATTCCCCGCTAGCAAATGCCTAACGGCCTGAACCAGTTTCGCCCAATCAGGCTGTTGCCTCGATTCTTTACTACCAACAATGGCAGCTTTGCCTTCCGGCCCTTGAATTCTACCAAGACGGTTGCTCGACCCAGCAGCGGTAACGCCTCCTTTGACCAGGTTACGAGAGTTGTTCCAGAATCTTAGAGTGGTATTTAACCCCGATTTCTCTCGATTACTCGAAATGTATCTTCACTCACAATTGAGCACGGGGCTCCGGAATCAACCTCCATCGGGACTTCTTGTCTTTGTATCTGTACTTTAACCATAAACTTCTTTTCTTGCTCATTCACTTCGGAAAGTGAAAACAATGCACTTATTTCGTACACGCCCTTGCTCTTTTCAACTTTCCTCTTTTGCTCAGGCGTCTTCCGGGCCGCTCTAATTTCGTCTTTTGAACGACAAGCCCTCGCTATATGTCCAACCCTTTTGCATTTGAAGCATACCGCTTTTCTAAAGCTGCATAAATGCGGAGCGTGCTTACCGTTGCAACGATAGCAACTAGATCCCTCTGCCGTGGCGTCTTGCTTCGTGCGGGTTGCTTGTATCATGCCCTGGCAGGCCTTCGCCTCGTCTCAGCCTTGCATCCGTATGTCTCGCTGTTCCTTGGCTGTCGCTTCTGCGGTCGCGGCCATGTCGTACGCAATGTTGAACGTAAGGTCATGTTCTTCGAGAAGTCGCTGTTGAACTGCTTCGTTCTGGAGGCCGCATGCGAAACGATCTCGCATCATGATGTCCAACGGGAGCTGCTCGTCGCCAAAACCGCAGTCTTCGGCTAGCTTTCGAAGCGCCGTGATGTAGTCCGCAACCGATTCCTCGGCAGCCTGGTTTCTCTTGTAGAACAAAAACATTGCGTATTGCTCTGAAGGCCTTGGATGCAGGTGCTTGCGAACCGCCGTCTTAATTTCCTCGTAGGTTGCTGCTGTCGGTCTTGATGGCTTCACCAGAGTCACGATGAGCCCGTACGCTTCTTCGCCGCAACAACTCAGCAGGACGTCTCTTTTCTGTTCTTCTTTCGCTATCTTGTTAGCTTCGCAGAACATTTCGAGCCTCTCGACGTATTCGTCCCATGACGCGTTTGTGCCCAGACGATACTCGCCGATCCTGCCGACGGCCATCGCCGCCACTTCCTCGTCGCCAACTGTAGCGTATCAGCCGGACGCCAGGGTGGAACAGAGAACGTTTATTGATGCCGTGCCCTTTTTATAGGGTGATGAACACGTGACCTGCCGACTACTGCTTGCGTGGCCGATAAGCGATAATCATGAAAATACAGTGTGACACGCGATATCAGTATACAACAGCAAGTTTTTGAAATCTGAATGTTGTAACAATGTTTAAACAACAATGTTTCAAGATAATGCTATAAATGTATGTATGTCTTTTTTGTATTGGTGAATATGTGCGCACTTCTTTTTTTCTTTTTTTGTCTCTCTCATTGACAAAGTAACAGGAAGTTTTCTGGTATGCGTGTGTGCATGTGCATATTATATGTACTCCTAGTGTATGTATGAATCCGTGCCTGTTGCCAAGAAAAGGGGTAAGGACCTAGTCAAGCTGCTGTTTTTGCAGCTGTTTGTTCTTGCCCTAGCGTTTTTTTTTCTGCTGTAAAAAAGGAATGCTGAAATAAAATGAAATGAAATGATCGACAAGACAGTCTGCAGCAGTTGACACGACTCAATATACACTTCATCAAGTACAATGCGACTGTTCCTCTACATCGGATCACATGCGTATTTGTTTACACATATGTATTCAACACCGTATACAATACATTATTCCTTTCAAAAGGATACATTGAAATGGAATTAAGTTTTCGCGATTACCAGCAAAAAAAATTTACCTCAAAATATACAAACATAATTTGACAGTTATGGATCGACTATGAGGTTAGTAGTGAGAAGGAATAATTGATAATTGCTTTTGAGTTTTTTGGCTTGTAAGATAAGGTCAGTATTCGATTCATGGATGCCTAATAATTGCACTACTTTATATTCAATGGCCTGTTTGCCATTGTTCGTGAGTATTTCTTTTCTTCGGCTAGAGCTTCTGAACCCATATTTTGTGGATGCAGTGCTCGGGAAGGCATCCTGTAATTTGTTTTTATGTATGTGTTGCATCAACTTTGGATTGAATACTTTTTTGCCGATAGAATTTCATGTTTAAGAAAAAGTGGTTCAGTGGCTACGTCCCTGGCATGACCTTTATATTTTTCTAGGATACGAAGCACGCGCTTTTGCAGGATTATTAACCTATCGTAATTGGTTTTAGTTGTTCCCCACACCAGCATTCCGTATATTAGTTTCGAGTAAAATAATGTATAGTAGCATGATTTCTTAACCAGGAAGGGAGGAGGGAAGCGATTCTACTGAGACATCCTACAGTGCCAGCTAGATCAGTTAAGAGATGAATACAAGCTCGCAACCGCATATCACCCGCAAACAAAGGACTGTCCCGAATGACTAAATTGCACCGTTACAGAGATGTCGTGTATGTTTCAGCAGACCATCGTTACTGGGACAGCACATTGCCCTATGTGGCTTTTGCATACAATTCATCACGTCAGCATACGACTGGTTTTTCGCCTTTCTACTGCTTGTTCGGTTGCCATCCCACTCTGCATTATGAGACTCTGCTACATTCGCTCTCGCGACGCACCTAGTAATACGCTCATGATGCCGTTGGTCGGGCTCGCATGGCTTGCCAGATTGCCTGCGATCGACTTACAGCGGCTCAGGCATCACAAAAGTCTCGCTACGACAGTCGCCACCGGAACCTTGACTCTAGGAAGTCTCGTTCTTCTGTGAACTCCCATTCGCCACTTCGGCATGCCTGGAAAATTGCTGTCACGCAATATCTGGCCGTACCGGGTATTACGATGATTAAGTGCCATAAGCTACGAAATCGCCCCTGTTGAAAAAACACTATTGTTTTCCCAGCTGCGACCTGATGTCGTCCACGTGTCCCGCTTCAAGCCATCATGTTCATCTAGTTTGCTATCATTCCAACTAGCGCCGGGACGGCGCTCCAGCTCCAGGGGGTTATGTTACGGTGCATTTGTGCAGGACCATGCGCACAAACGGGAGACGAAGAGGGAATGGTAGACTGTCTACTGGCGCTGTGACCTTTGTACGAGCCTACGTATTTACCACTAACTCTTTCCTATGTAAATAGTTATACAAGCGTTGGTGCGTTGGGTTTCCTGTTCGTAACAATATGGAGGACTGGTTACCGAACTGTGACCGTAGAGGTCATAGTTCATATATAATGTGGGATCGGTGCAGAGCACCCAGTTGAACCTCGAACCACTGCTCGCACTCACGAGTCACTTTGTTCTCCACTTCTTCGACTGTAGGATCTGATGCCCGAGTTCCCATAATAAATAGTCCAGGTTCATGGTAGCCACAATACGCAGCAATACCTTGCCGATCAAAGGCGCAGTTCACTGTTGCTTTTGCATTTTGTGAGCAGTGTAGCTGTTTGTGCCTTCAGTTCCGCTGTGGAGCGTGACCAGAAAACTCAGTCCAGCTGTGCGCCGCCTCAAGGTGCATAGCAACTACCTGCGAGAGCACCGAGCCACGGAATCTCCTCGCACCCCTCTCGTGTAGGGCGGAGTCGTGACGTCACAGTTGAGCAAAAGCTCAGCACCGCAGGCGCGACGATACACCTCACGCCTTCTCTACTCCGTGCGTACATGCTGCTACCATGGGAACACCGAATAAAGTCTGGACGCCCGAAGAAGAAGCGGCTTGCCAGGAAGAGTGCCATACTGCCGGGCGAGAAGCGATGCATTGCCGCTGAACAGATGTGGAACACCACACCGAAGCTGCAGCTGAGAAGAGGCGATGCCGAGTCCAGGACCCCAAGTTTCAGTCCAGTTAACGCGAGAGTCGGCGCCTGAACGCTCGACGTCGCCAAGAAAGCGATCACAGCCTGCGGCTGCTCGATAACTTCCAGTGTCAAGCCCGCCGAGACAACAGCTTAGCAAAATCTAGGATAATCTTCAAAAACCTACGAACAACTTAGACGAGCCACGTGAAACCTAGGTGAGCACAAGCTCCGCTGTTGACTCCAGCCTTGCACCACTAGTGCAAGCAGCCGGTACAGGGATGTCGCTCTTATACACGAATTCAAAGTCGCTTTTACGCCCGCCTTGATCGGATTTATGTTTCTTCATCCCTCCTCTCCCGAGGACGGTCCTGTATCGCCATCCGTTTCATTCTCGGATCAATGTATGGTATCGCAAAGATTGGTGAGAAATCTGAAACTAATATCCGACCACACTGGGCACTCTGAAAGCTTACTTCTGAGCTCCGAAATGATGCGTAAATTATTAATCGCGTGCGTATGGCCCTAACAACTTCCCTCTCTACTGACTTGCCGTTACTTGCTCCTTGGGAACTCTTTAAACAAGAGGTTCGTACAGTGGTTATATAAGTGGGATCAGGGAAAGCATTCAGTACAAATTATAAAGGGAAAATGCTTCTTAAGACCCTATGTATCCTTTATCAGATGGAGTGCGAAATTCCAGGAACTTATAATGGTGACATAGAAAATCCTAAATATGAGTTACAAAAGTATGATGCACCGTGTTACAGAGGTGTGCGAGTTCGATCTAGAAATAAGCGTTCTTTGTAGTCTGAGATGCCAACACATCAAGCTTTACTTGATAAACGACGTCACCCTAGTTCCAAAGTAATTCCCGAAATGTACACCAAAGTAGACTTCTAACAAACACGAGTGGCATAATTTCTGAGTTTGAAACTTACTACCGTGTGTTGTTTAGTGCCCGTCCCGACGATCACGATGCAAAAGTGTTAGAAAGTTTTGTCTCTTGTAAAACCTTTACACTATGATGAATGTGCATTCATCAGTGGTACCCTTACAGTAAGAGAAATCGAGCTAGCTATTAATCATCTGCCTTTGTCGGAAACACCCGGTAGGGATGGACTTTCAAGTGGGATTTACAAGGCTTTCAAATCAATAATTTGTCCCATATTACTGAACATTTTTATTACAAGTTTAGAGGTGGACGCCCTTCCACAATCTTTTTGCCAAACCCATACAGTTTTAATTCCCAAAAGTTCAGATGAGGAGAAACGGCATTCTGTTGATAGCTACAGGCCAATCGCATTCTCAAACGTGGATTATAAAAATTTTGTAAAATCTTTAGTAAACATTGCAATTTGCAATATCAATTCCTATTGGTTCCCATCAGACGTGTGGAATTAGGGCCCATCTATTCAAACCAACATGCTTATCACCCGTGCACTTCTTCGATACTGTTACGGTTCCACTGGGCAGCTTGCAATGCTCCAGGTAGACCTTGCTGAAGGTTTTGATCGTATTGATCACTCCTATTCATTTTATCTTTAGCATGCCCACGTTGGCTCTGTTGTGCTTAAAAGAGTTGGACTTTGCTACACCTGTCGTTTAGTTATTACTGGGTATGTCTCCGAACTTGTTTCTATTTGCTCTTCAGTGAAACAAGGTTGCCCTATGTCCCCACTACAATTAGCCATTTACCTGGAACCACTATGGTTTAGCGTAATTAAGTCGAGTTACATCCAGGGTTTCAATATACTCGGGAATAAAGTAAAGGTCTTAAGCTTATGGAGACGATCTTGCGTTTTTCGTCACCGATAAGTCC
Organism: Dermacentor andersoni; assembly: GCF_023375885.2. Classification (NCBI taxonomy): domain Eukaryota; kingdom Metazoa; phylum Arthropoda; class Arachnida; order Ixodida; family Ixodidae; genus Dermacentor; species Dermacentor andersoni. Next base: position 196,126,321 of record NC_092815.1, read on the forward strand.
AGTGTTGAAAAGAAGCATCGACATTACAGGAATTTGGCAGCATATAAAAAGCACGGATGAACTCCTCGAAGAGTTTAGGCTAATAGTTTGGCTCATGGTGCTATACACCAGAGTATTTTTGCAGGATTTAAGTGGACTGATGTCCCGCCAAGGTATCTTGGGAGGCCACTAGACGCATATAAATTAGGCGGGCACAATTGGAAAGAACGGGTTTTGGCCCGGCGAAGTTACGGTCAGACATTCGTTCCACAGCGACTTTCTATATTTAGAAAAGCCGAAGCCTGCGAAAAGTTTTAGGCAATAAAAATTTACTGTGTATTTTAAGTTATTCTATGCCAGCCTCTGCATCGAACGCTCTCACCGAATCATTGCAACCTTCGTATGGTCTTCAACTTTTGAGCCCATGAGGCGAGACAATATTTTGAGGCCTGTTTGTGAAGGTGGGCTGGGCTTAGTACACTTCTAGGTGATGCAAATAGTGTCTCGTATCTTGCTTTTTCACGATACTTGCCATCCTATAGTCCGGTCGTTCATACAAGTTGCACTTGTTAGTGCGTTACATGATTTAGTTGTTTCTGCCAATTTTACTTCGCGTTTATGCTTTTGGCAGTTCATTCAAGTTTACTTGGCATTTGGTTTCCTGACAGGTCTCTACTGAATACTTCCACTCTGTGTTGCGTCAAACCTTATACAAAGAGTTACTGTCCCTGCTATTCCCGCTTCCATTTTGCCGATCATTATGCACGACATCGCCGAACCACGGTGCACTAAAGCGAGATCGTAAAATGCATACGCCCTCAAGTTGCAAAACATTCTTTTATAAACTTAATAGCGACACCATACCGGTAAAAACACGGCTACAAAAAGTGTATCTTTGTCTCTTCTGTTAACTGTCGCCTTTGTGATGTGCCAGAGGCAACTGAACATTGCTTTATTAGCTGCGCCGGCGCCATCCTAATTCGGGAAGTCCCCCTGCATACTTTAAAAGAAGTCTGAAATAACGCTCATACTTTGCGTTACCTGCTGCCAAACTCTGATAATAATGCACCTTTTCATATGTTTTTTCTCAAGGGAATGCACAGTTAGTGGAAAACGCGAATGATGGACCGAAACGCCGAAAGTGTTGTACCTACAAGGGTACATTTCATCCACATCACGCTACACCTAAAACACGTTTATGATGGACTCGATATACAACCTGAGTGGTACCTCATTTTGGTTAGGTGGCTATCCTTACTTCGCTTCTATAGTGGAAAGGCGTTTCCATCGGCAGTATAAACGCTGCCTTTTCTGTGTGTGAATTTCATTGTACCTTCCATTCTCTGACTATGCTCAACTGGTGACTGTTGGGTTGAATACTGCTGTAATAAATACCGTAAAAGGAAAAGAAAGCTGGCGTGGCGTAATAGCTACTAAAGTCCCTAGGTTCGAATGCGTAGGTCAGGCGATCGAATCCTGGTCCAAACGTGTTTCCCTTAATTTTTTTATTGGAATTAATGGTCTCTGTTGCTTTCTGTATTAAAAAAATTTATGCACTGGCAAGGTAGCGCGTATTTCACACTCTAGAGAAGCTTTTCGCACCAGCACCCAGCGCCTGCCAGTATGCGGTGCCTGCCCAGTGCCCCAGCATCAAGCGCGTGACACGGCGCCCATAATCCGGCAAGGCGCTGGACACTGGATACAGGGTTTCGCAATAGGGTTACTTAAGTAGTTTCATGTAAACAGCAATAAACATTCGACAAACACAAGTGATTTTCATTAACATTTTATTTCAGTTCAGTGACCTCTGCGCTGCGTAAAATTTCAGTGCTGAGTTTGTTCATATGATAACCTAGATACAATAAATATAAACAGGGAAGGAAACCTGCCTGCACGCTTACAATGAACTTCGTTCAGAACTTGAGTCATGTCGCAACCCAAGCAAATACAAAATAAGAATGCAGTTTTCTTCCTGAATGCACCCTCAGTTATGAGATTCCCGGCACTTAAGAGAAAACGATTTGCATTCTCAGATCATCACATCATCAGCAGTTAACACGAAACGCCCCTGTGACTTAGATCACCTGCTCTCAACACAAAACATCTTGAATTCTGATATCACTTGCACTTCAAAGAAAACATTGCATTCTCAGATTACCAGCAGTCAAGACGAAACGCCGCTTATATCAATTGCTCTGAACACAAAACACCTTGAATTCTGCGATCACCTGCACGAAACACAAAACAGCACAAGTTCTCCAATCACCTGCAGTGAAGTGTCATTGACAAAGTTGCCTTCAAGTCACTGTATCTTTCAGAGGGAATACTGCCTCAACTAAGAGGCTGTGAATTTGCAGCATAACCTCCTCCTTCTTCCGGCCACTGAGAGTATCTTTCACGCTCATTAGGAAGTGTTCATCGTCATCTGCAGATACTTTAACTACCAGTAATACATTCATGCGCTGCTGATTAGCGCGCTAAGTGTAGAAACCATGAAGTCGTCAAGGTCATTCTTTTTCCTTTTTGGGGCCTTACTCGTGCTTCTTCATTTTAAAGAAACATTTTGAGAGCGCATTGACGGCTTTGGTGCACCTGCGACATGCAAAGAAATTTCTACCATACACGTTGCCAACCGTGGTCTTTCCACGAGAGGCAGTGTATCTACCTCACTACTTGATGAAGATGAAGCAGCAGCACTTGACAAAACTACATAAGAAGGGAGTTGCTGCAGTAACCAGTCAGACAGCGATGTCTCCTGAGTACTGTCAATATAATATATGCGACACAGGTCTTGTGCCCAAGGCGCGGCGTCACTGACACACTGAGATAAACGAGCGAGTGACACCTCAGGTCCTCTTTGATCTTTTCTATTCAGGGCGCAGACGGCGCTGTGGATAAAATAGAAAAAAAACTTTATTCTTATATTCAACCACATTCTATGGGGCTTTACATTGCACAAGACATTAATTTACCACAAGAACAGCAGATTGCAGTTGCGTCACACGGGACTGTTTAGGAAATTTCAGTTTGTACTTAAAGACAATGGTGTCCCATCGCACAATGTTCTTGGCTTTAGAACGTTTTTCTACGTTCCTTGATACAGGTGGTCCTTTATCACAGTAGAATTCTGCTGCGATGTTAGCCATGCGATCTTGAATGTTAGGTAAACAGCGAAAAGAATGTAAATATTCGGCAGACGCTTATGCGTGGAAATGCGAAAACTTCTTGGTCGCTTTGGTGAAATGCTTTCAATTAACGTTTTCGACGTGCATTCAAGTTATTTCTGCTGATTCGGTGTGTGTGTTTTCGTGTACATTGGACTCAGACCCATCGTGGCGTGAGTGACATCGTAGTTCCAATGAGCAAGAATCAGGTCAGGAACATAAGGTGCGGCATGAGAACCCATGGCTTCTGAATGTCGGCCGCGCCGCTGCCACACTTGTTGCTGACCTTCAGCAATCGAAGAAACTTCTGCCGAAGGCACTGTAATCCGGTCACTGCACTGCACATAATAGAGGAAACATTTACGTATAATAAAACACACGTTCGAGAACACTTTCACCTGCAAAAACTAAACTGCTGCCATATTACACTGCTTTGATTTTTGTGTCCTTACATTAGGTTTACAATATATATCGTCGCTGAGCCTACTTCAAGCAACTACCTAACACGGTAAGAAATACATAGCAACTGTACAACTACCGGAATTACTGCACAAGTAAACACATAATCGAAAAGTTATAGCAGTATAACACTGAAGTAAAAGTGCCAACAGCGAACTGGCGAACTTGAAGTAACTTCAACTACAAAAAGTGTAATTGTGCAACTAACAGTATGAGCATCTTAGAGCCGCAAAAATAGCAGTACGAAACACAACAAATATATGTTGCACCAAAGCACTGCACCACCAGCGGTATTGGAAGCGAAGCCGCCAAACTGAACTGCCGTAAAATAACTTGTCGGAGAGTTCGCTATTTATTTAAAATACCTTACAGGCCCCATGGGGGCATTGTGTAAGGGGGTTACAAAATCAAGGCAAAAAGAAAAAAAAGAGTAAGCAGCCTTCTAAAGTGCTTTACAAAAGATACGCCTCAATACAGGGCTCATCAACATTACTACCAAGATTAAAACATGAAACAGGAACAACTGAAGTAATGAAAGGCCGCAACGGTACACTTAAGGAAATAACACGAGTAAAACTTAACGTAAGGCACTAATACTAGAAGGTAAAATACACAAAAAATGAACATATCAGGGAGTACAATTCTCGAAGTGATATTTATGGAAAAAAACGCAAAAAAGCAATAATATATACAGGGTATACAAGTGAACACGCGACGCAGCATAACATAGCAATTCACAAGAGCGAGTTAGCAATGCCAAAAAAAATTTATCACAAGAAGTTCGAAGCAGATTGCCAAGTGTAAGAAACAAGATAAAGTGATTTGTAAGTGCTATTATGAAAAATGCTCGTGTAGGAGATGACGAAATTTTTCTTGATCTGACTCGGAAGCAATGTGATCAGGCAGATTGTTCAACAAGCGAATGGCCGTAGGGAGTGCGGAAAAGTTAAAAGCATGTGTCGTACCGTACATGCGCGCAAAACTTAAGTGGTTATTTAATCGACGAGACGTGTTCGAGGCGATCTGGATATGTAGTGTGGATTGTGTGGCATTATAAACATATTTGTGAAACAAGGATAACAGAGCGATATTACGGCGAAGAAATAAAGGCTGTATGGAATGATCGAGTTTCATTTGCGTTACGCTGGAGTGATGGCTATAATTACGTGAAATGAAACGGGTAGCTCGGTTCTGGACTGATTCAAGCATGTCGATTAGGTATGTAGGATGTGGCGACCATGTGGATGATGCATACTCGAGCTGTGGACGAACAAATGTCTGATAGGCCAATTTGCGGATGTTGGAAGGTGAATTACCCAGATTACGACGTAGGTAACCTAATGTCCTTGAAGCTTTTGCGCAAACGGCTGCAATATGGTCTGTCCAGGAGAGGTTTTCGGTTAGGTGAACACCCAGATATTTATACGATACTGTATGTAACAATTCTTTATTATTGACGTTGTATAAAAAATGTGAGTTGTCACGATTACGACTAAAAGAAATTACCTGACATTTTGATACATTTAAAGCCATTAACCAGGTGTTACACCAATTATTAATTAGGCTAAGGTCATTTTGAAGGGCCAGGTGGTCATCAGTACTGTTAATTGGTCTGTAAAGAATGCAGTCGTCAGCGAAAATACTTAAGCGAGAAGAAACATTAAGTGGCAAATCATTTATGTAAATTAGGAAGAGTAAAGGGCCCGAAACGCTGCCCTGAGGCACACCAGAAGTGACGTAAGTAGGAGACGAAGCGATATTATTAACTACTGTGAACTGTTGACGATTCGAAGAAAAATTACGAAGCCATGTTAGAGTGAAGCAGTCAATTCGAAGTGCAGTTAATTTTGCAATAAGGCGACAATGAGCTACACGATCAAATGCTTTGGAAAAGTCAAGGAAAATGCGATCGGTCTGCTGGTTATTGTTCATGTTAAGGTGCAGGTCAGTCGTGAATTCGAGTAACTGTGTCTCACATGATAATCCTTTTCTGAAACCATGTTGATGGCGCAAAAAGAAATTATTGGACTCTAGGTGGTTATAAATATGAGAAGCAATTATGTGTTCGAGCGTCTTGCAGCAAATGCAGGTCAATGAAATTGCACGGTAATTTTCCGGGGAGTTTTTATTCCCAGCTTTAAATATGGGTATGATTTTGGCCATTTTCCAGTCATTGGGCAGCTGTCCCGATGACAAAGACTGTTTGAATATATGGTATAGAATGTTACTGGTTATAGAAATGGTATTTTTTAATATCTTGGAACTAATATTGTCAATACCAGATGAAGTAGAAAACTTCAAATTATTAATGAGACATGCAATTCCTTCCACCGAGATTTCAATACTTTCCATGAATTGCCAGTCATAATCAGCAACATCAGGTACATTGGTATGATCCTCGCGGCTGAAAATCGATGAAAAAAACTTATTAAACGCGGAGGGGCACTCATTGTCAGGGAGGGGAGTATTTGTATCGCTATGCAAGGCTATCCGGTTAGAGTCGCGGTCAAGTGATATAACTCGCCAAAACTTTTTCGGATTCGAATTTAAGAGAGAAGGTAAATCTGTGGAGAAATATTTATTTTTAGCTGCAGCTAAGGCCGAACAGTACGTTTTTAAGCAAAGGCTGTACCTTTCCCACGAAGGAGCATTATTGACGCGTTTAGCGGTATTGTGCAGACGTTTCTTTTTATTCCTGAGCTTACGTAGGGCATTATTAAACCAAGGATTTGTTTTGTCATTTGTTATCGCGATCAACGGGATATATTTGTTAATGAGATCAGACATTTTATTCTTGAAACATACCCAGTTATCTTACACCGAGCGATTATAAAAACAAGGAAGTAGCGTGCGGTTGAAAAATACTTCAAGTTCATCGTTTATTTTAGAGTAGTTTGCTTTGTTATAAGCACGTATTATTTTCTTTGAGATCCCTGAAAAGGGTAGTGGAACACTGATTGTTACCTGCAGTAGATCGTGATCGCTAAAGCCGTTTAGATGAACTACGGATTCAATCGTTTCGGGAGTGTTGGTGAGTATAAGGTCTAGAATGTTAGTACCACGGGTTGGTTTGTTAACGACCTGGAACAGGTTAAGATCTAAAGTTAAGAAAATCCACAGATGTTCGACAAGATGATGATAGATTACGCCAATTTATGAGCGGAAAGTTAAAATCACCGAATAAGTAAACAGAAGGCGCCGGACAGAGCTGAAGGGCCGTGGTTATACTATTGCGTAGTTCTGTAATGAAAGAAGTGCTACAGTCAGGTGGACGGTAACAGGCACCTACCAGTAGTTTGGTCGTATTTATTATTATTTTAACCCACAATTTCAAGAGATCAGTTCGAGTCGATAATAAGTGAAGATAATGATTTTTTTAACACCGAGAAGAACGCCACCGCCTCTCTTGCTAGTTCGATCTTTGCGGTAAATATTATAAGAATGGTTATCAGGAAGAATTTCGTCGTCTGTAATGTCAGGATTTAGCCAAGTTTCGGTAAGAACAAGAATATTAGATTCGTTATCGTCAAGCAGGGAGCAAACTAATTCGCGCTTGGGCATGATGCTTCGTATGACGTATGACTATATGTAAACCATATACCCTACTCAAATTATAGTTGCACAAAGAAATACATGGCCCCTAATGCGCATTTTCTGTTTGAGAATGGAAAAGGAAACTTTCAACGACGCAACTGGGCGTGTCACATGCTGCCGAGTTGCATGCAGGCACGCCAAATAGCAGCAGCTAAATTTGGAAACAACATCTGCACACCGCCTTAAAGCTGTTTCACATGGCGTGATTGGGTCAAAAAAGAAGCCGTTCTGCCGCGCACGTCGCAGAGTGATTTTCGCTGACAGCTTTGTAAACTCTGTGTCACACGGCGTGATTGGGTAAAAAAAAGATTCTGCCGCGCATGTCGCAGAGCGATTTTCGCTGACAGCTTTCTAAAGGCTGTTTCACACGGCGTGATTGGGGCGAAAAAATGCGTTCTGCCGCGCACGTTGCAGATCAATTTTCGCTGACAGCTTTGTAAACGCTGTGTCACATCACGCGATTGGGGCGAAAAAAATCCTTCTGCCGCGCACGTCGCCGAACGATTTTCGCTGACAGCTTTCACATATGCGTTTGCGGCAGCGCGTTTTCCGTCGCCGCGATGCGCAAGGTTGCCTCCTGCTCACGAAGTATCCATGCCTGCATCGTTACAAAAAACATGGAAGCTAGTGAAGTATTCCAATTTCCCTATATTTATTCGATAATAGAATAGGTACACCATTTTGTAACGTTTAAGAGCGTTGAGATTTTACGCCATCTTGCAGATACGGTGAGTAAGGCGCTGCACAACACCGCAGGTATGAGTATGCGGCTTGTGCGGCGTCGGTTTGGTGGTTCCGTTTAGTACACTCTAGTTTCATTGTTACTACGGAAGCCCCAACATTTTTTTCCTGGGTGAGTATTTGCCTTTGCAGAAGAACAAGCTACGGTTAAGTGTGCATGTAAAAGACGGGGCCGTATAACGTAAAACTATTCCAATATGTTTTTGTTCCAATCTCCTGACGTCAAGTTTGCGTAACCACCGACGCAAGCATCGGGCGGTCCCCCTCAGGGTTGTCTGAACCAACCGATCAAATGCTCCCCAGGTTCACAGGCGGTCACTTTCGTTTGCTTGAAAAACGAATAACATTGCCTGCACTGAGCGGCTTGTCTGATCTAATTGGCTCCCAAGAGGCGAGGAGCATGTCCAAGTGGAGAGGGATTCGATGGGGCCGAGCCACTGCACTGAATATCGATAACCGGATGAAGAGGGTGGTGCCGGCGTCTGCGATTGGTCCGCTTTCTCTTACTTAGCTTGCTGTGGCAGGTTGATAATCGCGGTGGCATGCAACGGAAGCTTACGAATGACGCTAAAACGGATCCTCAGCGAAGAGTTGCCAGAACGAGGTCCTAAACGTGCCGAAAGTTCTCGAAAACGTTACACGGCCACGCAAAAGTTTTGTTACACGCAAATAAACCCATGCCCTCCAGCAGGGACGAGTAGCCAGTGCCGGAGCAATTGGCGGCAGCCATCTTTTATTCCTTTCGGAACGGGGCAGCCTGCGGCTATTCAGAAGCAAATTCAGCTTTGTTCGGCATATTAATGCATCTTTAACGCGTGTGCGTCACCTTGACGCGGTAAGTTTTTGTGGTTTTGTGACGTCGCGTGACAGGCAGGTGAAGTGGGCGCAGCCCGAGTACTTTTTACCAATAGCCGAGGGCTAATGGCAAAAAGACGTCGAATCAGAAATAGCTGTTTTTGTTTTGTTCGGTCAAATTATGCATAATCAGTGTGTACATGTCATATCAGAAGGGGAGCTGTCGCGGTTTTCGTGACGTCGTATGACAGACAGGTGAAGTGGGGGTGGTCCACAAAAGTTTTTGACCAATCGGGGTGGGCAGATTGCAGAATTGGAATAGAAAAGTTTGGAATAGTTTTACGTTATAGCGCCCCTGGTGGTGGAATTTGTAGCAATGAAGAGGTTGACAACGGTTGCGATTGAGTGGGTACGTGCCTTATGTTCGGCGTCCTTCTCCCGACCTGAATAGCGTGCAGCTCCTCCTTTTAAACGAATTGTGGAAAAAAGTGTTTATGAAGCTACTAAGGTGCTGGTGGGTACGCCCTATTAAAACATAAACTGGCGTGCGACGTTGCTCCCCAGAGCTACCACCGCGCGGTAAAACAGGGAAGAGCCTATTTTGAGGGTGCTTTGTTTCGTCACTCATTGCCTCTCCGACACAGCGCCGATCGCTGCGACTCAGCGACGGCGCGACCAACTTGTTAGAATCCAGTTGCGGAGAGCCCACGACGTCGCGGCGGTCTCTGAGCGACGGAATTCGCTGTGTCGCTGACTGAAAATAGCGCCATGTGAAACAGCCTTTAGAAGTGATCCCTGAATTTGTTTTACGAATTGCCGGCTCTGATTTCCACGGCAGGGGAATAACAGAAGCGCGTTGAAGGCGCGGTGCTTGATGGTACGCAAACGTAGTGACCTGGCTGCGAGAACCGGTCGCACACCGCTGTCAAGAAAGGTCGCTCGGCGCCAAAATTGCTGTTTGCTAGGCGACAGGAGCTTTGGCTGATGCACGTATCGCCGAGTAGGAAACAAAAGTGAATGACGCTTGTCAAATTGTTTCAATTTAGTCGCTATAGGAAGCCAATCGTCGTTCCGAAGCCATTTGTTCTTATACGTTTTGAGGAACTGGCAGTAAAGTGCACTTCTTCGATCAACAGCGCATTCCTGCAGAGCGAAGAATCTTCCGCACTGAACATGAGTTCACAAAGCACACACAGAGACAGACACATGCGCACATGTACAAAATCACAGGCAGCAACGCAGCATCGTCCCATGGCCCCACCGGCTCGCCGGTTGTCTAGTCAGGAATCTGAGGAGGCCGGGAGCCCCGTGACCGGAAGACGCAAATCGAAACTGCTTCGTGCACTGGCGGCGTCGTAACACTCGTATCCGTGCTTGCCGTAAAAGTAGCGGGTACTCCACCATTAACGCCCAAACCGGTTGCCAATGTTGTGTACTTTGCGCTCATTTGGTCAATACTGAGAACAGTCCACTTGCGCTTTAGGCGTTTACGCTTAGCATCTGTGCGAACTGTCCGTACATCGCACACGTAGTTTGAGCGCGCCTTTATTCGCGTCCAAAAGACTATCGCCGCTTCCAGACACCCACACATTTGGATACTATTATGATGTATTCAGACATCGGAAAATGGTATTGAGGAGGTAAAACGGTACCGAAGTACTGCACTAGCTGCGCAGAATTCTTTAGCGTACTAACCACCCACAAAGCGGCATAAAGAAACACCAGCTCAGACGGGCCGAAGAAGCACTGGCACTTCCAATATTATGTCTGAGCTTCAATATATATCACCATCTCAAACACAAAGGACTAAGCTGTGCACGGTGCTAAGGTTAAGAGCGCGAAAGATTATGAGGATCGCCCATTGCGCTTCGCCACTCTAAATTTAACAGTAAGCAGTTTCTTTCGACATCTTGCAGGCAGGAGAGATCTGGTCAACGAGAAGCAACCCATAGAGAAACAAGTCAACAATATGGGACACTCGGCGAAAACTGGCAAGAGGAAATACGTCATGCCAGTATTAATGCCGTCCGTTAGCTACCGCGAGCACCGGAAAATGAGAATGTGAAATTCAGTTCACAGACATTTTTATTTTTTATTCTTTCTCTCTAAAACTAAAAAAAGTTTTGCATATACGTCATCTAATAGTTTGCGACTTACTTTTCTTGCGTTATCTAGCAACAAGCACGCCAGACGAGCGCGCAAGACGAGCCAAATGCATGCATTATGCGCCCGACATACCACCGAAGCGAGCGAGTCCGCCTGCACTTGTGATGTTGGACTGTTCGGCAACCCATTTCTTATTTAACATCGGAGCTGTTGAAGGCGAGCCTTCGCTGTGCGGCGTCCGGTGACACGCAGGGGGGCCGGTTCTGGAGCTCTCTGCCAGAAGGTGCGCCGAAGGTACACTCTAAGAAAAGTTTACACCCATTTGGAGTGTATATTTGCCACTCAACAATAATCGCCATCTCTCTTGTCCACATTTCCTTTCTTGAAAACGATGCGCTCGTGAGTTTTCTGTCGGGAATGCTATGTCATGCTGATTACGCGCACGCGGTTCGTTACTGGAAAGTGCCGGGCTCGCAGCGTTAAAGAAAGGAAATGCGGACAAGACAGATGACGATTATCGTTGTGTGGCAAATATACACCCCAAAGGCTGCAACTGTTTTTAGAGTGTAGGAGCCGGGCCCCACCGGAATGGGAGCGCACCAATCAGCGGATGCACCGGAAGAACCGGACAAATCAGAACGTGCGTCGGGGCAGGGAGAGTAGAGGGATATAGACCTTTTCATCGGGCGAGAAGGATAGGGCGCGCGGAGAGCCGTTCCTCCTCTCTGGCCTGGGCGATCCGGCGCGGTGCTGCTTGAAAGTATTGTTGTCGCGTGCTGCGCAACCATTTCGAGATGTTTAAGATGGTACTTTGTGAAATTTACGCGATCTCCGTTCATATGAGGTCGTCAGGGAAGCCTTTAGGTGTATCGGTAACTACGGTAGGCGGAAATATCTCTTGGGGGCTCAAAAATGTGACGTGCTTTATCAGTCGCGGTGTGTGTATGCGTTGTGAACTATTTTGCTTATATCGGTTTTAATTGAACAAAGAAAACCGGTGTCTCTGTATTAGCAGCATGAAATGGTCATTCTGCTCACTATTTGATCGCTTGACGTAGGAAGTAAAACATAAAGCTAAAGAGTGCATGCTCGTGCACGGCCAACCTAAGGCAACCACGAAAAATCTAAGCGGCAGGCGCTATCAAAAATTTGTGATGCACCGGCATCGTTCTCGCGCATTTCAAGTCTAGTAGGCTTCAAATTACCATATATCTACGCTAGCCCTTCCTGCGTGAGGCCGATGGCGCTGCTCAACACAGCGATCGCTGCCGTTGGAGAACCAACACAATACAAATTTAAGCTGTGCGGTTCGGCATTACCTGTTTGGCCTGTATACAGCCATAATATATGAGAGGGATTGCATAAAACGAATGCGACGCCTATTTTTGAGGACAAAATTTCCGTAATATGCGTGAGTGCGTCGTAGAGAACGCAACGAACACAACCGAAAAAAAAATTCGGTTATCATCCTCTTTCTCGAAAAAGCAACAGAAAACGGGCTAACGCCGCAATACAACCTCGCATAGTCACGCCGCACAACGTTTATAAATATCCACCCGCTGATGTCGTATGCTTGTACCATGCGGTATATCAAATATATCTGTCATCTAGCACCTACCACTGTTTAGGACGCTCGCGTAGTTCGTAAACAGTCCCTTTGCTGGACAAGCTTAATTCAGACTGTAAGGTATGCTGCTATTACTTGCCAAAACTATTTTATTTAGGCGCGAAGTAGCCTAAACCAAGTAGTCACGCAATGTAGCCTGCAGCAAACAGTTCGAACGCTTGTCAAAGTATAACATCACAGCTCCTATCATAGCAGAACGGTACCCACGCTGTTACGATCATCGCGTATGATTCATGGCTCCTAAACCGCAGCTTAGAAATAGAGGATAATACTGCAATAAGGTCACATCAGTGAACGGAACATTCGTAAATACAAAATTGATCTCCGAGGCTGACTGTAGGCTCAAATATGCGCGCGCACATCGCACTGCGTGTTCCGTCCACCTCAACGACAGCAGAAACTCCGGCCATGACGCCTTAAACCACTTCAGCACGTCTCACAGAATTGTTTACCAAGTAGATGACGCACGTCATACTAAATACACCGCACGAGCGCGAAAACAAACGCCAGAAACTACCGCCGAGCGTATACCTGCCATGCAAAAGACCGCTTTCACCCAAGCTAGTATGGCGCTGCTCATAGGCGGCGCCACTGCGTTCACAATATGGCGGCGCCTACGAAAAACTGGTCTATAGGAGCAGGTGTTTCTCTGGCGCGCACGCTTTCACCCCATGGATTCCGCTCGGCACAAGCGGCAGCGGTATACACACGAGAGCGGCAGCGCCGACGTCGCACAAATTCTGAGCATCCCGAGGGAGAAGCGCCAGCAAAGCGCTAGTGGGGGGAAGCCGCTACCGCCGAGGATCGAAAACGGGAAAGGCCGGCGTTGCGCGTACCCGGTGGTTCGAACGGGTGCGTTGCGTTCACCCAAATAGCCAACTAATACTGATTTGGCTTGACTCCCGTTGGATTTTTAAAAGGCAGCGGTAGTGCGCTTTGGACATTTCTTGGATTTCTTGTGAGCGACTGTGAAACAGGGTGTAACCTTTCTCTATGGTGAAACCTTTACGAGGTGTTTCTGCGTTGTATTTTCGATTTAAGTGGTCTTCACTGCCGTGGTTAGTTTTTTTGGCTGGTTAGTACATGTGCAAACGCTCTTTTGTGACGTTCTGGAGTTGTGGAAGGTCGTCGCCCCTATTGCAAGTACTTGTGCTGTCGCGACATCATCTATACAATCAGAGCAGAAACAAGTGCTATAACCTACCCCGGTGGTCGTGTAGGCGTCAGCTCTCGAAGTATTGGGCAATGCACGGTGGGAGCCCGTTTTATCTGCGGATGCGTGCTTGCACCAACTCTGACGAAACTGATCATTCGGGACCTATGAAAGCAGTGCTGTGTTGTTTTTGTTCCCTGCTTAGTTCGCCTGTTTACATACTCGCCTGAATATGTGCTATTGTGATTTGTAAGTTTTCCCCCGTCGGTCTGTACCAGATACCTCGCGTTCAGCTGCTTGTCACCTGTGGTCGTTTTATAACTTTGCTGCAAAATTTTGTCCTTAAGTCGAATAAACTTGGGAAGGAAATCGTGAAGCTTTACTCCCGGAAAGCGCTTGTACGTCCATAGAATTTACAGTTCAAATGCAACACATATCCTCATTTTAATTTTAGAAGAATTTATGATTTCAGTAAATTGAAATTGCAGTTAAACAGAATTCAATAACTTGAAGATTTCTATATGCACACCAAATAAGTTCTGCAAAGTAAAACGGTTTGTTACATTAAAGTTCAATATATGGAGGTCTAATTGTACAATATTGATTGATATAGGGGTTGCTTGGATACAGGGTGTGTATATTCACACGCCTGCTCCCTTAGTCAGTCGTTACGTGCCGGTCTACTTGGGCAATAGACCAAGCAACAATGTTAATGTTATCGAACTGTTCATATATCGGGAGCACACCAAGAAGGTGATCTAGAACCTCCAGGCATATGGTGACTTTCTGTTCCAAAAGAAAAAAAAGTAATAGTAATAATGTGTACAGTGGCATAGCAGAGTAAACAAACAAAAAAGCTGTCTTTTTAGGGCAATGCTACATTTTTTTTCCTAATTACAGCAGCCGTGCAAGGTGTTCTAGATCAGTTACAATATTTGAAAATTCATTGTGATGGGCCAGTCTGTTTCCCTTAGTGTTATAATGGCCTCATATTCTTGTGAAGTTAATCATATTACTCCTGTATCCTTACCACATTGAACTCCTGAAATGTTTTATCCTGGCCACTCCTCCTCATCCACCGTGCTTCTTCTGCTTAATAGTTCTCAAGGCAATTATATTGCCCTCCTTTCCCTATTATTAAGGCAAAGAAACAGATCCACATGGCCATCACAAACTAATTTTCACTTGCACATGCCCTGACGTTCAAAACATTGCAGTTGAGCTAGAAGCTAGAGGGAAGCTAGAATTAGCACTAGTGAAATGTGAAGGTTGTTAGCAAAGGTGCCCACAGTGTGTGAGGCCACAGTTTATGCGAAGATAAAAGTTTTGAGAAAAATTATATAAATTTTGCAGTTGATATTGTTGTTTTATTAATGCTGCTCTTGCTTTAGTTATCTTTTTTTTGTCATCATATGTGTTAAATGTCACAGCATTTGATATTATAGCATTGACATATATCAGTGGGGGGGGGGGGGGGGTCCTCATCTGGATAGTTCATTTCTAATGCATACACTTTGCATGGCTTGTTCGCGTTGCCAACACCTACTGTATTACTTTGCAATTAAAGCCTTCACAATTGTTTTTCACACAAAAATAAAACAAGCAGTCTAAAAATGTTCCTTTGTATCACGCAATATAGCGCTCCTCTCACCTAATGCTGTATGTTCTCGAGACACAAGTAAACAGCTACATGTTAGCTGCAAAACCTCTTAAATTTGCAACAATATCGAATATATTGAGACAAAAAAAATACCTTGGTGAACATATTGCTGCAGATGCTGACCAGCACATAAGTAGTGCTTCTTTTATTACAAACATTTAATCACCTTGCAGAGAGTGTCTACCACTTAAATCACAATCATTTTATTGAGATATTTTTGTGTCATTTGCATGTGGCAGAAGCAGGAAATAGTAAGCTGACTCTGCCTTAAAGCAAACATATGCATGAGAGAGCGCTTAAAGCATTACTTGTTCAAACCGAGGCTTTGGTGTCTAGACTTCACGACGAAGAGAGTAAAATGTGAGGTCACTTGCCCTGTATTCTGAAACCATCTATGACTGGAAGCTTCATTCCACTGAGCTGAGCGCAGTGCCACCCCTCGACTGAAGCAGACGCTGTGTTTCACAGTAATTGACATGAAGTTTAATTAAAGCTAAGCAACCACCTCTGTCAAGGAGCGGGGCTGCTGTGCATTTGAATCCAGGTGGAGTGGTGAGTGGAGAATACGGGAGTTAGTCATCTTTACCTATCCTCGAGCCTCTTAAGAGATTTCCTACAACATTTAAGCTCAGCCTTTCTGTTTTCTTACAGCATGGTTATTACAGGTGGTACAAAACATTCCATTGTACAGTTTCTATAACTCTTTGGGAAAACATCCATCACCTCACTAAACAGGAATAGGCTCAATAGGTTCACTGGTATCATCTATAGTGTCTCCATCCAAGACCTATTGCTATTACAAGGCATTGCAGACATTCAGTGACGTAGCCAGAAATTTATTTCAGGGAAGGATTCTCCACTGGCCATTACCACTCCCCCATCACCTCTCTCTCTCGCACTATATAAATGTGTGGAGGGTTTTACATCACACCAAGACAAACTCCTAGCACTCCCCGGACAGGAATGCTTTAGCAATGAGGATGCACATTTTTACGTTGCCAAAACAACTTTGCTTAACCTCTGACAAAAGTTTTTCATTGCTAAGGCATGCAGCCACTATGCTTAAAATTATGCTATCATCCTTGTGCTGTTTTTAAAAATGATTATATTAAAAATAACATTTTGTTTACAAATTGATGTACTTATATAATGTATATTATGACCTAGTTGGTACATTACTTAGGAAAGCGAACTGTGCTAAAAACATGACAGCGCTCTGTCTTGTGTCTTCTTGTTTGCAGCCCAGACTTGTTGCAGCCCAAGTAACAGTGGAGGTCAGCGTTATTTTCTTACCAGGTTTGCTAGTGAGTGGCTCAGCCATGGCTGTGTATGGAAGAGAGCGGGCACTATTTTGCAAGTCGCCTATTACTTAATTGCAGGCATTAGGGGCATGCTGCCCTGACACCTGGCTATTCTAAAGACTGCAGAGCAGCAAGCACAGCACATGCTATGACAGGGTAGGCGAATCTCGGCTAAGCCAACTGGCCACGGCCATCTGGTGTTGAGCGATCGAGCAGTGATGAGACAATCCCCCTATGTTCCATAATTTTTCACTTAAGTTCATTCTTGACTCCCTTAATGCGCATCACCACCCTAGCCCCCTTACTTTATCCACCTCCCACTCCCTGAAGCTCTCTGAAACTCTTTTCAGCTAATCACTGTCGCACTTTTCAACATTCACGGGGTTGTTGAATGACACAGCATTCTCTAACATTCCTATATTTATGTTTCTGTGTGGACATCGAAGCCATTCACCTAGCTCCCCTAGTTTGTTGTGGCGGCTTCTTAGCTTCCCTGGTCCAGCACCCCACCCTTGATATAAATTGCCGCACGCAAATCAACATTCTGTAGGCCCTTCTTTCTTGTCCCGTTTTCTCTCCATTTTTTTCATTCTTAGCAGTGTCTACAAACTAGCCTGAGAGCAAGCTCTTCTGAAGTTAATTAACATACTGAAAGTCAGAGTCAATGGAAAGTAAAAGAAGAAAAAAAAGGGGGGGGGGGAGTGTTTTTTATGAGTTTTCTAAACAAGCAAGTTGTAATATAAGTAAGTTGTATAATAGCAAGCACAAAGTATGAAAGAATAAAAAACACATTTGCACTTCTCGTCTGACGAAATTTACTGTGCTTTTACAGAAATGAAAATCATTGAAAAGGAAGTAAGTGTTCACGTTGAGATATGAGCACGTAATCTGTAAGCCTTGTAAGCTTTTGTCAAGTAAAACAACATGAAATCCTGAGAGATTGAGCTTCTTAAGTACACGTGTTATAATAGGAACACCAACCTTCTTCAGGATGATAAAAGCACTGTAGATCAAGGTTCTCCACGTAGTGGAAACATTGTTAAATCTGTTAAGATGTGAATGTGGGCAAGTTGGTAACAAATTTCTAACTTGCTAAAGCACATTACTGTCCTCATCGAACTAATAACTATAGTTTCTTGTACATGTGTCTTGATCACATTCAGCACAACATTATGCATTTTTATCTTTCTTTAATACATTCTGTAGCCCCTCAATGGATTCAAGATGCTAGAAATTTATGTTGAACCACAAAGTGCTTGCCATTAGAAAAGACAAGAAGTCAGTTCCTGTGTTAGAAATATGTATTAGTTAGAGAAAGGCTAAAATTTAGTATGAACATTAGCCATGTTTTGAAGTTTTCATCCTACTCATTTTACAGTTGAAGCTAGCTTGCTTATCAGGTTACTTGTGCTTAGAATTAAAGCACAACAAACAGATTAATGGCTTGCCGGGGTGTTATCCACAGAAAGTGGTCACTTTTCTCACTCTCACCGTAGTGTTTGGGCTACTGCTGGTACTGTTTGCCGCATAGCAGCCAGTGCAGTGCCACTGAGTGTCGTGTGCCGATGTGCCAGTTTTTCTTAGCATGTGGACACTTCTCCCACGAGTTTCTTCGATGTTGTCTTGACGAGGGCCGAACAGTGAATGAGCCAGTTCATCTTGAAATTTTATAATTGGCGTAGAGTTTCCTTCAAGCATGCCACGAATGTTCCACGCATTTATGATGGCACTTCCAACAATCAACTCAACAGCTACCTTTCTGTACCACTTGAGTCCTTTTCTAAGGCAGTTGTGGTATAACGTCATTTGTTCACTATAGTCGACGCCCTTTTTTGCTGCATTGCAATCGAGACCGGCCTGATGTTTCATGATTGGTGCGCCGTCCCTTGTTTTCTTCCCACTGTCCACCAAAGTTGCTTCATATTTGGCGACAGATGTGAGTATCAGAACAGGCCTCTTGTCCATCCACTTCAGTGCCTTCACTCCATTTTTGGACTGAAGTCCGGTAACACTGCCATTTGCAACCTTTACTTCAGTGAGATCTTTTGGCAGCCCTTTCCTCACTGAGCGAACTGTGCCACGAATGAAAGTGTCTTCCTTTAGAAGGCGAAGAGTGAGCGGCAAGCTCATGTAGAAGTTGTCTACGTACAGCAGGCACACGACTTCCTTGTAATTTTGCAGGAGTTTCAAGCATACATCTTCGGCATGTCCGATGCCAACTGTTCAGTCACACTTTCCTGCAACTCTGCAACCAGTTAATTGTCCGCAAAATGCCGGAACCTCAAAAGTAGGGAAAAGGCGGCCACGGCTCATATTTTGACGAATGAGTTCAACACCATACAGGTTACTTTTTGCCCAATATATAGTGACTCAGATAGGAAGATGGACGAGAATAATACAAATTGGTATTCCAACAAATGCTTTCGTTTGTTGGAGATTGGTTTCCCTCCAATTTTTCAACTTTGATTTAGATTTTGGAGTAGGAAGACAGAGGAGACCAATACAAATCAGCATTCGAATAAATGCTTTAATTTCTTGGGCATTGGTTTCCGTCCAATTTTTCAACCGTGATTTAGATTTAGGAGTAGTTGACTTCAACACTTGTTGTGTGAACCTATTTGTTTCATTGACCATCATTTGCCAAATGTCATCCGTAATAAACAGTGAACATAAAGATGGGGCATAACGGCTAGATGGCAACTGAATGATAGTGGGCGGCCTAGAGTGCGGTGTCACACTAGGCGAAGTGGTTGTTGCCGGTGTCCATTTCTCTAGAGATGGGCTGAGGGAAATGAGAGCATCATATCCTGAATCATTCACCTCAGAATCATCAGTCAGGTCTGACTCTCCATTCGACATGCTGGCTGAGGTCTGTGATGGTTCGTAAACACTATCTTTGTCACTGATTTCACTGTCTGACACTGAAGCACTTGACTCATCCGCTGGTGATCGCGAAGTTGCTGGTGCATTCTTCTGGCCCGAAACTAAGTTTATTTGTTTCCTCTGCATTGTGCTTTTTTTTTTGCATCCGTAAGGGGCATGAGGATCTATCTATGAGACACGCTGAAAAGTTTGGGAGTAGCAAGAAAAATGCAGGTACTTATTCCAACGGCACGTATTTCTAAAACTGCGGCGAAAGTTTGCAAGAAACCCAACTGTGAAATGCGCCGCCACTCGACTCTCCAAAACAAACATGCCACCCCGTGTCCAATGCAATAAAAATATATGTTAGTTGCAATTTCAAACCTCAGATGGCAACACAAGAGCGTGAATTCTTGCGTGTGGGTCACTGGAGAGTCACGCCGCACACAGCATAAAAACGTTTTCATTGAGTGCATCGTGGATTGCCAGTGGGTCATAGCATTTAACATCAGGCAAGTAGTCTACTGGCTATCTATAACCTCACACAACAAAAATCGTACCTCTGAGTTCAAGTGTCATAATGTTATCGCAGCAGCAAGCAGATGAATGCCCATAACTTTGCTGCTGCGTAGGAGCACAGGCTGTGCTGTGATGTCATTCAGAGTGACACGTGACTTAGATAAAGGCAGCATCAGTTATTTGTTGAATCTGTTGCTTCAGTGGACTAATTAAAGTTTAGAGAAATAATGAAAAATACAACCCGAATGTCTGGGTGCTTTTGTTTTAGTTCGCACTGTAGCAATATGAATTTCCGTTTCGTCTCCTTTTTTCGACGTTTGCACGCGCGCAGAGAACGAAACTATACGTCATTGTCTACTGTGTTCCAGCATTGCGATCATGCTCCTTCATCCCCTCGCGTTTGCCTCAGTGCTGGGGCACTGACTTATACCGCTAATCGCGTGTTCTCGTGTAGAACGCGCATTATCGTCCGCTACAGGAAACGAGACAAGCGCAACAGCTCGCACGACACCGTCACCGGAAGTGTGCCGGTGACGGTGAAAAAAGGAAGACGGCAGGGTATACCCGCCGCGCGACCCCTCGGCTCCGGTATGGGAGAACGCAGTGAAGGAAATTCGCTTACACAGGCGAAACGGGGAAAGTCGAGAGAGTGTTTATATAGGCGGCGACGCTTGCCTCCTGAAATCATGTGTTCGCGGCAGTTCAATCATTCTCTCTCTGCTGTTAATGAACCAATTTGAAAAATGCTTGCGGTAGAACACTTCTTAGAGGGCACGTAACAACTTTCAGCGTATAACCAAAATTTGTTATGTAGCCTGTGAGGGGCCCTTTAAAACAAACGCGGTAAAAATCGGGTGTACCGTGGGATGTTGTTACAGCTGCGTCGAGCTTCACAGCCCCCTACACAAGCATTGCTGTGAAGCCTGTGGCAGAAATAGAGTTTTATTAAATCAAAGGACTGCATAGAGCGCGCTCTCGTGTTGTGCTCCGTGAATTAAATCATTCGTTTCCTGCCTGCACAAACGTCTGCATCTCGAGCGGATTTCGAGCACACCGTATAATAATGTGCAGTTCCGTCGTGCTTTGCAGCACTATACACAAGCACTGCCGTAAAGCTAGTCGCAAAAGTACGATGTCATGAAACCAGATCAATGCATATACCACGCTCTTTTGGTGCGCTGCGTGAATGGAAACATTGCTTGCCTGCCTGCACAAATGTTTGCATCTCGAGTTAATATCAAACAAACCATATAATATATGTGCAGTTTTGTCGAGCGCTTCACCGCACTGCATGCAAGCATTGCCGTAAAGCCTGTAGTATAAATAGGGTTTCATGAAGTCAAATGAATGCGCAAACCTCGCACTTGTGGTGTACAAGGTAAACAAAGAATTCGTTGCCATGTCTCCACAGTAGTTGGTCACGTTGATTTGTGTGAGCATATAGGTTCATGTGCCCCATCTACCTCTGTGATGAGAAAATAAGCAAGAATATCAGCTGCTATATGTCGATGCATATGCTTTTTATTACAAGGTGTAGGAGCAGTACATCTTACTGCATGAGTAAACCACTCATGGAAACAGTACGTTCCTTGAACATTGTAGCTATTTAATAGCCTAGGAAGCGCACTATATTGGAAGTTGCAATTTTTTTTCTGTTCGCAAAATTCAATAACTCAGGGCTTTCTCTAAAAGCAAATTTCGCAATGATACGTGTGCTGCGTCAGTAAGTTAAGTAGGCAGCACATAATTAGGCTAAACCAGAGCAATATCTGCAGGTAGGGATTTATACAAATGTACAGAGTATTTTTAAAAAAATGTTTTCTCAAATGTTTTCAGTGTGGATCCAGTTGCATATGCGCCCAGCGCTGATTTCCAGCGCTTAATTTTTATCGAACCTTGATGTAACAAAGACGTAACACTCAGCACTCTACTTTGTTACATCAAAAATTTTTTTACAATGGAACACTGCATTCTACTATACGTGCCGCTCATGCGCCCCAAAATTTTGGCCCCTCTAAGGAAGTCACTGTTTTAAGTCACTATTCTCGAAGTTTCGTCCGAAACTTGAATAACGCTACTTCCAACACTCGTGAAACCAGCAGCCACGTCGGCTTGCCGCCTTTACACCGGCCGCAAATTACTTTTAAAAAATGTGGCACGCGCGGGCCGTGTATATGCACTCTGCTGCGCGCGGACAGCCGTATGCACGGGCACGGCCGGGCAAGAGACGTCGCGCGCTCTCTACCCTAGCGCGCGCTTGATCACGGGACGTGGACAGCGCGCATAAAGCTGCCATCCTTCTCGGCTCACCCTCGCACCCTTTCATTCGCAATTAATCCCAGCACGTGGGATGCAACGGGGTACTATAATTTTTGTCACACTTGGACTTTAAACCAAACATCAGGGCGATGGCGAAAATTCGCTTAGGGTGTCCAAAAATTGCTATCGCAATAATACACTATGGAGAAAGGTATTATGGAAATTATCTGTGGATGGGTCGAAACCCCCTAATTTCCCAAACACGCACCCATCCACTGGCACGCTGCACACCACGGATCCCGCGCGGCACGCTGCATCATTAAGGCGTATCGTTCTTCTCTAGCTCTATGATCATTTCTGCAGTAGTCACTTGGCGAGAAGCTTAATTTCCAACCTATGTGCAAGTGTCGTACCTGAATTTCGAAAGTACACGGACCATATTGCCACGACAAACTTGGTGACATTCAAGTTGCGCGCCCTTTGCATTGGGAACTGTGCACGCCGTACAGTGGTGTTGTTCAGTTACAACAGGCAGCGATCTTCGCGGCACGGGCAGCCAGTTGGACCCGGCTCGCATGCGCCACGCGCACGAGGTGTCACGCGAGGAGAAGAGGAAGACGGTTCGAGCCCAGTCTGGGAACGCGACTGCCGCGGATTTCTTCACGACCGCAGTTACCTTTACTTGTGCGCACAAGTTCGCCTTTAATAAATATCCTTGTTTTACTAACATCGTTACATTTCTGGTGGAGGTGCGGGGTATGAGTCGAAGCCCCACGAACGAAAGTCAGCGTAGCCCCGACAACCCGCGAGTCCACCCCGTGGAACTGACACCTGTACACCAGCGGACCAGCCGCCGTCTTCGAGGTGACTCTCCCGAATTCGGCCCTCTTCTCTTCTTGCCAAGAGAAACTCCCACAACGGACCACGCCACAATGACTACCCAGGTAACACCGGCACAGCTAGCCGTAAGCCAACCTCGCAAGCCGCCAACATTCCATGGTGACTCGTTCGAAGACGTGGAAGATTGGTTGGAACTGTTCGAGAGAGTGGCGAGCTTTAATGAATGGAGTGAGAGACAGAAGCTCCGTAACGTATATTTCGCTTTGGAAGACTTCGCAAAAACGTGGTATGAAAACCACGAACCCTCCTTGACCTCTTGGGAGGAATTTCGACGACAACTGCTAGCGACGTACGCCAGCACGGATCGTAAAGAAAAGGCTGAAATCGCACTTCAAACCAGGAACCAGCTCACAAACGAGAACGTGGCGATGTACATCGAGGACATGTCCCGCCTGTTCAAGCGTGCTGATCCCACCATGAGTGAAGATAAGAAGCTGCGCCATCTCATGCGTGGAGTAAAGCAGGAACTCTTCGCAGTTCTCGTCCGCAACCCACCGCGCACGGTCGCCGAGTTCAGATGTGAAGCAACGACCATCGAAAAGACGCTGGAACAGCGGGCTCGGCAATACAACCGTGAGGCAAGCTGCGCACCTGTCCATGTCCTCCCTGGAGGCCTGCCAAACGACCTGGGAGCCCTGCGGGAGCTTGTCCGGTCAGTGATCAGGGAAGAGCTCAACAAGTTGCAGATACCTCAGGCTCCAGCTGCACTATCTATCATCGATGTTGTCCGGGACGAACTCAGGAACGTCATACGGGATCCAGAGCGTGAGCCACAGCCGACGCGGCGCATCCCAACGTACGCCGACGTACTCAGGCAACCCGCGGTACACAGTAGTGGAGCAGTTGCGACGACCGTTCCCTACCCGCCTACAGTACGCAGTGAACCTCGTCTACAGGAACCACCGGCTGCCTATCAGCCTTTGGCACGCAGTGCACCTCGTTTTGTGGAACAAAGGCCCCGGAAAAGTGACGTCTGGCGTGACCACGAGCGCAGGCCTCTGTGTTTCCACTGCGGAGAAGCGGGTCACCTGTATAGGTTCTGCCCGTACCGTCAAGTTGGGTTAAGGGGTTTTCCCTTAAGCGCACCATGCCCCCGAAACGGTGAACGGCCAGCGGAGATCGAAGAATACTTGTCGACGCGCCAAAGCCCCGTTACTCCTCGCCAACGTCAACCACGATCACCGTCGCCCATGCGCTACCGATCGCCTAGCCCACGCGCGTCTCCAAGATTGCCTAGGCGTCGTTCACCAAGCCCACACCAGGAAAACTGAAGCAAGCGACCTGTGGAGGTGAGGCCGCTGATAACCAGAGTTACGAAGATCCTCCAACGCGATTCCAGTGCGGTGACGAGACAATTCCAGTCTACAGGTGCAGGAACGAAACGATTACGTCAGATTTGCGGTTGATAATAGACGGATGCGAGCTGAAAGCGTTAGTCGACACCGGCGCTGATTATTCGGTAGTCAGCTTCAATATGGCGAAGCACCTTAAAAAAGTTGTGACGAAGTGGACTGGTCCGCAGATACGCACGGCAGGTGGTCATCTTATTACGCCCCTTGGCCGATGCACCGCAAGACTTACGATAAAAGGCTTCACTTACGTTTCTGACTTTATTGTACTGCCAGAATGTTCACGGGAACTTATATTGGGAATGGATTTTCTACAAGCTAACGGCGCCATAATTAACCTACGTAGGTCCAGTGTATCTTTCTCGACAAAACAAGCTATACCTGTGGAAGAATCGGAGGAGCGACGTCTCGCTGCACTGCGCGTCGTTGACGATGACGTAACTGTGCCGCCACGCTGCAGTATAATGGTTCTTGTGGAGAACGAAAGATTTTCCGACCGCGAAGGCATAGCGGATGGAAACATAGAGCTCCTTTTCAACAAAGGTATTTGCGTGGCTCGGGGCCTTGTTCAGTTAAGCGATGGCCGTGCAAATGTCGCACTTACAAATTTCGGTAATGAATTCCAACACATCGCACAAGGAACAGCTATTGCCTATTTCCACGAGTTCTGTGAAGCGACCGAATTATGCAGCCTAACTACGTCAACTGCCCTGCCAGGAACCCGCAGTGTCGACAGATCAATTACCGTCAACCCGAGACTCCCGGAAGCCCAAAAGAAACAAATATATGCCCTGATAAAGGATTTTTCTGACTGCTTCTCTACGTCCTCGAAGGTACGGCGCACGTCTGTTGCGAAGCACAGAATCATAACAGAGGACGCCGCAAGACCGGTATGCCAACACCCGTATCGAGTTTCACCAAAAGAAAGGGAGATCATCAAGAAGCAAGTAGAGGAGATGCTTTCAGATGACGTTATTCAGCCTTCCAGCAGTCCATGGGCGTCTCCGGTAGTGCTCGTTAAGAAAAAAGAACACACTTCGATTCTGCGTTGACTACCGTAAACTGAACAGCGTAACCAAGCGGGATGTGTACCCCCTTCCGCGTATCGACGATACGTTAGATCGGCTCCGATGTGCAAAGTTTTTCTCCTCCCGGGATCTCAAGAGTGGATATTGGCAAATAGAGGTGGATGAACGGGACCGTGAAAAGACAGCATTCGTAACCCCTGATGGCATCTACGAATTTAAAGCACTTCCATTCGGCCTCTGTTCCACGCCCGCAACGTTCCAGCGAATGATGGACTCTGTGCTTGCAGGATTGAAGTGGCAGTCATGCTTAGTGTATTTGGATGATGTGGTCGTATTTTCCACCACATTTGACCAACATCTAGAGCGCCTGCGACTAGTATTAGAAGCTATTCGCGCAGCAGACTTGACAATTAAGCCGGAGAAATGTCAATTCGGCTTCGATGAACTTCGGTTTCTCGGACACGTCATCAGTGCTGAAGGCGTTCGGCCAGATCCCGAAAAGACAGCAGCTGTTGCGAGGTTCCCGACACCCACAGACAAAAAGTCAGTGCGACGTTTCTTGGGTTTATGCGCATACTACAGAAGATTTGTGGAAAACTTTTCAAACATTGCTGAGCCCCTTATAATACTGACAAAAGAAGATCAACCTTTCATTTGGAAAAGCGAACAACAAGACGCCTTTGACGAGTTAAGGAAACGCCTGCAAGCTTCTCCTATCCTTGCCCATTTTGATGAGACAGCCCACACTGAAGTTCATACCGATGCGAGTAACGTCGGCCTCGGTGCCATACTGGTGCAGTGGAATAACGGCCAGGAGAAAGTAATTGCTTATGCCAGCCGCAAGCTCTCGAAAGCAGAAGCAAACTACTCCGCAACCGAGAAAGAGTGCCTTGCAGTCATTTGGGCAATATGTAAATTTCGGCCGTACCTCTATGGTAGACCATTCAGAGCAGTCAGCGATCACCATTCGCTTTGCTGGCTGGCAAATCTCAAGGATCCATCCGGACGACTAGCAAGATGGAGCCTTAGGCTTCAAGAGTATGACATTACTGTCGTATACCGATCCGGGAGGAAACACAGCGATGCCGACTGCTTGTCCCGCGCACCCGTCGAGACAACTGTGTCAGAAGAAGAGGATTTCCCGTTCCTTGGTATTGTTGACGCGTCACAAATTGCTCAACAACAACGAGATGACCCGGAATTGCTTCCACTTATACAGCGCCTGGAGGGACTCGACGTTCAACTCCCGCGTATTTTCTCTAGGGGGCTATCCTCGTTCTGTCTGCGAGGAAGTGTCCTCTACAAGAGAAACTTCGAGAACAGCGAGACAAAGTTTTTACTTGTCGTACCCACATCTATGCGAGAAGACATTTTGCATGCATGTCACGATGAGCCGACGTCTGGACACATGGGCGTGAGCCGTACAGTCGCCAGGATTCGTCTGAAATACTACTGGCCCAAGTTATTAGCATCAGTGCAGCACTACGTCAAGACTTGTCGCGAGTGTCAAAGGCGCAAGACTCCATCCGTAAAACCGGCCGGCCTCCTCCAGCCAATAGAGCCACCAAAAGCCCCATTCCAACAAGTCGGTATGGACCTCCTTGGACCCTTCCCAACGTCATCTTTAGGCAAAAAGTGGATAGTTGTGGCCACGGACTATCTGACCCGTTACGCAGAAACTGATTCCCTGTACAATGCAACGGCTGTCGAAGTTGCAAAATTCTTTGTCCATAATATCGTGCTCAGGCATGGCGCCCCCACAGTTGTTATTACCGATCGTGGAACGGCCTTTACTGCGGACTTAATGAAATGCTTGTTGCAAATGACACATACTGATCATCGGAAAACTACAGCGTACCACCCTCAGACAAACGGTTTAACTGAACGCCTCAACAGAACACTGACCGACATGCTTTCCATGTATGTCGACGTTGAACATAGGCTGTGGGACGAAATTTTGCCATACATCACCTTCGCATATAATACGGCCGTTCAGGAAACAACACGAGTCACCCCGTTTGAGCTTGTATTCGGCCGCGCAGTGACCACAACTTTGGATGCTATGTTGCCGTTAGATGACGAAAACCATAACTCATCTGACCTAGATGATTTCTTGCAACGAGCCGAGGAGGCACGACAGATGGCAAGGTACCGAATACGCCGCCAACAACGCATCGACTCCAGCCGGTACAACCAGCGCCGTAGTGAAGCTCATTACCAGCCCGGTGACAAGGTGTGGATATGGACCCCAGTGCGACGCCGTGGACTGTCTGAAAAGCTTCTGTGCCGATACTTCGGCCCTTACGAAATACTTCGTCGCATAAGTGACGTCACTTACGAAGTGAAATCCGCTGGACACGAGAGCCCAAGACGGCGCAACTCCACGGAAGTTGTCCATGTTGTCCGCATGAAACCCTACCAGGAGAGGTCATGAACAAAAAAAAAAGTGAGATCCCACAGGAACCCCTACTTCCTCTCACGCATCGGGCCGATGCGGTAAGGAGGGGGATAATGCCACGACAAACTTGGTGACATTCAAGTTGCGCGCCCTTTGCATTGGGCACTGTGCACGCCGTACAGTGGTGTTGTTCAGTTACAACAGGCAGCGATCTTCGCGGCACGGGCAGCCAGTTGGACCCGGCTCGCATGCGCCACGCGCACGAGGTGTCACGCGAGGAGAAGAGGAAGACGGTTCGAGCCCAGTCTGGGAACGCGACTGCCGCGGATTTGTTCACGACCGCAGTTACCTTTACTTGTGGGCACAAGTTCGCCTTTAATAAATATCCTCGGAACTCGGAACTCACTATTTAGACTCGCCAAAATTATACTTAGCTGCTCACTTGAACTCATAAGAATATACTACTCAACCGAGCTCACTCGGGCTCAAACTCGCCAAAATACTGCTCAGCTGGGCTCACTCAGACTCATGGGATGATCTGAGGGAGTTGACTCATCAGTGAGTTTGCCAGCGTATGATGTGTGCTGAACCACAAACCTGGCTTTCTTGAATAAAAACAGTTGGTCGCTGCAGCATATGGATGCACATAAGTGTAATTCAGAGAGCATGGCATTGTAAAGGCTGCCACAGTTACCATGCCATGCTGCAGCTCATTTCAATCATGTCAAATGCAATACCCCTGTCAGCTTTTAGTCAGTCGATCAAATGTGATTGCTATTTATCTCATCACAACACCCCATTTTCCTGCCTAATGCTTTGGGTGAATTTTCCTTGGCATCCATTTTGTTACTCTAACAGGTTACCAGTTATCTGTTGCCTATACGAAATTTGAAGTTGTGCACATTTCATGTGGACTCTATGCCAAACTCGTAGTACTGCATGCGTTTTTGCAGTTAGGTCTAGAGTTACAGAATCGCATGTGGGAGTTACTTTAGTTAGCAACTGTAGCTTTGGAACAAACATGTGCATGAGAGGGTGCTTAAGTGTTACCTGTCAAGATTGGGAGCATCAAGGCAACTTGTGCAGTAAAGGCATGGGCAGTACGAGCCCACAGATTTTTTAAGTGTGGCTGAGGCGATGCGTCTAGACGTCACTACGAAGAGAGCCAAATAAAAGGTTGCCTATCCATCATACCTATTCTGGAGCCTTTTCTTGAGCTTTTCTAAAACATTAAGCTCAGCGTGTACACTTTATCACAGCATAATTATTACATGTGATATAAAACATTGTATTGTGCAGTTTCTCCAACTCTTCGTGAAGGCATCTATCCATAGATTAAACAGGAATAGGCTCAATGTTGACATATCTCCACAGTAGCATCTCCAGGACCTCGTACTGTCACAATGCATCACAGACATTATTTAAGTGAACTCCAAAAGTGAAGCTCTTCGTTAACATTGGCTAAAATTGTACCTTTATATAGCAAAGTGATCATGCATAAATCTGTATGTCATGACAGAACACTTCGTTTCTCACGGACATTAGTTTAATGTTGTTTTCAAGTTCAGGAAAATTGTGCAGTGGGCTAGTTGGTTCGACATACTTAACACTGTTGCGCGGAGTGACGAAGGGACAGAACTTGAGTGAGG
Organism: Dermacentor andersoni; assembly: GCF_023375885.2. Classification (NCBI taxonomy): domain Eukaryota; kingdom Metazoa; phylum Arthropoda; class Arachnida; order Ixodida; family Ixodidae; genus Dermacentor; species Dermacentor andersoni. The sequence continues at coordinate 196,155,864 of NC_092815.1, forward strand.
AAACAACACACGACACCTGAGCACAAACTATCAACTGGTGATTATCACAAGACAATGATTCTGCTGAAAAGTAGGAACCAAAGGAAAAGAGAAGTCGTGGAAGCATACAACCTCAAGGTGGACCCACAGGGCTCATGTGTCAGCCCGCCGTCTATTTCACTCAGCAATAAAGAGATTAGCATAATCGCTGACCATAGAGGGTGTAGGTAGACCGGGAAGAGGACTCCTGTGCATGCGTGTAGGCTTTATGTACGCTTCACTTGCAGAAAAATAAATCAGTTCGTAGTTTGCGCTCAGGTGTCGTGTTGTTTTCTCGCTCAAATCCTGACCCTTCATCGCTCTGCGCAACACTGTTAAGTTTTCAGGTTGTTCACTATGTGATGTAGGAAGGGTAAAATTGATGGGAAATCCCAATATTCTCGGGCATATTGCGAAAAATATGGCCCAAGTCAAGTGTCATTTTAGGCTTCACTGTCCCCTTTTATAGGGCAAATAGTAATAGTTTGAATTCTATGGACGCTGGTTGCTTTTTCTGACTTAACCTAGGCGGTGCTCAGCTCTCAGTTGAAAGGAACAGGTAAACAGGAGGACTTGCCACATAAGCAGGAGGTAGCACTCCACACAGACTTAAGCTTAATATACTGCGTGCTTCCACAGCCCTAGGGGGCTAGTCTAAGTGTTGACTAAGTGGACTGTCCATTCCAGTACACGCTGAATGAATAGAGCACGAGAGCCCACGGTGACGATTGCCGCTTGCTCTACCAGCTTAGAGCTCTACCTAATCAGTGTGTGCTGAAATAGTCCACTTAGTGGATCCTCACAGAATCCTTCCCGACTGATATTTGTGTTGGTAGGTTGCAAGCATTGCACTTTCTTTCCTTTCATGTGGGCAGTTCCCACATATGGATGTCATTTAACATATTGTACTCATATTGCCTTTGATCTATAAATTTCTAATTCATGCTTATAACCAGGTCTACCAGCTCTTGTCCTGCATATTTATATAGCCTTCTCATTTCTGCATCAACACTGCACATATTTATAGCAAATTGGAGTCATTCTCCATTATACCCTCAAGCACTTGAAGTAGACACTGCAATAACCCCAAGGGAGGGGGGACAGTAACGCAAAAACCTTATTGGGCTTGTAGTGCTGCTGAAGGATGCACATATACCATGTATGCTAAAATTCTCAGCAGACATTCCAAAGTTTGTACGAGTTCGACTTTGGCTGGCTAAACTGAATGATTCATATTGAAGGCAATTCTTGCAACACTTGGTCAAACTGAATGAAACTGGACAGCACAATTAGCTGTGTTCATCTACCATTTATACGACTGCTGCCCCGAGCATTTTGCCTGTTACTTTGCCTTTCGTTTCTGTACTATCAAGTTCAAGTACACATGTACTTTATCACTGTACAAGTAGAATGGCTTCAAGGCTTTTCCTGGGCATTCAACAGTCACTATTTATTCCTATAAACCTTCCTGCATGTGAAGGCAAAAAAAAAACTTAATTATTCATGCTGGAAGTATAAAAAGACAGGTATTTGCACAGAAAATGTTTATTTTGAGCACCGAGGTTGTTGCTGATGTAGATATGGTGCTGGCTCCCTCCTTGCCCGAAGCATGTGCTTGCTGTACACAGCACCAGATGATGGCTTCCTAGGTCAAAAGATCAAATTGAAATAAGAGGCATTTTGTTTTAGCTCCGGAAAGAGAAAGCAGGATTGAGACATTAACATGTATAAAAATTACTTGCCTAAAGAAAAATTAATACACAAGCAAATTCACTAAAGAGGTTCACTTTCAAGAGCAAAAGTATGGTTACGATGAAAATTACAAGGACGCTTCACTGCTCATTGAGGTTTCGGTTCAGTAGTTGTTGAGCCACGAGGGTTAGCATGCTACATCTTGCATATTGTTTTGTAGAACAATATTGCACTTTGTACAATGTAGTGCCTATTTAAATGTACTGACAAGGAATGCTGAAACTCCAGGCTAGTTTGGTCTGCACAAGATATGATACAGACACTGTACTGCATTCATTTAGTGTTTTAGTCACTGATCTCATGCACAAAGGTCATTCACACCTATCCTACATGAAATGCAGTTTCTTTGAAGCTTCATCTAGTCCTTGAATTTGCTGCATGCTTATGTCTAAGGGAATTCGTTTGGTTCCTTTTAATGTAGTACATACTCATACGCGGCGTACTCATTCTACCCTATGACCATACTAAGCAACTGCTATCAAATGCCCATAGTGTTCCCTTGCATGTACAAAACATTTTTGGCCCTTTCAATGCACAATACTCATTACATTTGACACTTGGGACTCGTGCAAGGCGCCATTTAGTATTATATGCTTGTCCACATCTGATAATACCTTCATAGCTGGGTCATTCCCATGCCAAATGCCTTGGTTATTACTGTGACCATCTCACACTTTTCCTTTAGAATCTTCTTGCCCACTTTTAAGGAAGCATCCCACGACACAATGTCTCCATCCTAGTGGTGCTATGGAGTTAACTTATGTGCTAGTTGTAGCAGATGACGTCAACTGAAGGCCACTGAAGATAAAACTCTCTGTGAGAATTCCTTTTGCACAATAAATGCAAGCAATACAGAATAGTCAAAATGTAGTTATCTGGCAAGACTGGCTGCATCCATCATCTTTGTTTGGTGCAATTCTGAGGTGGCTCCATGTTACAAGACGCTTGGCGATTATTGCCATGTGACTGTTCGGGACTATAAAACACAAGAATTGCCTTACTCCGGCCTTTTTCTTTGTGCAGCAGCCAACGTTATTATTCGTCCAATCGCACCGTGTACTGTTCGTGTGTCCATAGACTAAATTCTTCACCACATTGTTTTTGCGGTATTTCGTGAGTGACCCATGAACTCATCTTGGGGTGGGACTTCTTTGGCATCTGCTTCTATCTCTTGTCGTCAGCGCCTCACACAACTGGATGCCACTGGCAATTCTTTTCCTAACCACGAAGAACGCATTCGTCTCGTCACCTCTTCCGATTACGTTCTTTGGCCACCTAGAGAAGAGATTATAGGTGTCAACTCCTGTAACATTGTGGATGGCGGCGTACTCATTCTACCCTATGACCATATCCTATCTCGAGCAATTCTGATTACCCCTGGCCTTATTCGCTTCTCTGAGGGGTCTGCATTGCTTACTGCAATAAACAAAACTCTCGAACCCCAACTGTTGCCTCGTGGATCAACTGTCACTTGAGCTGTTGACACTCATGTCGTTGCAATTGTCACGAAGACAGCTCAGTGTGTTCTTGCGTCTATTACCGTGCGCTGAACAAAATCGTGCGCAAAGATGTTTACCCTGTGTCACGGATGGATGATGCACTAGATTCACTCCACGGTGCTGAATAATTTTCTAGCCTTGACTTTAGACCAGGCTACTGGCAAATACCGATGTCCAAATCCGACAAAGAAAAAACGACATTTGCTACCCCTGATGGGCTCTACGAGTTCAGTGCGATGCCTTTTGGACTCTGCAATGTGCCTGCCACATTCGAACGCATGATCGATAAGTCTTGTGTGGCTTGAAATGGAAAACCTGTCTGTGCTATCTCGACGACATTGTGTTTTCAACCATGTTCTCACAACATTTGCAACGTCTTGATGAAGTCCTTGCCTCTCTTGCAAATGCTGGTTTGCAGCTCAACACACGCACGCGCGCGCGCACACACACACACACACACACACGCACACACACGCACACACACACACACAAATGCAGTTTCGCCAGCAAGGCCATCAAAGTTCTGGGGCACATAGTCAGCAAAGAAGGTATTCGACCGGACCCCGAGAAGCTTACTGCCATCCTCGAATTTTGTGTCCACTGCGTCAAAAAGACATGCACAGTTTTCTTGGACTTGCTTCTTCCGGCACTTCATATGCAACTTCGCTACGCTTACGTCCCCGCTCCATCAACTCCTCGCCAGTAATGCGCCCTTTGTTTCGTCCGACGAATGTGAACATGCTTTCCTGCTTTTGCAACATGCCCTGACGTCAGACCCAGTACTGTGCCGCTTTGATCCGACCACGCCCACCATCTTTCACACCGACGCTAGCAGTCAGTCTCGGTGCCATTCTACTGCAACGTGACAGCACATTCCGCGAACGAGTAATTACTTATGCTAGTCGTGCACTAACCAGTGCAGAGAATTACTACACCATAACCAAGCAGGAGTGCCTTGCTGTTGGGCAGTGCAAAAATTTCGCCCATATCTTCATGGCCGCCATTTCACAGTCGTTACCGACCATAACACACTGTGCTGGCTTTCATTGCTAAAGAATTTATCAGGTCACCTGGGTTGCTGTGTGCTTCACCTACAAGAGTACGATTTCAATGTCACCTACAGGGTTGCAAAGAAGCATCAAGACACCAATGCTCTCTCTTGCTACCCTCTGAAGAATCAGGACGATTCACCATAACCTCTCCGTGATTGTGTACGTCCCGAGTCCTCTTCATCGGCTTTACCCATTGTAAACCTCGAATGGCTAAGACACGACAGCCCATCTGTCCTTGTGCCCCCCAACGCATCGACCCATACTGCTGAACTATTCTCCAACGCATGGAAGATTCTTCGTTACCTCCAAACGCCTGACTTCGTCGACAACTTAATCAATTCAAGCTGCACAATGAGGTTTTACATCGCAACATTTATCACATCGATGGCAACAAATGGGTCGCGGTCATACCATGTTCTCTGCAATGTGAGGTGCTTGAAGCCTTTCACGATCATGCGACGACTGGTCATCTAGGCTACCACAAGACTTACAACAGAATATGAAGTCGCTGCTCCTGGCCTGGCCCATCATCAGCCGTAGCGAAGTATGTTGCACCCTGCGTTCATTGTCAAAGCCGCAAACGACCAACAGCTCCTTCTGGCTCTTTACAACCTCTGCCTTGTCCCGCTTCGCCTTTTGAAGTAGTTGGAATAGACTTGTACGGTCCTCTTCCCACGACCTTACATGGCAATCGTTGGATTATAACGGCCATAGACCATCCAGCACGCTATGCGGAGACAGCACCTCTACAATCCGGGACTGCTGCTGAAGTCGCCGATTTCTTTCTAGACAACATTATCTTACACCGCAGCGCTCCACGCGTTCTCCTCAGTGACCGCAGCAGTCTTCCTCTCTTCTATCCTTACCGAAGTTCTGTGCGCCTCTAACACAATTCGCAAGACGACTTCCAGTTACCATCCGCAGACCAACAGCTTGACGGAGTGTTTTCACCATACCCTCTCTGACATGATTGCGATGTACATCCGCCCTGGCCACACGAACGGGGATGCAATCCTGCCGTTCATGACATTCGCCTATAACATGGCTACGCAACGTACTACTGGCTTTTAACATTTTTTCTTCATCTATGGCTGTTCACCAAGTTTCATTCCTGATGTATCATTCCTTTAGACTCCTGTACCCCCATCAGTTCCTTTCTTCGAACAGTTAGTGTCTCGCCTCGCGGAGTGCAGTCGCCTCGCCCCGCTTAACACAGGCATCTCCCAGGACGCTCGCAAGTTTCGTTACGACTTGACCCACTGTACTGTGACTTTTTCTCCTGGTGACGAAGTTCTTTGGACTCCTGTGTGCGTTCCTAGCTTATGCAAAAAATTTCTGGTGTTTTATTCGACTTTCCGCGGTCGTTGAGCAGACATCACCTGTCAATTACCATGTCTCGCTTGTTAGAACGCCACCCAATTCCCGTTGCTGTGGCACAGAGATAGTGCATGTCTCCCGCTTAAAACCAAATACTTGACGCATTTTATAGTACTTACGCGCAGCCAGTCGGCCGCTTCCGCAGCGAGAGAGAATTAGCATGGGCACAACACATGCCTGACTTTCAACTTCATCATCTGCACATCTTTTTCATCTGCATATATCATCACTAGCAGCACAGTTTAATCCTCGAGGTAGTAGTCCGAGCTTGGCTGGAATAAAGCGGTTCCTTACGATACATATATATATATATATATATATATATATATATATATTTCTTGCACTTCAAGAAACTTCGTTTGACCTCGAGGACTTGAGCACTGAAGTAACGGCGCTAAGTATATACAAGACCTCATAGTAGGAGACAGTTCAATTTCACAGCCTGAGTCCCCTTGCTGGTGTAATCTTCCTTCGTGCAATTGTCGCATACTTGTCTATCACTAACACTGCTTCGACTTTCTGCAAAACTGCAGCCTCTTTTTTTTTCTGCTAGTGCGAGCATAAGTGCTGCCGCACATGACTGCTGTTGATTCTGATTTCGAGTGAATCTGGCTTGGCCTCATTTCGGTTACTGAGTGAATTATACAGAGAGAGAGAAATAGAAGAGAGGAAAGGCAGAGAGGTTAACCAGACACATGTCCGATGTGCTACCCTGCACTGGGGAAAGGGATATGGGGATGAAGAGAGAGAGTGTTCCACAGCTATCATGCACTAAGATTAAAAAAGAACAGTTCCGTTACTCGAAGAAAACCTAGTGCATATTGTTTCCAGTAAAGTGGAGTAGTAGCCAGTAATTCTTTCGTTACTGAGATTTAATTTGGTAATTACAATTATCTAACTCGAGAAGTACTCTCATAATTTTCAAAGTGTCAATGAGGCATTTGTTGGCATCCCAAAATGACATCTAACTGCAGTGTTTTCAGCGACGTACTAATTGCGTACAATTTTACCGACTGGAAAATAACCTCACGAACTATGAAAAATACCATGTGAGTGAACTCTCACCCGCATCGTAAAGCAGTGCCCTCAAATAAGCTGATTGAAAGTAACTGCATTGCCTATCGCAAACCCGAAGAGACAGCGCACCACCTTGATAATGGTACGGAAGGAGCCCCAACAGCAGGTTTCGCAGCTTCTCCTTTCTCTCTACGTCACACTTATTATCCCTCTCTCAAGGCCGACTGATAAATGATAACAAAAGCACCTTGATAACGCAGCCAAAGTGCAGCTCTGACCACACACGAAATGTGAAGAGCAATGTAATAGGCACAGAATGTTTCAAAATCCAGACTTTGCTCGCACCGCATCGAAAGAGTGCGGGCGAAGTTATATTTCGCACCAGAAACTTGCTTCGGACCAAAGCCAATATAAAGTGAGCGTTTTATTTTTCATGAAAGTGTGCACGTGCTGCAAAAACAGGTTCGTGTCAACAAATAAAAGCGAAATAAACACACTGGAAAGCGACCAACTTGTAGAGAAAAGGCAAAACCAATGCGTTCACGAAATTAAATATACCACTTCTATGAGCCGAACTGGCAATCAGAATGTCGGCACACACACACACACACAGACAAAAAAAAACTGTGTGCTCTTACTGTCTATTAATTCGTAAGCTGCGTTGAACATCAGCCTAGAGGATGTGTTCAAATAGGTCTCCTTTTGCAGCTACGCAGTACTGTCTATTTTATCACACCTTTAGTGGCTTTCTTGATGACCGATGCCGGAATTCTATGGCAGACATCCGTTATCCTTACCTTGAACTAATGTGACGTCCGTCTAAGCTGACGTCCGGCACAATCTTTCACATAACCCCAAAGAAAGAAACTTAATGGAGAGGTCAGGTGACCTAGCCGGCCTCTTTACAGGCTCGTGCCTTCCAATCTATTTGAAAAGTAGCACTCAACCAGTTTCATGCTCGGCTGCTGCTGCATGCAGGTGGCCCATCTTGCTGATACAGCAGAAGTGGAAGATGTGACAGCGGGACTTTGCTGAGAAACTCATCAACCACTCTTCAAGGATTTCGTTCACATAACGCTGTCCAGTCAGTGCGTGATTGAAGATGGTACTGATTATTGCACTGGCGTAAATTCCAAACCACACATTGATCGACCACTGGTACTGGCGCCGATTGCGCTGTACTTAATGTAGATTGGAGTCCCTCCAATAGTGTGCGTGAATGACAATGAATGTATATATGATGGAACCTGCACTGTTCTTTTGCGCAAACTAATCATGCCACAGGTTCGTAGTGTCAAGATGTAAAACTTACCAGACCCAGCTTGTCAGTTAACAATATACACTATAGAATTAACGTCTAAGGTTATCACTAAGATGAGTGCTAAAACCCCTTAATGCTTACATAGGACCAGAATTCACAAGTGGCTGTATTAGGGTTCCTGAAGCACTCTTGAGCACATGAACATAACTTCCAGCCGGGATATACACGTGCGATGGGAGACAATGACTCGTTACAAAGCCATACACAACACCCTTTCTCACAACACCTTATAACGCTAGTAAAATTTGTTGGCCAAGTTACGATTTATCCTACTTTGAAGCAAGCACATAAAGAGAACATCCCAGTCTTCATCCACGATTAAATCACCAGTATTAAATGGACCCACCTTAAGGGTTATTTGGCAACAGCATGTGTATGTCCATGCTTGTATCGTTTATTGATTGTCCCACTCTAGTAGAATGGACGACCACGCAGCCTGATCATGCACTTTGTAATGAAGCTTCTTTCTAGAAAATCACAAATACCGACCGCACACACAACCTTTGTCACATCTGCACAGAGCACTCGAGCGTTACGCTGCGGAGAAAGGTTACCAGAGAATGGCTGCTGACAGCGCAGCGATATTGCTATGTAAAGGCTCATATTACTATGTAAACGAACGCTGTTTCCCGCGCGTTTAATGACGCCGCAAAGCACTCATTTAGCGACTTCATTCACTACCGCCCTTAGTCGGCGGACGGCAGACCTGAACCATGTGTCAGGAATGTGCGTTTACATTGCGAGATAAATGATGAATACTCCTTATTTTCTCTAAACAAGTGCGCGCACATGCCGCACTTGGGTCATCTGCCATTTACACATGCTGCCGTGTAGCAGCACCGTAACCAGGTAATGTTACGTTTAAGTGATTGTGAAAAAGGCTCTTACAAGTTTGAAGGAACCTAAGATAAACAGTGTCGTCTAATGTGCGTTCTCGGCGCTAGTACATTGTAGCACTGGCTGATCGGTGCGGCGGTCCGCGGGATGCGTCACAAGGAAAATAAGCTGGTAAGGAACCTGGAAATGAAGTATCAGGCAGCCGAAAGCGTAGGTTTGCATAGTAGAGGCACATCGAATGGAAAAGTGAAGTACTTACGATAGCTTACGCTAGCACAAGCCCCAAAAAATAAACGATCCACATCTTTGTCCAGTTGTTTGAGCGTAGCTCACCTTCGAGCTTGCCATTCTGCCGCCAAAACCAAAGACGGATGTGACATCACGGACGCGAAAAACAAATAGCGTCCTCGATCACCCGCACCGGTGCGCACCGGGGCGCCTTGGTGCGCACTTTCATCCTCGATCAATCGCACCGGTGCGCACTGAGCATCCTCGATCACCCGCACCGGTGCGCACCGGGGCGCCTTGGTGCGCACTTTCATCCTCGATCAATCGCACCGGTGCGCACTGAGCATCCTCGATCACCGGAAGCGCACTCTGTTGGAGCGGTTTTCTGTTGCCCCGTCTCGCACCGAGAAAATCGGCGGTGCGCGGAGTGCAATCCCAGCAAGCACTGCGGGACGCGCGACGTGCGCGCGTACTGCCGACTGCAGAACCGCGGACGCTCTGGCCCGATAGCTGCGGTACGTTGCAACGGAGTTGACGGAGTTAGCTAGTGGATTTGTCGGCGATGAGAAAGGAAGCGCTGCTAGTTGCCGCAATCGATGAGCATTCTTCAAGTTCGTCTGACAGCGAAGACGACATTCTGCTCGACCTCGTCCAAAAACAGTGTGGTGAAGAGCGGCCGAAAGTGGACAGGTTCATTGAACGGGTCGTCAGGATTAATTATAAAATTCATTGGTGTTTGCTTGCAACCAGGTATGTCGGAGCACGCAGTTTGACAAGGTTCGAGCGCTTGCCGCAAATGCTCAGCATCTGCAAACAATAAAATATGCGCGTGCGCGTGTTCGCGCACGTTTTGCGCGCCAGGGGCAAAGTAGCGCTGCATGCAAGCACTCTGCGCAGGGTGCAGTTTTGTCCTCGATGTTGACCCTCCGCAGTGCGGCACCACGGCGGGGCAAAGCGCACCATTCCGGTTTCGGGGCAACCCCGGGGCAAGGTGATCGAGGACGCTAAAAGAATGAATCGACATCCCGGACGTGACGTTTGGGTGAACCTAACGCCTGCGTTCCGTCGACCGGGTGAACGCAGACACTTTCAAACGGGAAACCAAGCGCCGATGGAGGCCAGCCAAACCGCACTTTATAAAGGGAAGGCAATCCAAGCCAAGCGCTAGAAGAGGAAATCTGTCCCCCAACTTCGACAGTAGGAGGCCGAGCAGAGACGTCGAGGCAGGGAGATTCCACCGACGGAGGATGCCGATGGACGGTTCAAGAGAAACGTCCTCGACTGTCGCAGCCATAACTTCGAGTTGTGTGATTGACTTTTTTTCACACAACCCCACGCAACTGAAGAGTGTGTGCAATGAGGAAACGAAGCTCGAATCTGGCAAAACGATGACAATGTTGCAAAAGACTCTAATAAAAATTGCGTTAAAAGCAAGCTGAAATTTGAGACAGCGGCCACTAGCATCGCTGTTTTGACAGCTTTCACTGCTTGGAACTGGCTATACTTCTTTCTCCTTCCTTTTTTAAGGAGGGATACATCCTGGTGCGCCATGGCAGCGATGGCGTAGAGCTAGAGCATCCGTTTCGCGCGCAAAAGGACCGTGGTTCTAATCCTGGTGCCGCGTAATTTTCCACCGGATTAAAACAAATCAGCGTTTTGATACAAAATGCATAAACAGGCCTGGCGTGCGGCCTGATCCCGGGGACCAGAAGCGGTAATGCACTCTCTCACCGGAGCAGGATTGGCCACCCTGGTGCAGTACTTGGCCACAACCTCCTATATGAATAAAACAATCAAACCCCGGCCCTCAGTCCCCAGCGCCTGCGAAGCAACTGACCACGGCGGCGTCAGACCTGTGACGCCGCAGAGAGTGTTCAGAATCTCTGGATCCGGCCAGGCCGCCATTGGAATCGGAACCTGGCAACGTTTAGCGATTGAACGTTATCTATTGAAGCGAGTCTAGCAGTGCTATTGGAGGAATTAGCGGGCATTAAATGGGATATAATAGGGGTCAGTGATGTTAGTATAAGAAATGAAGCAGATACAGTGCTAAAACGCGGGCATGTCCTGTACTACCGGTGCTTATCAGAGAGACGAGAACTGGGAGTCGGATTCCTCATTAATAAGGACATAGCTGGTAACATACGGATATTCTATAGCATTAACGAGAGGGTGGCATGTCTTGTTATGAAACTTAATAAGAGGTAGAAAGGCAAGGTCGTACAGGTCTACATGCCTAGATCCAGTCATGATGACCAGCAAGTCGAAAGCTATGAAGACGTGGAAGCGACGATGGGTCAAAACAAAATACACTATACTGATGGGCGACTTCAATACCAGGGTAGGCAAGAAGCAGGCTGGAGACAACTCAGTTGGGGAATATGGTATAGGTTCTAGGTATAGCAGGGGATAGTTATTAGTAAAGTTTGTAGAACGGAATAATTTGAGGATAATGAATACCTTCTTCCGCAAGTGGGATATCCGAAAATGGACGTGGAGGAGTCGGAATGCCGAGACAAGAAATGAAATAGACTTCATACTATGCGCTAACCCTGGCATCATACAAGATTTTGGCATGCTCGGGAAGGTGCGCTACAGTTACGATAGGATGGTAAGATCGCGAATTAGCCTAGACTTGAGGATGGAACGGAAGAAACTGGTAAATGGAAAGCCGATCAATGAATTATCGGTAGGAGGCAAAGAAGAGGAATTCCGGATCGAGCTACAGAACAGGTATTCAGCTCTAACTCAGGAAGAGGATATTCGTGTTGAAGCAAAAAACGACAATTCTATGAGCATCATTAAAGAGCGTGCAATAGAAGTCGGTGGTAACTTCCTTAGACAGGATGCCGGTAAGATATCGCAGGAGACGAAAGTTCCGATTAAGGAACGTCAGGGTATGAACACCTGTAACTCTACAGCTAGAATAGAACTGGTAGAACTTTCCAAATTAATCAACAAGCGTAATATAGCTTATATAAGGAAGCATAATATGGATATAATTGAGCCTGCTCTCAGTAACGGAGGAAGCCTAAAAGCAGTGAAAAGGAAACTAGGAATAAACAAGAATCACTTGTATGAGTTAGAAGACAAAGCCGGCAATAACATTACTAGTACGGATAAAGTAGTTCAAGTGGCTGAGGAATATTATAGAGATCTATACTGTACCAGTGGCACCCACGACGATAATGGAAGAGAGAATAGTCTAGAGGAATTCGACATCCTACAAGTAACGCCGCAAGAAGTAAAGAAAACCTTGAGAGCTATACATATGGGGAAGGCAGCTGGATAGGATCAGGTAACAGCAGATTTGTTGAAGGATGGTGGGCAGATTGTTCCAGAAAAACTGGCCACGCTGCATACGCAATGACTCATGACCTCGAGCATACCGGAATCTTGGATGATCGCCAACATAATCTTAAGGTGACGCTAAAAAGACACTAAAAACTATAGACCGTTCAGCTGTCCGTTTCCTACAAAATATTTTCTAAGGTGATCGCAAATAGAATCACGGACACCTTAGACTTCAGTCAAACAAAAGACGAGGCAGGATTCTGTAAATGCTACTCATCAATAGACCATATTCACACTACCAATCAGGCTATACAGAAATGTGCGGTATATAACCAACCCTTACATATAGCTTTCATTGATTACGAGAAAGCGTTTGATTCAGTCGAAACCTCAGCAGTCATGCAGGCATTACGGAATCGGGGTGTAGACGAGCCGTGTGTAAAAAATACTGATATATATCTATAGTGGCTCCACAGCCACGATAGTCCTCCATAAAGAAAGCAACAAAATCCCAATAAAGAAAGGCGTCAGGCAGCGAGATACGATCTCTCCAATGCTATTCACAGCGTGTTTACAGGAGGTATTCAGAGACCTGGATTGGGAAGAATTGGGCATAAAAGTTAATGGAGAATACTTTAGTAACTTGCGATACGCTGATGATATTGCTTTGCTTAGTAACTCAGGGGATCAAAAGCAATGCATGCCCACTGATCAGGACAGGCAGAGCAGAAGGGTGGGTCGAAAAATTAATCTGTAGAAAACTAAAGTAATGTTTAAGACTTGGAAAAGAACAGCCTTTACGATAGGCAGCGAGTCACAGGAACTGGTAAGGGAATAGATCTACTTAGGGCATGTAGTGACCGCGGATCCGCATCATGAGACAGATAATCTGAAGAATAAGAATGGGCTGCGGTGCGTTGGGCAGGCGTTCTCAGATCATGAACAGCAGGTTACCATTATCCCTCAAGGGAAAGTGTGCAACAGCTGTGTCTTACCAGTACTCACGTACGGGGCAGAAACCTGGAGGCTTACGAAAAGGGTTCTACTTAAATAGAGCACGACGCAAAAAGCTATGGAAAGAAGAATGATGGGTGTAACGTTAAGGGGCATGAAAAGAGAGCAGATTGGGTGAGGGAACAAGGGCGAGTTAATGACATCTTAGTTGAAATCAAGAAAAAGAAATGGGCATGGGCAGGGCATGTAATGAGAAGGGAAGATAAGCGATGGTCATTAAGGGTTACGGATTGGATCCCACGAGAAGGGTTGCGTAGCAGGGGGCGCCAGAAAGTTAGGTGGGCGGACGAGATTTAGTTTGCAGAGAGAACATGGCCACACTTAGCACATGACCTGAGTAGTTGGAGAAGTATGGGAAAGGCCTTTGCTCTGCAGTTGGCGCAGCCAGGATGATGATGATGATGATGATGATGATGATGATGATGATGATGATGATGATGACAGCCTGGTTTGTTGGGCTCCCGGCGTATTTTTGCGTTCCTTCTGCACTTCGACCCGGCACCACTGTACTATTGGACTGCAGCAAGGTTAAAAATTTAGTTTGACAGGCTCTGACGCATTTCAAGCAATTTAGGCTTACAGTACGGAACCTAGACTTGTGCCACAGTTAGCGAAAAACAGCTAAGCCGTCCTGGCACAGTTAATTTTAGCTAAAGACTCATGCTGGAAGATATTTGCGACGCTTTCTGTGGGTCCCACATTATGGGAACTACTTTCGGTAGATTTTGGGAGCGCTCGCCGTGCTGGGCGTTGCGATACGATTAGGAAAAAGCAGCTCGGCCGTGTGACGCAGTTAGTTTCGCGTGTACTGAATTATAGTGGCTCAAGCTTGTGACGCTTTCTCAGACCCGCAACATCGGTGGGACTTCTGAAGCCCCGTTGGCTTGTAGAACGGCCTCTCGAACGCAAGCGTCTTCTGGCCCTAATGCTGGTGCTGGATGAGGCTTGTGGATCCAATGATCGACGGCGTGTGGAGCTGCTCTTGCTGCCTGGTACACTCGAAGCGTCGTCGGCGAACGACGTACAGTGGCGATCAATATGAAGGTTATCGCTCGAGCGGCGACCCAGGAAAGGAGCAGCGCCACGTTACGTCATCACCCTCCGTGGCGAGGCGAACATCAAAGTAGCTTCCCTCTATCTTTTCGCTGTTCCTTGAGCTGCTGTCACTCCCTTCTAGCAAATCCCAAATTTCGTTGTTTTTTTACGCGTCAGCAGACAGATACGCACGTGTCGTAATCTTGTATATACTGCTAGACCGGACGCAATTAATTGGAAGCTAATCGTGCGAGCGTCCACCTATGCTAGAAAAAGCCGCCTTGCGCGGCGTTTTTTTATCTTTCAGGAATAACGTTACGCTAGCTTCCGCTGCACTCAGGCTCTTCCACAAGAAGCGGGCAGTCTTCTCAGTAACGATTGTGTAAGGTTTCACTTTCTTTCTTTAATTCCTCATTTGCCCTGCACACTGCCGCATCTATTAGCTCTGCGAAGGCAGCAAATTTTGAAGCTCCCAGCTGATCGAAATTAATAATGTAAAAGCGATGCATGAGTAATCGGCAGAAGAAAGCGGTGGACGTGGCAGCGTCCAGAAAAAAAGAACGACACCGAAAACCGCCCAAGGTAATCGCTCATAAGAATGGAAAGGTGCTTTCTCTAGCCCATTGCTTACGTGGGCTCCGATACTTCGCTATAAGGGATAACTGCACACCTGAATTTCGGTTAGCAATAGAGTGAATAGAGCAAAATCAAGAAAGTGAAGGCATGATCTATGTCATTCTTGGGGGGGGGGGGGGGGGGGGGGGAGGGTGATAATTGAATACTCGTGTTCGGGATTATTTAAGTCAACCGATTAAGGATCAGATACTGATCTATGACATCTCGAATCAGCACTTTCACACTAACAGCACGAAAATAGTCTCAAGTGCCCCCGTATCGTTCCGGTGCCCTCTACTACGCAATTTCCGCGTTATTTTCTTCACTCCCTTCTGTACCAGGGGTGACATCTACTGCGCCTTCATTTTCCTGTAACTACAATACTGCAATATTATAATACTATCAACTGTTTCGGTGTTTGACACTGCCGTTCGTTTCTACTCTTAGCCTGCAGCCGCAAAAGTTGTTATTAAAGAGTCAAAACTAATTAAGGCATACCATTGATCAATATCTTATTCACTGCAAAAGAAGAGGATAATTTTCAGCACGCTGCGCTCATCCATAACATGCAACATAAACTCTGTCGATAATGCCCGCTTCAGACGTGCATTGACTTTCTATGAATGCTTGATAGGGCGCCCTCCTTTCCTTTGGAGGTCTTCAATTCTTCTGGGCAAAGATGCATAGAGTGACTCTGCTATGGCCGGGTCTCCTCGAATGCGATTCCATTCGCCTTCTACCGCTTGCCACAATGTTTCTGGACTCCCTTTGTCCGGATGCATGCGAGCCAAGTTAGCTTTTATAATCCCGCAAATGTTTTCAATTATGTTGAGGTCCAGACTCCGCGGTGGCCTCTCCAGCTGTGCGATGGGAGCATATGGGAGAAGAATGCTGTTACAAATTTCTATGTAAGCTTCAGCTGTCAGCCTTCCCGGAATACGGTACAGCGGGCCAAGACCTGCGTAGCTGATGGCACCCCACAGGTTCACAGAGACACGTTTGCTGGCAGCAAAGTTCAGGACGTTGTCCTCATCGCACCTTCCGGAACAGAGAAAGAAAACATCAATTTTGAAATGCGCAAAAAGCATGCGCATTCCTAGCTTACTATTTTACCTGGACCCGGAGACCCTCCAGAGGCGGAGGCGCTGATTCCAGCAAGTGGAGAATGTGGACTCGTCGCTGAATATCATCATCATCATCAGCCTGGTTACGCCCACTGCAGGGCAAATGCCTCTCCCATACTTCTCCAACAACCCCGGTCATGTACTAATTGCGGCCATGCCGTCCCTGCAAACTGCTTATTCTCATCAGCCCACCTAACTTTCTGCCGCCCCCTGCTACGCTTCCCTTCCCTTGGGATCCAGTCCGTAACCCTTAATGACCATCGGTTATCTTCCCTCCTCATTACATGTCCTGCCCATGCCCATTTCTTTTTCTTGATTTCAACTAAGATGTCATTTACTCGCGTTTGTTCCCTCACCCAATCTGCTCTTTTCTTATCCCTTAACGTTACACCTATCATTCTTCTTTCCATAGCTCGTTGCGTCGTCCTCAATTTGAGTAGAACCCTTTTCGTAAGCCTCCAGGTTTCTGCCCCGTAGGTGAGTACTGGTAAGACACAGCTATTATACACTTTTCTCTTTAGGGATAATGGCAACCTGCTGTTCATGATCTGAGAATGCCTACCAAACGCACCCCAGCCCATTCTTATTCTTCTGATTATTTCCGTCTCATGATCCGGATCCGCCGTCACTACCTGCCCTAAGTAGATGTATTCCCTTACGACTTCCAGTGCCTCGCTGCCTATTGTAAATTGCTCTTCTCTTCCGAGACTGTTAAACATTACTTTAGTTTTCTGCAGATTAATTTTTAGACCCACTCTTCTGCTTTGCCTCTCCAGGTCAGTGAGCATGCATTGTAATTGGTTCCCTGAGTTACTAGGCAAGGCAATATCATCAGCGAATCGCAAGTTACTAAGGTACTCTCCATTACTTTTTATCCCCAGTTCATCCCAATCCAGGTCTCTGAATACCTCCTGTAAACACGCTGTGAATAGCATTGGAGAGATCGTATCTCCCTGCCTGACGCCTTTCTTTATTGGGATTTTGTTGCTTTCTTTATGGAGGACTACGGTGGCTGTGGAGCCGCTATAGATATCTTTCAGTATTTTTACATATGGCTCGTCTACACCCTGATTCCGTAATGCCTCCATGACTGCTGAGGTTTCGACAGAATCAAACGCTTTCTGGTAATCAATGAAAGCTATATATAAGGGTTGGTTATATTCCGCACATTTCTCTATCACCTGATTGATAGTGTGAATTGTTGAGTAGCCTTTACGGAATCCTGCCTGGTCCTTTGCTTGACAGAAGTCTAAGGTGTTCCTGATTCTACTTGCGATTACCTTAGTAAATATTTTGTAGGCAATGGACAGTAAGCTGATCGGTCTATAATTTTTCAAGTCTTTGGCGTCCCCTTTCTTATGGATTAGGATTATGTTAGCGTTCTTCCAAGATTCCGGTACGCTCGAGGTCATGAGGCATTGCGTATACAGGGTGGCCAGTTTCTCTAGAACAATCTGCCCACCATCCTTCAACAAATCTGCTGTTACCTGATCCTCCCCAGCTGCCTTACCCCTTTGCATATCTCCCAAGGCTTTCTTTACTTCTTCCGGCGTTACCTTTGGGACTTCGAATTCCTCTAGACTATTTTCTCTTCCATTATCGTCGAGGGTGCCACTGGTACTGTATAAATCTCTATAGAACTCCTCAGCCACTTGAACTATCTCATCCATATTAGTAATGATATTGCCGGCTTTGTCTCTTAACGCATACATCTGATTCTTGCCAATTCCTAGTTTCTTCTTCACTGTTTTTAGGCTTCCGCCGTTCCTGAGAGCATGTTCAATTCTACCCATATTATACTTCCTTATGTCAGCTGCATTACGCTTGTTGATTAACTTCGAAAGTTCTGCCAGTTCTATTCTAGCTGTAGGGTTAGAGGCTTTCATACATTGGCGTTTCTTGATCAGATCTTTCGTCTCCTGCGATAGTTTACTGGTATCCTGCCTAACGGAGTTACCACCGACTTCCATTGCACACTCCTTAATGATGCCCACAAGATTGTCGTTCATTGCTTCCACACTAAGGTCCTCTTCCTGAGTTAAAGCCGAATACCTGTTCTGTAGCTTGATCTGGAATTCCTCTATTTTCCCTCTTACCGCTAACTCATTGATCGGCTTCTTATGCACCAGTTTCTTCCGTTCCCTCCTCAGGTCTAGGCTAATTCGAGTTCTTACCATCCTGTGGTCACTGCAGCTCATCTTGCCGAGCACGTCCACATCTTGTATGATGCCAGGGTTAGCGCAGAGTATGAAGTCTATTTCATTTCTAGTCTCGCCGTTCGGGCTCCTCCACGTCCACTTTCGGCTATCCCGCTTGCGGAAGAAAGTATTCATTATCCTCATATTATTCTGTTCCGCAAACTCTACTAATAGAGGCTTTTAGCTTGAACGCTATTCCGGTAAACGGGAGCGGTTTGGGCGGATTACCGGATGGTCGGGGCGTAAACGTGAGCGGTGAAGCCGCCTGGTGTTGTAGAGCTCAACCAGACAAACGCATAGCTAAAACTGCAGTAGCTCACCATATCCTGCTTCGCCACTCGTGCAAATTTTTGGCAGCGGCGTAATTGTGAACATGATTACGCCACTGTCGAAAATTTACGCCAGCAGCTAAGCAGAATATAGTAATTAGCTCTGTGTTTGTGTGGTTGAGCTTTGCGCCACCAGCTGGCGCCACCAATCTGGCCGCTCATGTTGACGCCCCTGCTAAACCGGAAAACCGCCCGCGCTTGCCCGAATACCGGACACGCTAAAAGTCTCAAATAACTCCCCCCTGCTATTCCTAGTGCCTATGCCCTATTCCCCCGCTGCCTTGTCTCCAGCCTGCTTCTTGCCTACCTTGGCATTAAAGTCACCCATTATTATAGTGTATTTAGTTTTCACTCTACCCATCGCCGATTCCACGTCTTCATAGAAGCTTTCGACTTCCTGGTCATCATGACTGGATGTAGGGGCGTAGACCTGTACAATCTTCATTTTGTATCTCTTATTAAGTTTAGCAACAAGACCTGCCACCCTCTCGTTAATGCTATAGAATCCATGCATGTTACCAGCTATATTCTTATTAATCAGGAATCCGACTCCTAGTTCTCTTCTTCCCGCTAAGCCCTCGTATCCCAGGACGTGCCCGCTTTTTAGCACTGTATATGCTTCTTTTGGCCTCCTAACTTCACTGAGCCCTATTATATCCCATTTACTGCCCTCTAATTCCTCCAATAGCACTGCTAGACTCGCCTCACTAGATAACGTTCTAACGTTAAACGTTGCCAGGTTCATATTCCAATGGCGGCCTGTCCGGACAGGCCGTCGCTGAATATAACTTGCTGCCATTGGTGCGACGTCCAGTTTCTGTGACGGTTGGCAAATTCTAACCGTTTCTAAAGGTGAGTTGCTGTAAGGAGGGGCTTCGTTGCGGCTACTTGACTCTTCAGTCCTGCCTCATGAAGTTGCCTTCGAATAGTGGGCAGACTAACATTAACGTCGAGGTGCTCGGCAATTTCTTTTGCTGTTGTGAAAGGGTCTTGCACGGCTGCAGCTACGATGAGGTGGTCTTCAGCTGTTTTCCTGGACCTTCGACGATGAGGGGCATCCCCTACACGGTTCTTTCTGAAATCGGCATTGAGGGTATGGTTTACAGCTTTTTGTGGACGGCCTACTATGGCAGCAATTTTTCTCTGAGACCAATTATTTCACTCCTTTCCTCTGCAGTTAACCGCCGTGGCATATTGGGGGCGACTGAAGGCGGTAACAAAAGAAGCGGCATTTATGTGTCACGAAGAGGCTCTGATAAGTCTGAAATGCTCGCCGGAAGCTGCACACTGAGGACGCCCGGTGAATTTTTTTTTCTATGCATTACCAGTCTGGGAGGGGGGGGGGCGCATGTGAGCCGTAGAAACAGTGACAGTGTTATCAAAACCTGTGACGGCAGAAAGACGCGTGCCTGCTATATCGGCAAAAATGAAAGAGAAAATATACAATGCAGGTAAACCGAAGCCCAGAGAACAAACACAGGAAAAAGGTGGCGAGGTAGTGATAGGGGTGACGGTTGTAGCCCGGAAGAGCCTACGAGGGAAAGAAGGCAACGCAATCTTTATCGTCGCAGTTCCGATATCGGCCGCTATGCAGCTGGAAAGGCCCGCCGGTCGATGCTCGCGCGATCGCCTTCACATTGATCGCGTCTGTACGGCGTCTTGAATATATGCGCATATTCTTTACCGGCGGTAAGCTGCCGACCGCTGAGCGATTCTCTTGGCTGCTAGTGCAAAAGGGTCGTTTTGGTTAACAATTTTGCCATCCACCGTCGCTGGTTCGTCTTGTAATGGTATGCCATCGATGGCCCCCTTGCAATTGGAGTGCGGGGCTGTCTCGTACGCGCAAAGTTCGTCGATCTTGCCTGAGATTTGTATTTGCTTGATGCGGGCACATCGGTCGGCATTCTCTCGCCTGGGAGTGCTGGCCACCATGATGTTTTCTTGTAAGTTCGGGCACAGAGTGTCTTGTGTGAGTGCTGATGCCGGAGGCTGCAAGTCTTGTGTCAGCCACCGTAGCCGCTCCAATTTAGAAAATATTCAGCCCACCGCTAGGTCTAATAATGACGTTCACGTCTTCTTGGGAAGAACAGGCATTCGGCTTGCCCTAATCATCTTGGACATCAGCACTGCGCCGCTAGGCTTGTCGCTACGGAGAGCTGTTGCCGTAGCGTTGGGGTTGCGTCACGCGATTTGGCGCCAGCTCTTCTGGCGCCCGCAGCTTGCCATGCCTGCTCCTGAGTAACTATCTCCGGGAGAATATTTTCTCCCTCTACTTGATATTCCACGATGGTAGCGGACGAGTGGCACTGAGCCGGCCCAGAGGCCAAGGCGTGGTCTCCGAAGTGCTCGTTAGACGGCGCCAACGGAAGCACAGGAATCTCCGTAAAATGGTAAAAAGTCACTCACTGTGGCAAAAAGGCATCCACAGGGTCTGTACAACTTCATAGAAAAGATCTGTACAATTAAACATTGAAGACACGACGATTAAATACTAGAAAAGTGGGGGAAATGCGGGAACCGAAGAACGCTTCTTGACTCGACGCCTTCTTCTTCCTCCTCCAATAATCTAGACAAAAAAAATGTTTTGCGGAAAAACATTGACCCGCAAGCTCAACTACAGCGTAATGTTTCCTTGTTAAGCTTGTTTATTCCTGAGCCCAGAGCGGCTGATAGCGCGTAGACTAACTAAGTGGGTAAGCTAGGTCTAATCTTCGGTGGAATGAAACGATCGCGGCTCGGGTGCGTGCCGAATGCTGAAGTGTGTTGTTGGGAGCTCGGTTTAGCGGAGGCGAGGAATATGTGTTGACAGTTTCAGAACGGGGAGTCCACTAGCATTATTCAAAGTAAAAGCAGTTTTGTCGAGTAGCTGTGGCGGCGGCCCAGTCGAGCATGCACCTCGGTTCCAAGAAAGAGCAGGTGGCCATGACCCCCGCCGCGAGGCATGTCGAGGTAAACTGTATTTCCGGAGCAAGACTCAATGAGCCCCACGATGAGGCACAGCGAAGAGACGGATGGTCCCTACTAGGGTTACCCTGCACCCCCCCCCCCCCCCCCGATATAGTGCCGGAGGCTTAGATGTGAATCGCTGAAGGAGTGAAGATGTTCAAGATAGGTTGGTTTTATGCGGTCGCACGACACTGTCTATTCTTTGCCGCGAACGTCAATCTCCAAGGTTTTCTCTGAACGCAAAATCACACGAAACGCGCATTCATAAGAAGGAGTCAATAGCGGCTCGACAGTCACACCGCAGAAAGACGCGCATGGTTGTGCCCATTGTAGGGAAAATAAACAGAGGCTGCCCACTGGAGATACGTAGCGGCGTGGTTTGAAGCTGGTCCAGCGAAGAATGCAACATCTCTAACTGCCGCGTGGCACCTGGCGGAGGGCCTTGCTGGGTGCCGAAAAGCTTGCCTGGGCCGCGGATTGCTAACCCCCGCAGCATCTCGGCTGTCTTGATTGCGAGGTCATCCTTGATTCTCGTTCGCAGCACCATTACAACTAGGGGTTGCCTTTCTACCCGGTGATGTCAGCCAAGCGCGGTTGCCAATGACGCTCGCAATTGTCGGTGGAGACGCTCAACCAAGCCGTTGCTCTGTGGGTGGTAAGTCGGGGTGTTGCGAAGGCACCTGCCAAGCATTATCGTCGGCGCAGAAAAAAGTGAGCTCTGGAATTCTCAGCCTGGGTCAGCAGTTATGCACAAAGGCTCACCATACCACGACACCTACGTAGCAACAAATGGTTGCGCCACTGTTTCGGCAGTCACCTCTTGTAAAGGCGTCGCCTCAGGCCACCTTGAGTACCGGTCGACACACGTGAGGAAGTACTTGAAGCCTTGGCAAGGCGGAAGAAGCCCACCAAATCTTTATCGTAAACGAAACGAGTCTCTGGAGGTCAAAACGGCTGCACCGATGCAAGCGTGTGCCGGGTGACAGTCACGGCGTTGACAGGCTTGGCAGTTTCTTGCCCAGCTTCGAACATCTTTCTTGACCGCTGGCCAGACGAAATGGTCTGTGATAAGGCTCTGTGTCGCTCTGATGCCGGGATGGCTTAGCCCGTGCATTGAACATTGGCTGCCAAAACTGATGAGGCACGAACGAGTGAGTTGTGTCGCACGTGATCAGTGTTGTTGCGTAGTGAAGATGGACCTCCGCAAGCTGGAGCGTCTAGCCTTTTTTCCTGCTATTGGCCCAGCGCAGGGTGGTTTTGCACGGTGGAGCCTCCTTGTAAATCCACAGGGCCAGCAGGCACAGCGCCGATCTGCGACAGTGCATCCGCTGCTTGATTTTTCGTCCCAGAGATAAGCGGGACCGTCCGTAGAAAATTCAGAAATAAATGAAAGATGCTGAAGCTCACGTTTTGAGTAAGATTAACAGTTCTTGAAAACGAAGGTTGATAACTTGTGCCCAGTCAGAATGTAAAAGCTACAGCCTTCAAGAAAAAACGGAAATGCTTGACAGCTCAATGCATGGCCAACATGGCCCTTCCGAAGGAGCTGTAGCCATCTTCTGTAGCTTTGAGGTGCTTTGAGAAGAAGCACAGCGGCCTCCAGTCTGCTATTGTGCTGCTGCAGTGCTGCATTCTATGCCGTGGCAGACGCGAGTTTGCGCCTCGGGCAACAGATAAATCAGCAACACTGCAGTAGCCAACATTCTTCGACTTCGTGGGACGAGTGTTCGTGCTCCGAGGACCACTAGAAGGTAGGCGCTTTCTTTCTGGATTCGCGAAGCATCATATCGGTATGTGGCCAAAGAACGTGCGCACGTGATGGTATAAAGCGCCCGTGAAAATTTATAAGCCCCAGAAGCTCACGCCAATTCGGGAAAGAGGTTAGAGATAGGCAGTCCTCGATTGCGCCGACCCGTGATTACAATGGCTCGACGACTTTGCGTGGAATGTGACGGCCGAGAAAATTTTGGTCTGCAACGATGAAAATTCATTTAAGGGGCTTTAGGGCCAGGCCTTATTCTTGCAGTTCCTCAAATAAAAGGCAAGGTGCTGTTTCCGCTGTTCGTTTGGGCGATCTACAACAAGAATGCCGCCAAGGTAGACGAAAATCAACGGGAGTCCGCACGTAATTTCGTTCATCAAACTTTGAAAAGTTTGAGCGGCATTCTTCAAACAGTAAGGCATACGAACAAACTCAAATAGGCCAAGAGGAGTAGTGATTGCCTTCTTGGCAGCAGCGGCTTGCAGCAGCGTGTATACCTGTCTGACACTTGAAATTTCTAAAGTACAGGTTGCCGGTTACCCATCCTGCCGTAAGACCACTGCGGCGCCAGCCATATCATCCTGCTGTTTCCTTCGTGGGAACGCATGCACCTACTTGCATCGTACTGCACTTGCGTGGTTTGGCAGCAGCAGCATTCCATTTGGCAGCCGCGGCTTGCGGCAGCGGGTATACCTGTCTGACACTTGAAATTTTTACCGTATTGT
Organism: Dermacentor andersoni; assembly: GCF_023375885.2. Taxonomy (NCBI): domain Eukaryota; kingdom Metazoa; phylum Arthropoda; class Arachnida; order Ixodida; family Ixodidae; genus Dermacentor; species Dermacentor andersoni. Next base: position 196,180,007 of record NC_092815.1, read on the forward strand.
GTTTCTACCTAGTTTTTGTTGTATCTATCAGCCCTTCTCCTGCCATTGCTGCTGCTGGGAGTCAATGAAAGTGTCCGTAGATCGAGTCGAAACAGAAAATCAAGCTTTAAATGAAAGTGTTAGGGTGTTGGAGTGTAAGCATGATGCCCTGTGTGCGGAGCTGAAGCAACATGAGACTATACTAATGCACAGTGAACAGCACTCGAGATGCAATAATGTCGAAGTCAAGGGCGTGCCACATGCTTCGAACGAAAAGACCAAAGAAATCGCCAAAAAACTAGGACAAGCAGTAGGCATGCCCCTTGAGGAAACTGACATTTAAATCTGCCACCGTGTTGTAACATCAGGCAGTACTAGTGCTCCTAACATTTCCATTCAATTTGCCCGAAGATGATCACGAGACACCTTCTTAGACAGGGCTAGGAAACAAAAGGTATCTTCCAATGTCTTGGAATTTTCAACAAAAGTGCCAGTTTATGTAAACGAGCATTTATGCCCTGCCATGAAGCAGCTATTCGGTGCCGCGAATGAAAAGAGGAAAGATTGTAAATGGCAGTATGCGTGGACCAGAAACGGGAAGATATTTGTTCGCAAATCGGCTGGGACGCCTGCTGTTCTAATAGATAGCCTGGATGATTTAAGGAACATCGTGTAGGAAAGCTCAGTCGTTTTTGGGTTTTCCTTTATGTTTTTGTTTCAGTCATGGGTTTCTTATTAGATGATGCTAACATACTGATGAATGCCAAAAGACCGCCACTGTCATTTTTTCACCAAAATGTTCGTTCATTAGAAATAAAACTGATGAAATATAAATGCTCCTGGAAAGCGTAAATCTGCCGCTCTCGGCAATAATGCTTACGGAAACGTGGTACACTAACACGTCACAAGCGTTTTGTCCCCCCGGCTATCAAAGTTTTTATCGAAATCGGGAGGGAAAATGCGGAGGCGGTGTTGTCATTTTTGTTAAGGAGGGCACCACATGTGAAATTGTGGACGAGTTCTGCGCTATCAGTTCTGATAACGAAGTACTTACACTCCGAAACCGCGACAATTTTTTTTGCGTCTTCTACCGACTACCCTCCGCTGATTTTAATCGCTTTTTGAGTTTCACCGGAAAGCTTTTCAGTCATGTTGCGGATAAAAATTTTAACTTTTTTCTAGGAGGTGACTGTAATGTAGACATATTTACGCACACACACCACAAACAACAATTTCAGGACCTGATAATCGCGAACAGTTAATTGCAGCGCCAACACGTGTTACTCAGGAAAGTGCCACAGTGTTAGATATTTTCATCACAAACACTTACTTTGGTGATGTAATAGCGGATATTATTTATACAGATATCAGCGACCATTTAGGTACTGTCATGTTAATCAACAATACCTTCCGTTTAGTAAAAAAGAGCGTTATGTTTAAGACATAACGGCACGTTCTCTGGAAGATTTTCGCAGCTCCATCAATTCGCGGCAGTGGGACAATGTTTTAAATTCAAACAATAGTGAAAGTGCATATTCCGCTTTCATCATTACATTTAAAAAAATATACCATGAACATTTTCGACTAAAGAAGTTAGAAAAACCTTCGAAAGCTCGTAAACCTTGGGTTACTTATGAATTAATAAACATGATTAAGCAGAAGAATGCGTTGTACGCCCATTTTGTTAAACATAAAAATCCTGCTAGTTTGGAAGAATATAGGTCTTACCGAAGTAAACTTACAAGTAAATTGAGAACAGCTAAAAACTTATATCTACAAAACTTATTTTCAAAACCGGCGCCTACGCGATCCGATGTAACATGGAGAATAACTTTATACATCAAGGCAAACAGCTATCTGGCGCAGCACTAGCAGATGCTTTTAACGATTTCTTTATCCAACAAGTTAACCCCTGTAGTGATTTACAGAGTAGTCATTATGATGCCCTGCCCATTAAAAATATAAGTGCAAAATCATTTTCCTTCACTCCTACGAATCGTGCTGAGGTTTTTTTTCTTTTATAAATTCTGTTAAAAATAGTAAATCGCAGGACACAGATGGTACTCAAATTGGACCTATAATGCATGTCCTTGACATTATTTGTGCTGTTCTTACTGACATTTACAACTTGATTCTACCGTCTGGCCAATTTCCGAAAGACAAGCAAGTTGCTCGAGTGCAACCTCAGTTTAAAAAAAAGGTGACAAAAATTTGCTAGGCAATTATCGTCCAATTTTGATCCTACCAGTATTCTCGAAAGGCATTGAAAAAATAATTCACGCTAAAATATCATCATATTTTGACAAAAATAATTTGTTAGGCGATTTCCAACATGGCTTTAGGAAGCATCGCTCCACCGAAACAGTTCTTTTAATTCATAAAGAAGCCATTGTACAAGCGTTCAACAACAAAATATTGCTTATGGGAATATATATAAATTTTTCCAGAGCATTCCATCTTGTAAATCATAAAATCTTTCTTTCTAAGCGCTTAGCTTATGGTATCCGTGGTATCGCCTTGCAGCTCTTTGAATCTTATTTATCGCATCGAGTACAATATGTAGAGTTGGAAATAGAAAAGTCCAGTCTTCAGGCTGCAAGAGTTGGAGTGCCTCAGAGAAGCATCCTTGGGCCACTCCTGTTCATAATGTTTGTAAAGATATGCCACAAAGTTCAAAATGGGCAAAATTTATTTCCTATGCTGATGATGCAGCAATGTTTATCACTGCTACGTTAGAAACTGAACTAGAGCTTCAGGGGAACAGAGCGTTAAGAGAATTTAAATATTGGGCCCATGGAAACTGTTTGCGAATAAATGCCAGCAAGACAAACGTTGTTGTCTATGTGCAGAGGCAAAACGTTACGAAGTACAATAAACACGAAAATAGATACGGATCAATTAGAAATTGTTAACATGGTCTCTGTCTTAGGCGTGACATTCGCTAAAGATTAAGTTGGAATGGTCACGTGGAAAATGTAAGTAAAAAGCTATCTTCTGTTGTAGGTGTAATAGGTCGATTGAAATCCTTTCTTCATGTTAAAATTATAATTTTACTTTATAATTCTTTATTATTCTCAGTTTTGCAATATTGTAACCTCGTTTGGGGCACTACTAGCAAGGTAAGCAACACGAAATAGCATTTGTTCAAGAAAAGAGCTGTGCGATACATTGCCAATGTCTCGTTTATTTTCTACGACAAATCTGTTCTCAAAGTTTGAAATTTTGCCTGTATTCTCTTTATACAACTATCGTTTAATTTTAAACTACAGGTCATACTTGAAGTCTAATAACTCTGTTGTGTTTACCATGGCTGATTTAGAAGCTAACCGTAGCAACCGTGATACTGGCCATAAAGAGGAATGGCACGTACGCACACCTCGGACCAATTACGATAAACAATCATTAACACATACAGCACCCATTTTCCTTAATCAACTCGCACAGGAAGACTTTGATCCTTATGCAACTCCAATAATGAAATAAGACTATTTTGTGAGTTGTGCCAAATAGACTAGAATGTCAAATATTTTTATTCAAATATTACAGTCATGAGTGCATGTTAGCACGCCTGTCCATACGTGTATATAGATTTGTGGGCATTGCTTGGGCATATAGTATGTATCTGCATGTGTGTATATATGCATAAATGCGAAATTGTATGTGTATATAAGTATGTATGTATTTTGTGTAATCTTGTACTAGATTTTTCTTTTGTTGAAAATGCATTTATTTCCAATATTATTTTATTGCAAGAGTTGCATTTTTGTGATGTTTCTGCAGTGCTCTAATGCCAAACGTATAAGGGGGCGGGACACTCGTCAAGCTGTACCCCAGCTTTTAGTCATGTCTCCTCTTTTTCAATGTGAAAAGAAATGAAAACACCACCATTCATTCTGTCTGTCGCTGGGTTCGACAGGAACTTGGTAGTACCTGTTCATCAAATTGATCTTGCTGTATATTTTGGTTCGTGAGAGACGAGCGCCTTGGTCATGTATGTGAGGAAGAGGATATTGATCCGGAGTAGTGACGGCATTCATAGCTCGGTAATCACCACAAGGCCGCCAGTCGCCACTGTCCTTCTTTGGAACCAGACGGAAAGGTGATGGCGAATTACTGGACGAAGAACAAATAACGCCTCCGTCCAACTAGCTCCCATGGCCAGGCAGTGACAGGTGAGCTGGTGGTTGTGATATGATGCGTCATTTTGTGTTTCGCGGGCAGGGCATCGTTTCGGGGCTTTGTTAGTTGCGGTTACTCAGCAACAAGTATCTTGTCGTGCGTTGAGAGCTGCCGAAACGTATGGATGCTAGACGAGGTGAGCTTGGACTGCAGGCCAATAACATCGAGGAATATGATGTTATCCTTTAGGCGCCGATCGCGAACACTCACATCTAAGTTACAATGCCTGAGGAAGTCCGCTCCCAGTATGCCAAAGCAGACGTCAGTGGTCACAAATACCCATTTGTGCAAGCGCTAGAGTACGATGTCTAGCGTTATTCGCCAGGGCTCGTACGACGCGGTGGTAGTGTTCACTGCGTGCAGCGTGGGTGTAGACTTGGCGCGTTGGCGATCTTTGGCCGTAGCGGGAACTTTAGACTGCTAGGCTCCGGTGTCGAAGAGGAGACGGGTGCCTGTGTTGCGACAGACTCCGAAGAATATGCGGCTTCCGCGAGGCTTCAATGTTTCATGCCCCCATTAGGGAGTAGCCGGTGGGTTTCCCGTCCATAAACAGGGCTGGGTGCAGCGACTTGCCTGTTGGCGAAAGCGATGGTAGTATCAGCACAACTGCTTCGGTGATCCGCTAGGTGCGCTGCGAGACTGTGATGGCGAATAGTTGCTTTGAAGTTGGTCGCCAGTGTTGCCACTCGCTGTCAGCTTCTTCAGTGCACAGGTAAGGTGGTTGACTCTTCCTCTAGGTCAGAGAATTGGTCTCCTGGCTCTGAGACTATCGCAGTGGCGATAACTAGCTATGCCGGCGACAAGCAGGCGCATAGGCGGTCGATGGAGAGTCGTCTCGTCGGAACCCGCCAGTAATATGCGTACGAACTTTCGGAGGCGTTACAAGAACATCTGGCGTAAAATTTAAAGCTTCTCATCGTTTACGGAGTAGCCACCCACTAACTGACGCAACCGATGCAGTTGTGACAGTCGTTGGTCGCGCAGTTTATTGGAAAGTAGGTGTTGGATTGCTCGAAATTGCTCTGTTGCGATTGCTCGAAACGCTGCGGGATAGCGCGTTTCAGGTCGTCGTATGGAGTGGCCGGAGGCGTATCCGCTAGCAAGTCGTCTATGGCATCGTTGATGTCGGAGGGTATCGTGGCGTTGATGTGCACGTATTTCGCTGTCTGTGAAGGGGTGCACCGCAATGGCAAACGCGCCTCTACTTGCATAAACCTTAGTCTGGGATTTCTGGGCAAAAAGCTGGGACGCTCAAACTCTGCAGGAGTAGCATCAATAGGAGAACCGTCGTCTATGACTAGTATTCGAAAAAAAAAAAAACGTTAATGTCCTAGGTCAGCAGTTGTTGGGAGCTCGGTTTAGCGGAAGCAAGGAATACACGTTTTGACAAGTTGAAAACGGAGAGTCCACTGGCTTTATTCAAAAGCAAAAGCTAGTTTTCTTAACCGTTCTTGTGGCACCCGAATCAGGCAGCAGCCTCGGTTCCAAGAAAGGGCAGGAGGCAATCACCACCAGTCCCAGGGACGGTGAAGTGACGGATGGTCCCTACACTGTATGTGAACGTCAAAGCAGTATTACTATAATTTTTATTACACTAGGGAAAGCGAAGCGTAACAATGGCCTCAGCTTTGTTATGGGTTCGACAATATTGTGTCCAATAATCACCAGTGGTCCTCGTCATAAAGAAAAACGGAACCCTTCGGTTCCGCGTTGTCTACAAAAAATCGAATGACGTCACTAAAAAGACGTTTATCCACTTCCGCGGATCAATCATTCACTGACCGACTGCGCACAAATCAGGTACTTTTCATTCATATAGATTTGAAAAGTGGATGCTAGCCAAATAAAGTTGAACGACAGCACAAATAAACTACTCATGTTGCCCTAGATGGACTGCATGAAATTAAATTGCTCCAATTCGGTCCGTATTCTGCAGCAGCCATATTCCCTAGAATGATGAACACTGTTCGGACCAACCTGAAGTGGCACTGTTGTTTAGTGTACTTAGATGACATCGTTCTGTTTCGGGTGACCTTTCAAGAACGTCTGAGGCGCTTAGACGCTTTACTGGAGGCGCTTCGCTCAGCTACCCTCACGGTAAAGGCACAAAAGTGTAATTTCTGTTAAGAGCTGAAGTTTCTCGATCATGTCGTAAGCATGGACAACGTTCGGGTTGACCCTTACAAAACATCCGTTGTTGCTGCTTTTCCTGCTCCTGGTGAAAAGAAACCAGTACAGCGCTTTCTCGGTCTGTGTGTGTACAATGACCACTTCATCGGCAATTTTTGGCAGATTGCCAAACCTCTCATTCGCCTCATGCGAGACGACACACTTTTCGTTTGGACTGATGAGCAGGTCGCCGCTTTCACCGAGTTACGGCAGTACCTAGAGGAATCACCCGTCTTTGCTCACTATGACGGGGACGGTGACACAGAGGTGCTTACAGACCCAAGCAACATCGATCTTGGCGCTGTTCTTGTTCAACATTAGGAAGGTGTCGAGCGAATGATCGCTTGCGCTAGCCGCACTTTTTCACGTGCCGAAATAAATTGCTCCACCTCTGAGAAAAAAGTGTGCACCAGTTCTGTGAGCCATCATGATATTTCGGATTTATCTCTGTAGTGGTCCTTTCAAGGTGGTGAGAGACCACCATTCCCTGTGTTGGTTGACGAATTGGCGCTACCCGTCCTGGCGATTGGCCCGATGGAGTCTCCGTCAGCAGGGGTTCGTTGTTACCATCGTCTACAAATCGGTCCTCGAACACAAAGATGCGGTCACGTGATCGCGCGCTCCCGTCGAACGTTGCAATATTCAGATCGACGAAGACCCCTGATTCTTTGAGGCCTTCACCGCATATAACCTGATCTTATGGCAGCGCGAGGACGCCGAAATACGCCCTATCTTAGATCACCTAGAACGCAAGGAATGTTATAATGCTTCGATACCTTTCTTGCAGCCACTCGACCTTCTTCCCTCGAAAGTGTGTCCTGTACAACAAAAACTCTAGTGCCATGGAGAAAGAGTATCTGCTTCTTGTATCTCGCGACCTTCTTGATAACGTTCTCCTTGCCTTCCATGATGAACTGGACACTTGGCTATTTGACGTAACCTTGCCAGAGCACGTCATGCGTACTGCTCGTTCAGACTTTCTACCACGGTCAAGTGTTATGTGCAAGGCTACCGTGAGTTTCAACGCCTCAAATCATTGTTTATAAAACCAGGGGGCTACTCGAACACATCGCACCGCCTAGCACTTCAATTGGTGAAATGGACATGGATCTGCGGGGACACTTTTTCACTTCGATGAAACAAGTTGAAACAAGTTTCGTGCAGGTGAAACAAACAACCTTCAAAATCTGCCATTCGAATTTGAGCCAGGTGACTATGTCTGGGTATCGACTTTGATCCGTCGCCATGGCTTGTCTAAGACGCTGCTTAGTCGATACTTTGGACCATACAAAGTGCTACGCCGCGTTAGTGAAGTGATTTACAAGCTAATTCTGGACGGTGCCGCGTCCCCTCAGTGCCAACTGCACCAATCAGACATAGGTCACGTTGTTGGACCCAAGCCGTATTTCTCGCAATCAGGTGGCGCAGTCCCGACCTTACGCGACTTCAACACTTTCGCTTCGCAGAACGCTCACTGTTGTCCGGTTGTCCCTGTGCGCACGCTGCTGTGATGTTCTGTGCTTTCTAGATTATTAAGCATCGGTAGTTCCTTCTCTTTTCGCAATGAAATAATGCCACTAGGCGCACGAGCCAGCGAAAAAGAAGTTACGATGGGGACGCGTGCTCTGCAACATGTGGGCGGTAATAAAGAAGCGGAGACTGAAGACGCAGACTAGCGAAACCGTGTCATCTTGTCCACCTCTCTGTCTTGCAACGCTGTGCACATTTATAGGTGTAATTTTGTGACCGTAAGAATCTGCGGCAGGCTTTCCGGGGTCCGTTGAAATGCGTCCGAACGACTGCTGGGTTCGTTTATTTTGGTATCGACTCAACAGCATCGCGACAAGTCGTAGTGAAGGCTGCATCAGGACTTTATATATATATATATATATATATATATATATATAACTTATTTTATTTACTGTGGCTAAAAGGCCCAAGTGAAGGGGCGTTACATGAGGGGTGGGCTATATGCAGACGTCTTAAATGCAGCTTTTTTGTGATTGGTGCAATATAAATGACGATTGGCTGGCTTGATGGCAGGAGTACAGGGTAACGTGTGATAACACTAAAACAATAGGCACGGACGTGCTATTCAGCGGCATTATGACAGACTTCCAAGGTCTACGCGACATTTTAGTTCGGCGACACTAGAACGATATGAGTATTCTGAGAAAATGAATCAGGCTGCACGGTTCTGTACAGATTCTAGCATTTTATTAAAGTTACCTTGGTCAAGGTATCAAACGGTGCATGCTTATTCTAGTTTCGGTCTGAATAATGTCTGATAGGATAGAAATCAGACAGAATAAGGTTATGACGTAGGCAACCAAAAACACCGGTTAGTTTGAATAGTAACGTGCGTTATGTGAAGGGACCATTTTAAACGTGACAACAAATTAACAGCTAGGTGCGTACATGCACTTATACATAACATTTAGGAGTTATAGATAAGATAATTCGATGGTGGGTAATATTCTCGGTGATGAAAAGAAAATTGTGATGTTTTTTTTCGTGTTTAATAACATGAGCCACTTGTTGCACCAGATTTCGATTCGATGAAGAACAGACTGAATTGAGTGGATGTCAGACAGGTTGTTAATTTGACCACATAGGACGCAGTCGCCTGGGAAGTGTCTGATGTTATGTGCTGAAGGCAGTGAGCAGTGGGCATGGTGCTAGTCAAAAAGAAGAAGACGACGAGAAGTGCTGACTTCCCCGTTTTGAGATAGCGCCGACCTGGTTAAGCCTACCGCTACAACATAGACCTAGTGCTGCTAGGCGAACACCCCCGTTGTATTTGGTGGAGGTGCTGGGTTTCTCTTTGACATGGTGGAAATCCGCAGTCGGACGCTACCACCAGCTATTGCAATGGATGAACTGGGACCGTCCCAGGCTGCTGCTCCCGTGCCCCCGGCCATCGTCTGCTCTGGCGTCATCCGGCAGTGCGATCCGGCTATATTTAGCAGCACAGACGACGACGACGTGGAAGACTGGCTCGCCGAATATGACCGTGTAAGCGCCGCTGGCGCTGACACGGCTGCACCCATGCACCAATCACATAAAGTAGACGCCCCTGGTATACGTACCCCTTGTAGCATAAGCTCTCGTTGTTTGCATGCTCATGACCGGATGTGTGCGTATACTTCTGCTTCAATGTGGAATGATTAGGAAGATGCTGCTACACACACGTATGATAATTACGCATCAAGTATTTAATTGTGTATGTCGTTGGGCAAACCTTCAAAATAAAATGGATGAAAACAACTTTATTGTAAATCCTGAAAACCTTAACGATCCGGGCTCAGGTCTCCCATAAGGGGATTCGAGGCCTTGCCTCGTCGCCGTTTCTCGGGCCTACTGGACTGCCCACTCTTGTATCTTGAGGTTGGAGCTTCGCAGAGCGGCGGCCCACTTCGACGCAAGAGCCTCCGGAGCTACTGCCATTTTAGCTGATATAACAGGACATTCCTACAACGTGTGCGAGAGCGTCGCTCTAGTTGTCTGACATCTAGTTGACATCTAGTTGACATCTAGTTGCCTGACATCTAGCTGCCAATTGCCTGACGAACGAGCTGGTGACATTCTTCGGCTTAAGCAGCCGCTCTAGAAACAGTCGTCCGCCCCGAAGCATCTGGCCGGTAAGATAGAATCGTGTCCATAGTGCATGAAGGTTCGTGTCCGTACAGTAGAAAAAAGGGTAGAACTCAGTGGTGCTTTGCGTGGCGGTATTATACGCGTAGGTGACGGAAGGCAGAATGCGATCCCAATTCGAGTGGTCAGATGAAACATACATGGCCAACATGTCACCAAGGGTGCGGTTGAAACGTTCTGTCATCCAATTATTTTAATTTAACAATTTATTTATTGGGTTTTATGTGCCAAGCCACTTTCTGATTATGAGACACGCCGTAGTGGAGAACTCCGGAAATTTCGACCACCTGGGGTTCTCTAACCTGCACCTAAATCTACGTACACGGGTTTTTTCGCCTTTTGCCCCCATCGAAATGCGGCCGCCGTGGCCGGGATGAGATCCCGCGACCTCGTGCTCAGCAGCCCAACACCATAGCCACTGAGCAACCACGGCGGGCATCCCATTAGTTTGAGGATGATATGCCGTGGTAGTGCGGTGAAGGATGCGACACTCATTTAGTAATGCTCAAATGACATCTGAGAGGAAAACGCGACCACGGTCGCTCAGTAGTTCTCGAGGTGCTCCATGGCGTAAAATCAGGTTTTGAAGGATAAACCTGGCAACGTCTTTTGCTGTGGCAGATGCTAGGGCTGAAGTTTCAGCGTACCGCGTGAGATGGTCGATAGCAATAATAACCCAGCGGTTTCCGCTTGGAGTGTTGCGAAGCGGACCGTATAAGTCAATGCCGATGCGGTCGAACGCTCGCGCGGGGCATCTTAAAAGTTGGAAGGGGCTGGTGGCATGTTGAGGTGGTGTCTTGCGTCGTTGGCATATGTGGCATGACCGGACATACTGGCGAAAGAAACGGTACATACCGCGCCAGTAGTACTGAAGCTGGAGGCGAGAGTATGCCTTTAATACACCAGCGTTGCCGCATTGTGGGTCGTCGTGGAACGTGGCGCCGATGTCGGAGCGGAGGTGTCGGGGTATAACAAGCAACCACTTGCGGTCATTCGAATTGCAGTTGCGGTGGTACAGCAGGTTATCCCAAATGATGAAGTGCGCGGCTTGACGACGAAGCGTCCGAGAAATGGGCGCTGGGGACTGGCTAGACAGGAAGCCAATAGGCGAAGAGATCCATGGGTCATTGCGCTGCTCTGATGGCATGTCGGAAATGTTGAGGACGAAGGCTCCGCAGGTGGAAATAGACGAGATGACAACACCACAGAGCTAGGATGTGCAAGGGCGGTGAACGTGATTGAGCATCTGCGTCTAAATGCTTTCGGTCTGAGCGATAAACAACGCGGATGTCGTACTCTTGTAGGCGCAGTGCCCAATGGGCGAGCCGACCAGTTGGATCTTTTAGTTAAGATAACCAGCATAGGGCATGATGGTCGGTCACGATGTCAAATGGACGCCCGTACACATAAGGACGAAGTTTTCTGATAGCCCAAATGATGGCCAGACATTCCTTCTCTGTAACCGAGTAGTTCACCTCGGCTTTCGTAAGGGTGCGGCTGGCATACGCGACGACGTACTCTTCGAAGCCATCCTAGCGTTGTGCAAGAACAGCGCCGAGTCCGACTCCACAAGCGTCCGTATGGATCAGAGTTGGAAAAGGGATCGAAGTATTACAATACTGGAGGAGAGGTAAGAAGGCGTTGCAGTTCTTGGAATGCGTCGTCGCACGCCGGAGACCAGGCTGATAGGTCAGAACTGCCGGTGAGAAGCTGCGACAAGGGGGCGATGATAGAGGCAAAGTTAGGGACGAAGCGTAGGAAATATGAGCGTAGGCCGATGAAGCTGCGAAGCTCTTTCATGGTGGTTGATTTAGGGAACTCGGATACGGCGCTAAATTTCGTGGGGTCCGGGAGGATACCGTCTTTTAAAACTGCATGGACGAGAATAGTAAGCGTGGGAGCGCCGCAGTGGCATTTCTTCAAATTTAGTTGCAGTCCTGCAGTGGAGAGGCACGCAAGGACTTGGTCGAGGCGGCTGATGTGCGACGCAAAGTCTGTGGAAAAAAACCACAATATCATCTAAATAACAGAGGCACGTTTTCCACTTCAGCCCTCGAAGAATGGTGTCCATCATTCGCTCGAAAGTGGCAGGGGCGTTGCACAGGCCGAGCGGCACGACGATAAATTCGTATAGCCCATCAGGAGTTGCAAAGGCTGTCTTTTGGCGATCGGCCTTTGCCATTGGCACTTTCCAGTACCCGGAGCGCAGATCCAGCGAGCAAAAGAATTCCGCTCCTTGCAGACTGTCCAAGGCATCGTCGATGCGCGGCAGAGGATAAACACATTTGCGCGTTATTCAGTTAAGGCGGCGATAGTCGACGCAGAACCGAATGGAGCCATCTTTTTTTTTAACGAGAACAACCGGAGATGCCCAGAGACTGTTGGAGGGCTGGATGATGCCATGCTCCAGCACTTCGTCAACGTGCTGGTCGATGACACGGCGTTCAGCGGCCGACACACGATAGGGACGCTGGCGCAGTGGTGTTTGTTGACCGTTATCGGTACGGTGAATGACTGCGGACGCTTGGCCCAAGGATGGTAGGTCAATGTCAAATGAGGAACTAGAACGTTGGAGGAGCTTGATGATTTCTGCGTGCGGCGCAGGTGTGAGTTCTGCGTCGACGGCACGAGCGAAGACGTCTGCAGGGGCATCGGTCGCAGCAGGAGGAGTGACGGCACAAACCGGAAGCAATGCCATATCACCAAACATGGTCGCCGGGAGAACGCAATCGAAAGCTTCGAAGGTCCCCAGGCACTCGCCGCGGAGTAGGGATGATGGGCAGGCGGAGGGATCGCACACCTAAAGGGCAGAGAACCGTCGCAAAAAGAGATGACAGCAAAGGCAAGCAGAAAGTTCCGGCCGCGCGCACAAGTGGCCGACGGCGTAAACAGAACAGATGAGTTCACAGCAGAGTTACATGAGATAGGAACCAGAGCGGCGGAGAAAGATGCGATATCGATGTCAGAGGCGGCAAGAACTTTAGGAGAATAATGGTCGTCAGGGTCAAAGCAAGGCACCAATAACGTAACTTCGGCACGTGCGCAGTCGATAAGAGCTTGTTTAACAGATAGGAAATTCCAGCCAAGGATAACGTCGTGCGAAGAACGCGGTAGGACGACAAATTCGATGACATACATAACGATTTGACTGACGACCCGGGCTTTACACGATGCTGATGGCTGAATGCGATGCGAGGTTGCCGTACGCAGAGAAAGAGACGTAAGGGGAATGGTCACTTTGTTCAAATTGCGGCAAAGCTTCTCACTAATAATAGAAATGGCGGCTGCGGTGTCGATACGTGCGTGTACGGTGACGTCGTCTACGTACAGTTCAATTTCGTTCGGCGGGCAAGAATGAGGCCTTGAAATGTTCGACTTAAACGCAGTTCTCGCCTCTGGAACTAGGACTGTTAGTTTTCCTCTCGGACTGGGCTGGGTCGGCGAGCCATTGGGTAAATGGATCAGCGACGTGGGGATGGTGACCGCCGTGAATCGAAGGAGAGGCGACTGTAAAACGAGTCCGGAGGAAGGTTACATGGGTCCTGACGCGGAAGTCAAGCAGGCCTGCAGCTTGAGGTGCCCCACTGTCATGTAACCAGGGGTTGCGACGGCGGCAGAATCGTGCTACGTGGCCCGGAAAATGGCAGGAATAGCATATCGACCGGTTATCAGGTGTCCGCCACAGGTTGATGACAGGGGTTCCAGCGGCTGAGTAAGGGACGACAATCGTACGCGAAGGTGGCGGCGGCACACAGAAGGCGCCGGTGGCCCGGTAGCATCAGAAGCCGGAGGAGCGTAAGGACGGGTGACAACGTCAGCTTACGTTAGCGGTCCAGCTGTAGATAGAATAAATGTTGCTCGGTACATCATGATATATACTAGGAGTAATAGTGGGCCTAGGACCGTCCCAGGAGGCACGCCTGAGATGACAAGACGGTAGGTAAAAGAGTGATTATTACCGTGCATCAATTGCTGGTGGTTACATCATCATCATCACCACCGCCATCATCATCGTCAGCCAGGTTACGCCCACTGCAGGGCAAAGGCCTCTTCCATACTTCTCCAACAACCCCAGTCATGTACTAATTGTGGCCATGTCTTCCCTGCAAACTTCTTAATCTCATCCGCCCACCTAACTTTCTGCCGCCCCCTGCTACGCTTGCCTTCCATTGCAATCCAGTCCGTAACCCTTAATGACCATCGGTTATCTTTCCTCCTCATTACATATCCTTCCAATCGCCATTTCCTTTTCTTGATTTCAACTAAGATGTCATTAACACGCGTTTTTTCTCTCAACCAATTTGCTCTCTTATCCCTTAACGTTAAACCCATCATTCTTCTTTCCATAGCTCGTTGTGTCGTGCTCAATTTAAGTAGAACCCTTTTCGTAAGCCTCCAGGTTTCTGCCCCGTAGGTGAGTACTGGTAAGACACAGGTATTATACAGTTTCCTCTTGAGCGCTAGTGGCAACCTGCTGTTCATGATCTGAGAGTGCCTGCCAAACTCATCCCAGCCCATTCCTATTCTTCTGATTATTTCAGTCTCATGATCCGGATCCGCGGTCACTACCTGCTCTAAGTATACGTATTCCCTTACCACTTCCAGTGCCTCGCTACCTATCGTAAACGGCTGTTCTAGACTGCTAAACATTATTTTAGTTTTCTGTAGATGAATTTTTAGGCCTACCCTTCTGCTTTGCTTCTCCAGGTGAGTGAGCATGTGTTGCAGTTGGTCCCCTGAGTTACTAAGCAAGGCAATATCATTACCGAATCGCAAGTTACTAAGGTATTCTCCATTAACCTTTATCCCCAGTTCTTCCCAATCCAGGTCTCTGAATACGTCCTCTAAACACGCTGTCAATAGCATTGGAAAGGTCGTATTTACCTGCCTAACGCCTTTGTATTTTGGGATTTGCTTGCTATCTTTATGTAGGAATACGGTGGCTGTGGAGCTGCTATATATTTATTTCAGTATTTTTATATACCGCTCGTTTACACCCTGATTCCGTTATGCCCCCATGACTGCTGAGGTTACGACTGAATCAAACGCTTTCTCGTAATCAATGAAAGCTATATATAAAGGTTAGTTATATTCTGCACATTTCTCTATCCCCATTTTCATAGTGTGAATAAGGTCTATTGATGAGTAGCCTTTACGGAATCTTGCCTCGTCTTTTGGTTGACTGAAGTCTAAAGTGTCCCTGATTCGATTTCCGATTACCTTAGTAAATACTTTGTAGGCAACGGACAGTAAGCTTATAGGGCTATAATATTTGAAGTCTTTGGCGTCCCATTTCTTATGGATAAGGATTATGTTAGCGTTCTTCCAAGATTCCGGTACGCTCGAGGTCATGAGGCATTGCGTATACAGGGTGGCCAGTTTTTGTAGAACAATCTGCCCACCATCTTTCAACAAATCTGCTGTTACGTAATCCTCCCTAGCTGCCTTCCCATTTTGCATACCTCCAAAGGCTTTCTTTACTTCTTCTGGCGTTACTTGTAGCATTTCCAATTCCTCTAGACTATTCTCTCTTCCATTATCGTCGTGGGTGTTACTGGTACTGTATAAATCTCTATAGAACCCCCCAGCCACTTGAACTATCTCATCCATATTAGTAACGATATTGCCGGCTTTGTCTCTAAACGCATACATCTGATTCTTGCCTATTCCTAGTTTCTTCACTGATTTTAGGCTTCTTCCGTTCCTGCCAGCATGTTCAATTCTTTCCACTTAATACTTCCTTGTGTCAGCTGTCTTACGCTTGTTGATTAACTTGGAAAGTTCTGCCAGTTGTAGTCTAGCTGTAGGGTTATAAGCTTTTATACATTTGCGTTTCATGATCACATATTTCGTCTCCTGCCATAGCTTACTGGTATCCCGTCTAACAGAGTTACCACCGACTTCTATTGCCCACTCCTTAATATTGCCCATAAGATTGTCGTTCTTTGCTTCAACACTAAGGTCCTCTTCCTGAGTTAACGCCGACTACCTGTTCTGTAGCTTGATCCGGAATTCCTCTATTTTCCCTCTTACCGCTAACTGATTGATCAGCTTCTTATGTACCAATTTCCTCCGTTCCCTCCTCAGGTCTAGGCTAATTCGAGTTCTTACCATCCTATGGTCACTGCAGCGCACCTTGCCGAGCACGTCCACATCTTGTATGACGCCACGGTTAGCGCAGAGTATAGTCTATTTCGTTTCTAGTCTCACCATTCGGGCTCCTCCATGTCCACGTTCGGCTATCCCGTTTGCGGAAGAAGGTATTCATTATCCGCATATTATTCTTTTGCGCAAATTCTACTAATAACTCTCCCCTGCTATTCCTAGAGCCTGTGCCATATTCCCCCACTGACGTGTCTCCAACCTGCTTCTTACTTGCCCTGGCATTGTAGGCGCCCATCAGTATGGAGTATTTTGTTTTGTCTTTACCCATCGCCGATTCCACGTCTTCATAGAAGCTTCCGACTTCCTGGTCATCATGACTGGATGCAGGGGCGTAGACCTGTACGGCCTTGAATTTGTACCTCTTATTAAGTCTTTTATTAAGGCGGTTAGTTAGGAAGTAACAAATACAGGGAAAAACAAAGGAATCAAATTTAAGTCGTGAAAGCTTTAGAAACAGACGTTTATAAGGAACTTTATCAAATTCTTTCTCGAAATCTAAAAAAGGACGTCGACCGGTATGCTTACGCCAATACTAGAGCTAATGTCATTAATAAAGAGTGAATGTTGAGTGTCGCAGGAAAACCCTTTCGGAAAACCACATAGATATTTATTTATTTTTAGAGACGCTAAAAATTTTACTACGTGAGAATAGATCGCATGTTTCATTACTTTTGAGCAGGCACAAGAGAGCAATATGGGGCGATATTTTTTAGACAAGTATGTCGTATCTTTGTTTGGGATTGGAAGGACCTTATCCACTTACTAGTCTTCTGACACCGCTTCAAATGAAAGAGACTGCTGGAATATGTGCTATAGCATAACAGTTGTTACGGTTTCAGTATTCTTCAGTATTTTGGCGCTGATGCCATCTATATCAGTAGATGATGTCAGCTTTAGTGAAACGATAATTTTGGCAATGCCTCTGACGTCGAACGTATGTTTCAAGCATGATAAGGCGAATAACATGAAATGCATGAAGTAGTTCGTTATCAGGTTCTACAGTAAAAACTGAACAAAGAATCTCAGTACTTGCGCGACCCAATGTTCTGAGATCAAATCATGATGGTCGTCTCTCAGGGCAATGTTCATTGAAGGTGTAGTGCATGATGGGTTGATAGTCTTCCAGAACTGTTTGGGGTTATTGCGCAACATTCCGGGTAAAGTTTATGAGTAAAATGAGCGCGAGAATCGAATAAGTTTTCTGCGTTCCGGTATCAGTGCCGTTGCCGGAAATTTCTTTGGGGAGGGGGGGGGGGTGCTCCCGTTGAAACTCGGCCTCCTGTTCATAAAATTTATCAAGGGGTGAAATACATAAATAATAACTGCATTCCCATTGCCAAACATTCTGCAAATGAGTTCTTGAAAACTACGCACTGTTAACACCAGCGAAATATGAATTTTTTCAATAAAGAATGTACTCCTGTCTCAAAAGTAGTGCCCGAAATAACCGATGTAAATGCTTCCATATTTTCTGTCTAATAATACATAAAGAAAATGTCACATGAACTTTAGAACAATATCAGTTCAAAACCGGCAAAGCAGTGCATGCCGCTGATATAAAAATATGAAGACCATAATATGAACAAGTTCAGCACAAATATTTTAATGAAACATTGTCATTCAAGAACCTTGTTTACACTTCGTACATATGCAACAGCTAGGGGAAAATCCCAATGACGCTGTCCTTTGTTACAATGTATTGTGCAAAAGCAGCTGTGACCGGCCGTGCTTTGTGAGTAAGTGCAGCGATATTGTAGTCGCGACAGAGAGCACATAAAAAACAGGAGTTCTGCGAAATTTACGAGGTTGAGTCAAATGAGAGTGAGCCAATGCAAATATATGATAAACCGGGGTACTTTATTTAAAACTAGTGTCCATGAGCGTTTAGACATTTCTCCCACTGACTTACGAGTCGCGTGATTCCCGTCTCAAAAATCTACGACTGACTCACGCCATCGTCCAACACGAATCTGGTTCCCTTAAGCTGTTTTTTCAAATGCCCCAAAATTTGCAAGTCGCAAGGTGACTAGGTCTGGGCTGTATAGCGAAAATTGCAGCGTTTCCCATTTGAAATTTGCCAGTTTTATATTGTTACGAGCCCTATGTCCGTACAACAGAGCCCTATGTCACGTACATTCAGGACGTCTTGGCTCTGCGCCGCAAAGTTGACACCCACATGACTGAGTCAGACAAGGTTACCCAGCACCTCCACCAGACATGTTACGTAGGAAGACGCAGACGAAAAGCTATGTACAAGTATATTTACAAGAACATACGCTGCGCTTGGCCAAGAGGCAACAGCCCGCGCTAGCTTCTCATCGTCGTCGTCGTCTTCGCACTGCTCGCCTTTTCGTGATCGCACATATTGTTCCGTAGCACTATTAACCATATCAGCGACATGGGGACGGGTGTTGTCGTGGAGCAAGATGACCCCATTCCTAAATTTTCCACGTCGTTTGTTCTTGATTGCGACTCGTAGCCGATCCGGCGTTTAACAATGTTGGAAACAATTGATAGTCTTTCCAGGTTGAGCAAATTGGATCAATAATGGCCCCTGATGACCGAAATAAAAAAGTCAACAACACATTTCCGGCAGAAATAACGTCCATCGCTTTCTTTGGGCTGGTTAATTCGATTGTTTCCACTGTAAGCTTTGCCGTGGTGTTTCAGGCTCGTAGTAGTAGCACCATGATTCGTCCGCGGTCACAATTGCAGAGAAGAAATTGTCGCCCTCATTGTGATAGCGAATCAGATGAGTCAAGGTAGCGTCGAGCCTCTCCGTCTTCTGGCGATGGTTCAATGTCTTGGGCGTCCAATGTGCACACAAGAGCCGATAACCGAAATGTCCTTGAATTATGGTGTGACCCGAACCATGACTGACGTTCACACGCCCTACCAATTCATCGATGCTTATCCTTCATTCTTGTATAATCAGCTCATCAGCCTTTGCAGTTGTGTTGGGGGTGATTGCACGGTGGCTTTTACCCGGCCTTGGATCGTCTTTGCAAATTTTACGTCCTTCTTTGAATCGTTTTCTCCAACGCTTCACAGAGGCCAACGAAATACGGTGTTGAACGTGCGCGGCAGCCATACGGCGACTAGTTTCTTTTGAGGAAACACCTTCAGCTGTCAAAAACCTCACGACACGACGCTATTAAACTTTTGATGTGTGCATTATGTCACGCAACCTTGTTCAACCCACTATATGAGGGCATTAAATAACGTTTATTCTCACACTTACGTATCACACTTGTAAATTAGAGATGGCTTTGTGATATGCGCATGCCTCGCGGATAATGAATAGAACCATTATTGTGCTAGGCGGGTTGACTGACCCTCATTTTACTCGCCTTTGTGCATTAGAAATGCGAAGATACAATGTAAAATACAAATGCGAAGATACAGCTTGATAAAGGGCAAAATGCTTCACTGGAAATGAAGTTCTCCGCACGTAAACACAAAGCCTCGCAAAAACATATTTAACTATATGTGTCAGTGTCCGTTACATCTACGTTTCTAAGAAAAAGTCTATCTATATGATGCGTCAAACAAGGCATATAAACATGTTGCGCAACCAAAGATTCACAGATCAGAGCCCACCCTCCCTGCGCTCCCCCTGATGCATTGCGCACCATGGGAGGCAGCACGCTTCCTCCTTGATTTTCTGCCTTGCGCACACAAGACTAAGCCACCATCGTCGGCTCACCCATGCAACCTCCCCCCCCACCTACGCTTTCACGCGCACACACAGCATGCGGCGTGTGGTCACGATGTTATCTTTATACCGAACATGGGGGCGACGGCAGGGATGCGCCTAGCGTGTCCATGTAATTGCTATCACAATAATATAATAAGAATATCCGGCAAATGAAGCGTCCCGTGACCCATCCCTTTCCGCTAAAGAAGAAGAAGCAACAAAATTGAACTTTCACTATGCGACAATTTGCTGCGCCTCAACAAAGTCTTTGTGTGTGTGCGTGTGGAACAGGGGCACGGAAACGAAAAAAAAATGCAAAGGATAGCATGTTGGGCCACAATCGAATGCCTACTTTGGGCACCTAATTTGGCTACCGAAGGGATATCGAAGAAAGCGTTAGACGCTCGGTCCACAGATAACCATACGCATACTTTTCGGTATCCTACACCGGCGAGTAAAAATTTTCCGCAGAGGTTGCGGTCAAGCGAACACGTTGAAATCAGTCGAGTCCCCGAAGTGATGGCGGTGAGCGACCATGCACTGTTTCTTTTTCTCGACTGCTAGCCAGAAGGCGACCAAAACACAACCACTCTTTAGCGTCGGTCTCGACCTTCTCGGCCCTTTTCCGACGTCAAAATCAGGCAATTAGAGGGTCCTTTCCGCGACTGATTACGCGACCCAATACGCTATTACGGGAGCTTTTCGCACAAGCTTTGCAATTGAGGTGGCAGATTTCAATTTACATGAAGCCATCCTCCATCACGGCGCACCCTTGCAGCTCCTCACTGATGATGGCCGCACGTTCTTGTCCCCAGTAGTTAAAGACCTACTTCACTCCTGCTCTGCCCAGCACAAGCTTTCCACCGCCTACAACTCACAGACAGGTTCATGGAGCGGCTCAATCGCACGTTCACATAAATATTGTCTATGTACGTTTCTAACGACCACAGTGAATAGGACAGTACGTTACACCTCGTCACCTTCGCCAATAGTTCGTCCTGTGACGAGACCACCGGCTTTTCACGCTTCTCAGGCCGCGCAGAAGATCCGGTACGACAGCCGACATCAGGGCGTTCGATTTCCTCCTGGATCAGTTGTCCTCAAATGGACGCAATGCCTCCGCCGCGGCTTGCCTGAAAAGCTGCTGCCGTGCTAAACAGGACCTTACACATTGATATTATACATACATTCATACTCACATAAGAACACACATACCATCTATATATAATATATATTCACATCTGTGCACATACACATCTACACCTACCAACATCTATATATATTAACATATATACATGTAGACATGCATCTATATCCCAAAAAAGAAGCAAGAAAGAAGATCATGCAAAAATGAAAAGCAGCACCTGTAGAAATATATGTTAAAATAATACCCCAAATTTTACTCAGAATGTAAAGGCAATGTTCAGTGGAACGTAAGAAATGCGGAACGATGGCTGGCGATATCAACTACGTGATCGCTCCGCTGGACTCACGTGTCCCCACGGACGTTGTGCATGTGTCCCGGCAGGAGCAATACTTTGCCGCGAGTCTACTTCCTCTATAATTAGCGGCGAGACGGTGGCTTTACAGGCAGTGGTTATGTTACGGCGCAACCAAGAGAGGCGCCTGTCAGAAGACGACGATTTGACGTGTAGAGGGGCGATCGGTCTCGAGAGTCATCTTGTTTAAGCATCATTGTCACTCGTGTAAATGTTGTAAATAAATCTTTATGTGTGGCTTCTGGAACGTAAATATTATACGTATACCGAGAGAGACAAAGAGAGAAATATGAACAAATAAAAATCGTGGCGTTATTTACGTTTAGATATTTTTGTTCGAGAACATAGCTGGCCGCACTCTCAAAATAGAAAAATCATAAACAAAACTGATCTTCAGTGTCTCACATGCATGCTTGCAGCAACTTATATAACCTTTATTCCAAGCTGCGACACGCAGCAGACAATTATGACCTCAAAATACAGCGTTATCTAGGACAGAATACTGCCATCTCACGATGAAACTCAATGATGCATTTCATTTTCCACAGCGCCTACTCTTTGTGTACACGAACCGTTGCCACAACCACAATCAGTGCAATATCCAGTGCGAGCCAGCCAACTCTAGCGACACCAGCGCGTTTGAAGCATTTCCCAGTGTGCCTGGGTGCCACTGCATTGTAATCAACCTCTCGTTCAATGTGACTGAGATCTTTTCCAGTGACGTCACCAATGCGGCAGTGATTACATGCAAGCGCCAGCATCCCCAGTGCGATTCAGCGTCGGGTCGTGGCATCACGCGAAGGCATTTGGCTTCACGAAATAAACTGACAGAAGATGCCTTGTTTCAGGGAACATTTATTGATGTAGAGGATGTGAATTTTTGGTGAAATACAATAATGATCATTGTGGAGATGTAGAAAAAATGTTTTTTATGTCGCAATAGATATGTTCATACTGGAGTCTTCCTCCCGGCAGGCAATGCTACATAAATATAAAGTAACGTAAAATGTACTCCAACACTTTAAAATTCCGCACCAAATCACAGCAAACAAGAGTGCTTTTGAACGGTATAAGTGTTGCAGGAATCGGACGGCAAGAAACTGCCTATTGCCACTCGGTAGACACACAGTTAAAATATAGTTTTTGAAACAGATAACTTCTTACATGAACACTGAAAGAAGCCCTCTGACTAATTGCCGCACTTTATCGAGCGGCAATATTGTTCTTTGTGCCGCCACTTAATTGGCAACTTAAGCAAGGAACGTATTTTTAATGGCACAAATCATGCATACACATAGTTAGAGCAATCAAGTTTTGATGATGAACCGAGTGTATATTCCTATGTAATGGTTATTTCACTTCTCCTATCTAGCTTTCGTGAGGTATTTTCTGTTTGATGTTGGAAGTCGGTGTCTTATTAGACTCGCTTTTGCACCTGAGCCACACAATTCCTATAAGAACCTTATACAATGGAGGTGCTACAGTGCCCCTGCCTGTCATTTTTACTTTTTAAAGCGAACTTTTTTTGCCTCTTCCTTCGACTTCCCCACTGCTGCTGCTGCTGTGGCTGCTATAGATGCTATTGTCAGGCACACCGTGTCTTGGGGTCACAGCGCTCGCATAGATGACAGGGGCGAGTCAGAGAGGGAAGGCGACGCTAGAAACCCGTTTTCACCGCACCATGTCGAATGTGCACAATGCCCCCTGGAGCTCCTTGGTCGTCGCCACATTAGCCTCTTGACAGCTCTAAGTATCCGTGACTTCCCTGAGAAGCATTGAAGAAGCTGCAGCGCTTCCCTTTCTACTAAACACCTTGAAGGGGCAGCGCAATATGAGGAAGACAGAAGGCAGGAACACAGGACAGCGCTGTCCTGTGTGTTTCTGCCTTCTGTCTTCACCATATTGCGCTGCCCCTTCATGATGTCCAACCAGTACCAACTCGCCCAAATATCGATCCTTCTACAGCCCTTTCTACAAAGGTGCGAGTCCAGAGGGGACGAAGATAGAACTATAGGGAGGAGGGAGGAGAAGATGCCGATCTTATAGAACAGAGGGTGGGGAAGGTGACGTGAGAAGGCAAGCAAACCCTATTACTATACTCCGGCGGTTGCAGGGATACTGGAGAAGCTCAAATTCAAGGTACGGTACAGTACCTTGCTGCTATTCCACAAAAATAAGCCCATGCGAATATGTCATGCGGACAAACCACGCAGGGCGTGCAGAAGCAGAGGCGCATTAATTAAAGCGCACTGCAGGGTCCAGGCGACACTAAGGACGCGGTCGACCGTCAAATTAACAATTCTGTGCCCGTCGCGCTACCTTTGCGGCTTTGGCATTGTTATAGGCCGTGGATTTGATCCCAACTGGAGCAGCCGCTTTTCGATGGGGGTGAAATAGAAAACGCACGTGCACTTAGATTTTGGGACACGTTAAAGAAAATCACGGTGTCAAAATTAATCTGGAGTCCGCCACTACAGCGTTCCTCATAATCCGATTGTGGTTTCGCACGTACAGCACAATAATCCAATTCAACTTTAATACTTCTTCCACAATGTCATGTGCCATGTGAGGCAATGACTATGCTTAACCCTCTCAGAGGTTACGAAATATAGCGCACAACAATGCCTCAAGCAAACACCTCTCCCTATGTGTTCTGTGTACTACGCAGACAAACAGCAGTAGTGCCCGCAAGGTAACCTTTAACATCAACTCACCCCTCTCGTGTTAGACTAAACGTTGAAGAAATTATGCTTTAGCCGTTAAAATCACCGCTAATTATCGTCAATCAAAGCATCCAGCACAAAATGTTTCGCTTACATCGATTCCCATAGTGCGTAGCATCTGCATAATTTTTTATATGTCAATATCTCGTGACACAACTTTGCATATTGATGTCTTGCTTGCCATAAGCTTCAGGCTCTCTTAAGCCATGTTGCGACAGCAGCTATTTTTCGAGGCTACAAAATACGCAGCTAACATGTGGCTCACGCCACGACGAATTTGCAGCCTACATTTCCGCTGTAGATAGACTAGACGTAGCTGCACTTATAACATTATGTTGTTTCCCTGGGTAGAGGACATTTCCCATCTCCTTATGTGAGGTGAGGGTGTGCGGTGGCATAGGGAGTGTTCGTTTCATGGCTATTCGTAGTAGTAATCCGAGCTTAGGTGTGAATTCTCCAAGGCTATGTGATCCGTGTCAACCTGAGATTGCCTTTGCTCTGGAAATTTTGAAATGGAAGTGACGCCGTTCCGGAGGCCGTACCGTCCGCCGTATTCTTTTGCGAAGCCTGCGTACCAAATGTTTTCAGCAGCAACTGAATACTGGGGAGCCTTAACAGGAAGAACTTTGATGGGAGCCGCGTTGAAGACGGCGTCAGCAGAGTCCATAGGAGCAGTGCCGGGTTCGTTTGTGTTCACAACAGTGCGGAAGCCGTATTTGTCGGCGATGTAGTTCACGTGGCGGAAGATCCCGTTGACAGCGCGATACCCGTACGCGCCCGTCTTGGTGTTTTGCGCATCGGCCCTTTCGATCCGATACTGCTGGTTACCCTCGTGATCAGCGATGTTGTAGTCAAACTTGTACGGTCTCGCGGTCTGCAAAGAAACTTGAAATCAATATCGGGTAGGCAAAAGTAAAACAAAGAAACTCGGCTTGCATGCGCAACGGAGTCGATTTACTGCCACTTATTTTGTCCGTGGAGCTAAGTGTAACCGGTACCACATGAATCGGACCATTTCTATTGATGTGTAAATGACAGTTGCATAAAAATGAATGCTGCCTATGTGAGGACCTCGACGCTCAGAGATACTTCGGGTCTTGTCTTGAAGGACGGTGAAATTCGTTTCTTCCTCTAATAGACAATGAAACCCAAAGTCCCAAAGACTGTGCAATTGCTTTAAGTTTCTTCTAAATATTTAACATTATCGCTCTTTTTGGTTTGACTTGGGTGGACATCTATGAGTTGCTAATTTGCTAATTTGTTGATTAAAATTACTGTAGCGAAGGACTTTCCAAACTTTTCACTTTTATAGCCACTTTAACATGAACACAAAGTTTAAGTTTACCTGTTAGTCATAGCCACTGCCGGCAGTTGAAGGGAAAAGCTCGACATCCACCAAGCAACAGCAAAGTCTCAGGTAAACACTGTTGTAAATGGGCACTTTTGCTCTCACTTTCTGTTGAAGAGAAGTTATTTTAGCCCTATGTGCTCCTCAATTTTACTTGGGCTCCTTATGCGAGAAACTGTCCATGTATCCTGAATGGACATACAGCATATTATGTTATCTGGCCACTCTTGACACTGAAATACCGGAAATACGTTTTTTTCGCAAATATTTCGGTAGTGCGGAACATGTCTTGGCACCATTTCATATAAATACTGTAGGAAAAATTATCCCTACAACAGTATTTCGTTCGCTGATAATACATGACTGAACACATTGTCAACAAAGTTTCAAGCCGGTCTAAAGTTCATGATCAACGGCGTATGATATTGGCGGAAGAAGTAACAAACCATTATGGTTCATGTAACCAAGGATCAGGCGTTTTTTTAGAAAACGGCAGTTGTAACTAATTAGACTCTTCGAATAGGTGGACCTAGAGATTCGCAGATGCATTCTTCTTAATGAGGCGGTAGGAGCTGCATACATTCGTTACTGCTTCTGATCAAGTTTTTCGTCCGATAACAATCTGAAAATAACCCACTCTGTAAATTGGGTTCCTTCATTATTGGCGAAAGGTTCATTGTACGATTCACTAAAAATTAACCAAGGTAAAAGAAAGGCAATGATTTTTCACCCAAAGAATAAGTACATTTCTAATCCACCGCGTCTAGTTTTAAGTGATAATAATATTGATTATGTTGATGAATTTACTTCTCTTGGTGTAGTCTTTACTACTGATATGACATGGGACGCTCACGTAAGTCAAACTTGAATTGCTCTTTCCACATTTATCGGAATTTTTTCACATAGAAGCCACAGTTTACCAGTCAAGTGCAAGCTTAGTTTATATTACGCTTTCTTTTATTTATATGTAAATTACTGGGGTAACGCCTCTAATTCGAATGTTCAGAAATTTTTTGTTCTTCAGAAAAAGAATGCTCCGGATAATTGCTCATACTTCATACGATGACGAAACACTTCCCCTACGCCTAAAATACAAAATTGTTGGCGTAAATAAATTGTTTGAATACAGGCTTGCTGTTTTCACAAAAAAAAAATGATATCAAAAAAACGATCCCTTCCATAATCGCATAGTAAAACTCACCCCCACTTTCACGCCATATGAAACTAGAAAACGAGATACTTGTACATTAACTCGATGTACAACTAACAATGATCTCACTATGTTGATGTACATATTGCCTAAATGTTTAAATAGTGAATTATGTGATAATTTATGCTATAGGTCATTTTCTGCTATTCGAGACTCATTTGTAACTTAGCTCTTGTTGACCATATATCCTAGAGCATATGACTTTCCTTTATAATTGTAATTTTGCATTCTTTCAGGTTAATCGAAATATTTTTCGTACTATGTATTTAATATACCAGTATTCAATACATGGTATAATTGCATTTGAAGTTCCATATATCATTGTATAAAGATCTACGTAACTCTTGCACTCACAATGTCCAAGGTACTTCATTGCTCTACACATATTGTGCTTTAATATTGCTGAACTTTCGATATTTTTTTGTCCTGTCACAACTGTCAATGTTAACTGGGTTCGAGAGCTTTGTCAAGCGGTCGTATAGGCTGCTTTCTCTCTCTTACCCACAGTTTGTACTGCTGCACACTTTACTGCAAACTGAAATAAAGCTTTCATTCAATGATTTCATTTATGCCTTCAAGCTCAAGAATTACCGGAATATCAATGCCTTCCATAGCAAACCTGGGAAACGCATATAACTAGTGTCATCCTCAGAACTCGTTACAAGTAGCTATGACTTTCGAAGTCACCAGCTACAATTCGTAAATGTCAATATGTACAGTAAAATAATGTCTTCGAGGAGGAACTATTGAAACATCCATTGTGCATGTGAAAGTATTGAAATTCGTTCAACTATTAATTTCGGTTTCGAGCGCAATAATGTCCGTCGCGGAGGGTGATCTAGCTCAAGAACAACAATTGTGCAGTATGCTATGGGGGTTTTTTTCGAACAATTATGCTAACGATAAGGAAGAACACCGCGTAAGACCTCTTTCCGGGTGCCGTAATGAGAAGTAACTTTCTTGAGAAGTAATTTTTCTTCGGTAACAGAACTGCTGATGGCACGATGCGGGTGCCTGACCACGATAGTTATTTATTTAATACCTTACAGATAACCACACTCTCTCGTTTGAAACAAACTCTGCAGTGTAATGTCGAGGAAAGCTCAGTTTTCAAGTGATGCAAAAAAAGCTCGAGCTTACACGAGATACACTCTAGCCAATGATTCATTACGTCACTGATGAAAGGGCAAAACGCTTATTATATTACACGACTGTAGGCCTTACCTTTGCTGAAGTCCATCTAGGCGTAAGAGGCAACTGAGGCACATCATAATACTCATGGTCAGGAGGTGGCAGTGGACCCAGGCCATAGACACCGAAGAATGCAGTCACCAATGCCATGATGATAACCTGCGTTAACATAATCACTTGCAAAACGATTGTTCTATTAATGGCAGCGAGTGCTGTTGTTTTACGAAGCATACACTTCTTTACGCCTCTCTCTGCCTTTTTGTGTCGTCTTCCTTCGTCCGTCGTTTTATTTGGCACCTTCGTTGTAACATGTAAAACCAAGTCGCCCAGCAGCGCTTGCTCAGTTTTGAGAGGTTGGTAGTAACCGATAAAGGGTTGTGCCACAGCGAGCACATGCTATAAATTCATTATCCAGGCAAAGAATACCTAATATGTCGGAAACAGAAAACTATAATTTATATAGGAATATATTTGAGCGGCACTGTCTTTGGGCATTGATATTGCTGATATTGTTACAGGCTACGCGGTCGCGTGTTACGACAGCGGTTCCGGGTTCTTCTATTCTTTATTTTTAAGGTTGACAGGGGAAGGGGAACAGTTATCTTTGCGAATTCCTCCGCCCGGTTGTCAGACTAAACGCCGCACGCAACATCCGCGTCACTTCAGGGAAGAGCTTTGCGCCGATCCTAGTTCTCTTGCATGCGTATTCATGCTAACGACAATTACATCTTGTAGTCAGATATCTCGCAGCGCACACACGCTAGAAGAATTCTTTCAACTGATACTACGTAGAAACACGACTGCCTCTAACTTTTCAATACAAAAATACCCACTTACTGCAGTTAACAAAAAGTTAATTAGTCTATTTTAGTTATATGGTCTGCTGACAGCGACAATTGTCATCTCACTTTGTGTGGCCCTGGAAACACAGCTTACTTGCACAGCTGGTCTGCACGTTCCTCCCTGCGCATCATTTTAAGAAAACCCCAAAGCTTAATTTTGAACACCCTGTAGTTTGGAACAAAGTCCTTGAGAAGTTTATTGAAATATATTGCATCGTAGCTGTTGTGGCCTCATACTAATAAATCTTTCGGTTGGCCGTGTTGACCGCTGCCACCACCGCAGGTGTGCGTTGCTGCTATCGCCAGGAATGAAAATTATAATGCACGGTTCCCACAGGGATCGAACCCGGGCCCTCTGTGGTGTAATCAGCTACTCTACCACGGCGTGCAGAACTAGGTGCTGCAGCGATATCCTCTATACACGCGTCCCAGCGCTAGAGTAGTCACGCTATGTGAGGTGCGTGGCGCTTAGCGTCCAACGTGCACACTTTGTTTTGCAGTTGCATACTGTTGTACCAGATGGCTCGCCATCTAGTACTTTCATTGCATTGTACCAATTGCCACGCGATGTGAAATGCAGGCCGCGTAACGTCGATAGGCGAAAATTTGCATTGCAGTTGTGTTGCATTCCACCAGGTGCCACGACCTGCAGCTGTTGCATCGTGTCGTTCCACGTGTTGAGGGATGTGACGTGTTTGCCATATTGTCTCGATACTTTTCCTTACTCCTCGCTACACGTTATGGCGCTTCCTCACAAAGTACGAACCGTTGCTGATGAAGAGAATTGTACAGTTGTGCGCGCGACTGCAACCAGGTAGCGCCAAGCCCAGCAGACCGCTATGCAAAGAGCAGCACTAGCAGCAGCTCACCGTTGACGCAGTGTGGACAGTTCAGTTGGTTCTCGTGAAAATGGCGCAAAGTGACTTCTCCGCGAACACCCCCTAGCGCGCACTGCCGAAAATACAGCCGCTATACAACCTCTCCTTTGGCCTACGCTGTGACTGTGTCGTGTGTGTCACGCAGGCCAATGAGTTTTCAGAGCGAAGCTCTGAGGCGCCCGTTCTTGTGTTTGGTGTTAGCGCTCATCGGCGTAACCGCCTGACCCGCTCGTAGCACTGCTCAAGCGTTCGTCGTCGTCTTCCACCAAACCTGGCTCCCATGCCGCTCACCATGCCAGCGTTCTGATACTGCCCCTCCCTCTGCAAAGGCGCTGACGGCACTGACCCATCGACAGTAAGTGCGGCAATTACTGTCTGAAGTTTATTGCCTCAATATATTGCGACATGACTACACGAATCGAGCTGCGCTCAAATTTTCCATTCGGAAGTGTCGTAGTCTCAGACACTTTTTGTAGGCATTGCTGTGTCACATATGTTTGCAATTTTTGGTAGGACAACAAGCAGTACCACCCATCGCTTGATCCGTTATTTTTTTCTGAACAGAATATACGACATTGGAGGTTGCCGAAACAGCGCTCGCTACAATTTTGTAACGGCAGCGAGGATTTCGTAGAAATATCCGAATACATAAGCAGGTTCATAACACGGTTGCCTCGCCCCTCATCTCCCTGCTTTCCTGTAACCAGTAATACCGTTTCTTCGCGCTCAAGAGAGGTGACAGCACTTGTTATACCTGTATTGTTGGTTTTATATTCTGGCCCTAAGGATAAGACAACGGGCGCCGCAAAATAAACATCTGTACTTCTATTTTTGCTGAAATGAACTGACCCTAGATGACGATAACCTTACTTGAAAAGCATGGAGACCTGCATATGATAGATACCAAGCGCACGTTAATGAGAATGAGCTTTGTCTTGTTCAGAGTACATGTTCTTAACAGTTCCAGCCCAATTGCTATGTACGATCAGTGTATCGTTCCACTAAAAGCAGAACAGGGAAAATGATTTGGTTTATCATAAGCTCAATTCCGAAAACAATTATGAACTATAATTGTGCTGTAGAAAGTGAAATTGGTTACTTTTGATTTGAAAATGCCAATCAGTAATTAAATGCTTGTACATCTGCGGCATTATCGTGCCACTATCTACTGCCTCAGAAAAAAGGAATTAAACTAGTCAACGAATTCAACCATATGAGCCTGCGTTTCAAACGTTCTTATGCAGTTGGTTACATTGCATACATTTCTGAAGGTGTTAAGCTATATCAGGTACACTTGCACTGACGTAGAGATGAGGCACGCAGTTAAATGCTTAAAATTACTGTGCATCCTAAAGGTTATTGTATTCCAAGAAGCATTCGCTTGAACTTACCTGCAGAATCATGTTTCAGCCGCCGTGCCTTAGTGGTGTTTTGCGAATACGTCCACGTGCCCAGAAGCCTGGAACTGCACAAATGATCTCAGACAACTGCTCGGAAGTGGAGATTTCACTCATTCTTATAGAGGAGAGGGAACTACAAGGTTGTCTGGCTCTTCAATGCGGCCCGACGTGCTCAGTGGACGCGTGCTCTTCATGCTCTTGATGCCTGATTCACCACAAGCCCGTGTCACTGCGTGACGACCGCACCGTTTACGCCATTCTCTTCCAGGTTAATCACGAAGCGGGCTTCGTCCCCTGCTCGTGATGCTTGCTCACGCCGCGTGTGCAACTATATTTTATTCGCTCATATGAATATTGAATTCACCATGAACTTCGACTCTCCAAATTCTTGCACATATCGTCGCCCTTACAGAGCCGTGCTGCTCTCAAGTACTAACGCTCTCATAGGAAGCGGTCCTGCAACTTTGAAGGGGTCAGAAGCGCACAAAAATGATAACGTCTATTTTGCTCGGTGGACGCCACCCTTATTTACACTTATCCTTATTCTTATTGGATTTCGTCCCGATGTAATACAACATGCGTTCATCACTTACCGATGGCTAATTAGGATTACTGCTATAAAATTTCAGCAAAAAATGTGACCCTAATTGTTGCTCTTCATTCGTCCATTCACCGCGAATAACAATCCGCTTATGCGCAGAAGCGGCAGCTATAGTGGAAACAGTGAAACAGCAATGTGTAGCCAAGTGTCTAACAACACAAGCTCCGAGCTTGGCCTAAGTTCGCTCGCGAACTGAAGGCGTTGTGCAGTGGACACATCGTATTGAGGATGCACGTGTAGCGGGGCGTGAACAGCTGGTACGTAAAAGAAAGCAACACTTAAGAGGAAGCTTTAGCTCGGGCCCAACTCCGATGCGGCCTATTCAAATACATGTAAAACGCAAAAACGCTTTTCTGAGATCACCCCTGGGCCGATTTTAATGGAATTTGTTGGATTTGAAAGAATCCAATTTAATTTCCATTAATTTATCATTTCTTCATTTCATTTAATAAGCACAAGTAATTTCCCCTATGTTGTCCTTGGTGTCAATGTTTGTTGGCTTCTTATGTTATCATCTTTTTCCGTTATACGAGGTTTGGAGAAGGCTCCTCGATACCCTCTACAAACTAGAAATAGTACAGTGTTTACATTTATTTAAAGTTAGAGGCAGGATATGGGCAGTGTGTAAACAAAATTTAACGTATGTGCACCAACTACGACCCTTCGCAGTAAATTACGTATGCAGGCTACCCAAACCGTTAGAACTGTGTTTGAGGAACAGCGCACAGCTTAACATGCTGATATGAGAGAACTGTGCACTCCAACACGAACACGTCTCGGGTATACTGGGAAAACCATACGGACAATGTTCTGGCACAGAAAAAATGCATGTGGATGAATTAATGTATTCGTAAAATGCATTTGCCAAGGGTCTGAAGAGGGTAGATGCTGGCAAGGTTTTAAACGGACCAGTCACGTAGGGGCAAGATTTTAAAAGGTGCGATTTAGTTAGACGCAACTGAAAGTTTATTGCAGGTGCTCGGAGCTAACAGCTCTTTTGGAAATTGCGTTGTAATATTTCAAGGTCACCGAAGTCTGCAGTAATTCTGTCATCTTGCTGGGCAACTCCGCCTTGCGACTCGTGCTTCTGTGCAAGGCATAGCATCGTACAATATATAAGCAGTAACGTTCGCGTCCTATCACAGCCGAAATACGCATATTGTGCACGCATTGAAGGAGGCAATATAATCTCACTAAAAATATTAAGTAGCTTCTACCTTATTATTTACGCAATATATTCTTTCATCTTCAGAAGAGACGAATTTCGGGCGAGTGAGTGATGCATATTCGTCTACCGTGAAATGAAACAGACGGAACCGAGAAGAGACGAGAAAGACGGGACAGGCGCTACTAAGGGAGCAGCGCTATTCTCGTTTGTCTCGCATTCCTTCTTTTTTTTTTTTCGGCGGGGGGGGGGGGGGGGGGGGAAGAGGGGCGGCCATTGCGCTTCACCTTAGTGAGATGTTTTTTTTTTTTTCTTGGTGTTGCTG